>NC_134476.1:25697999-25711543 GCF_964194025.1 Convolutriloba macropyga | reverse complement strand
TCCAAGTGAACTTACAATTTGACGCAACGTTTTTGATATCCAGAGCATCTGGTTGCGGGCTTTCACCTCCGTTTTATTAGTCCTTCTTAAGGCTTCTTCCAAAATCTTTAGGCCCTCGACTCCTTTTTTGCTCACTTTAAATTTACTTTGAGGTACTGAAAACTTTCGATGACTCGTACTCTCACTTATGGTTTTCTGATTCATATCTGAAAATCATTTCTCAGCTGTTATACAAATAGGCGTATTTTTAAAATCCTAAACATATCACTCAACACTCATCAAAAACCATCGTTTCCCCTGTCTTAATTATTATACAAATCACTTTCCAAATACACAGTGAAGAGAACCAAATAATTAAACATAACCGAATAACGTCAGAACAATTGCTCTCAAATAACAAGTCGCTTTCATAGAAACTTAAAGACTAGTGAGCCGTAACGTTCTTTGAACGACAAGAGAGGTAATTTTAAAATACAAAAAATGTTCAACCATAAAATTGCATAAAAAAGACCGCAGGACTAATATAATTGCTACAAATATTCCTTGCGAGCTTTTAAAAGTAAAGCAACAGTTAAAACTAATTAAAGTTACTTAAAGAAGACTCTTAGATACTTGGAGACCTGTGAGCCGCAAGGTTCAGAGATGTTAATGTCCTTATGCCTTTATTTGTATAGCTTGCTCTTGGAAACGAATTTTGAAAAACTTTAAAAGACAAAAGACGAAATTTTAAAAGACAAAAACTGTTCAAACAAAAAATCGCAAAAAGCCCTCAGGACTAAATTAATCGCTACAAACTTTGCTTGTGAGCAATTAAAAAGTACAGCAGCAGTTAGATGTAGTTTCAACATTGTTTAACGCAAGACCGCGTGTCCCTGACAGAGCACCGGCTTTATTTTAACTACTGGTCGGTATTTTCGTCGGCGCGAACGTTTTCTTTCTCAGCTTTTTGTTTTTTCTGCAAATCTACGCCCTGTTGATTTACGTATTTCAATACATCTCGATATTTCTGGACAGTAAAGTTGGCCCCGAAAACTTTCTTCATCACTTCATGGAAAACCTCAGTCCGCTCTTTGTCTGCAGGTTTTCTGTTCCCGGTTAGAGCTTTCCTCGGATCGATACAGAGCAACCGTCTCTCCTCTTCGGACCACAAGCAATTTGCAATATTGATAGCACGCTCTCTTGGAGTACTACCAGGAAGACTTAGCAAGTTTTTTCCGCTCCACAGGAACTCCTCACTATCGCCTTCAACCTCAACTTCCTCGCCAACGCCCCCGTCAGTCCTATTAGACTGCGAATTTTCATGCAGGCGATTTATTTCGTCCATCGCCTTTTTGGCGAAAGTCATGAATTGACGAGCAATTTCGTTTCCAGCGTCTAGACGAGATTCAATTCGGCCCATCAAGTGACGAAATTGTTCCCAAGTAGCATCCTACAAAAAATATCACAATAAAACAAAATTAGGAAGTTTCGAGGTTTTAATTTTATGTTTGAAAAAAACGTTTAATGACCTTTGCGTCTGAATATCCGTCAGCCCTAGTAAAAACCACATTTTCGAATAAGTCAACCATCCTAGGTATAACCCAATCATTGTAATTATGAGTCAACTATAGAGTTAATGCAAGTTTTGAAAAACTAGGAATGGGATTCTTTCTTGCGACTATGATTAGTAGAGTTAACATAAAGGAACTCAAAGTTCAACTGATTTTCCGACGTCCCTGACAGAGCGCCGGATTCATTATATTTTCAAGCACCCTTCCTAAGAAACAGAAGCAATAACCTCATCTGAACTACTTGAAGGACCCGAAGATGTTGCAGCTTGTGAGTTTTTGTTTTTCGCCTGACGGTAGTCCAGGAATTCTTCCATTAGAGCACATTCAATGTTCGGTTCATCAGCAGTTTCTGGATCATCAAACTCAGGGAACAATTTGGTTTTCTTAGCAGTCTGCGATCCAATTTCGGGGCTCCGACTCTCTCTCTCAAAGCAATTATTATCATAATTATCATCTTCAGGGAGATTCCGTTTATTGTAGTTTTTGACAATGTCGCTCGCATTCAAACGGCTAACGTTTATTCCATCGTTCTTTTTCAGACACATATTACTCATAACGAAGTTAATCTTCTTTTCAGTACCAACCATTTTGAACTCACCATCCAGGGGAATGTTTTCAGGGCCACACTTGATCTTAACTATATCGCCTTTGTTCAGTGAAATCTTGGCATCATTAGTGAAATCTTGAGGCCAACGTGGGCTATCAGGTCTTACCCGACTGAACATTCCATCGCATTCGAAATAGAACAAGAAGAGCCAATCAGATGGAATTTCCGTAACTTCAATGGCTTTTTTTGCCAGGTTCTCTTGCACTCTCGACGATCTTTTTGGTTGGGAAGAACTCATATCTAGGAGAAAATTTTCAAATATTAATCTATGTTGGAGGAAGAAAATTTGTCCTAGCAATCTACCGGTTCAAACTTTAAGCCATATTTACCTCATTTTTATGCTGGCTGGAACAATGAAAGAGAAGAGATAAAACTGAAGAAGGCAGTTTTAATGGTTACAGATAATGTTAAAATTATCAGAAAATTTATTTAAACCACAAATCTATGTGTCCCTGACAGAGCACATAGATTTTTTAATTTGCTGATATTTACATGGCCCTTTTCATGTGCATACACAAAAACGTCCATTTTCGTGGATACTGCTCAGAGTATCGGTATATTGAAGACAAAATTTTACTTAATTGCCTCTCTCAATTCTGACAAGCGTTATCTTAAACATAGACACTGCTGGTTGTTTCTTGTCTTTGGCCAGCACTGATGTGCCTAGACTGGCTGACTATGATGCCGAGAAGGTCATTAGTTCTGACGGGTTGCGTACAAGATGCGTCCTTTGAAAGAAAAGTCTTCCAACAAATTTTCGGTTGTCATTTTTGTGTTTTTACTCTTATCTTTTGAACCAATCTTATCAGTAGACTACTTTGTAACTGACCAAGTATAAGACAGCAAGACAGTGAGGGCATGACTAGAATGCAGGGTAAACACTAAGTCCCTAGCAAATGCTTGGGGTGAACAAACAAAGATTAACAATCTCAACTGGAAACAAATTTTCTCCTCGATCTTTTAATCGCACTGTCTCTTAGTCTTCCTCATCCCCGAGTCTCTGCTACTTTCACAGTAATAACTCTACCGTCAGTCCTGTGGCTGACGGTAGGGATATCACTGTGAAAGTAGCAGAGACTAGGGGATGATGAAGACTAAGACACAATGCGATTAAAAGATCAAGGAGAAAATTTGTTTCCAATTGACATTGTTAATCTTTGTTTGTTCACCCCAAGCATTTGCTAGGGGCTGAGTGTTAACCCTGCATTCTACTCATGCCCTCACTGCCTTGCTGCCTTATAGTTGGTCAGTTGGAAAATAGTCTACTGATAAGATTGGTTCAAAAGATAAGAGTAAAAACACAAAAATGACAACCGAAAATTTGTTGGAAGACTTTTCTTTCAAAGGACGCATCTTGTACGCAACCCGTCAGACCTAATGACCTTCTCGGCATCATAGTCAGCCAGTCTAGGCACATCAGTGCTGGTCAAAGACAAGAAAAAACCAGCAGTGCCTATGTTTAAGATAACGCTTGTCAAAATTGAGAGAGGCAATTAAGTAAAATTTTGACTTCACTATCCCGATTCTTTGATCAGCATCAACGAGAGCGCACGGCTTGGAACGCAGAAAACCTACGTAAATGAGTAAACAGCTAGAGGATTGATCAGTGCTTTTTTACCTGATTTAGAACAAGGTTGATGTTGTCTGGCTGATGTTGTCTGGGTAGAATACTTGAAGGATTAAAACAGAGAGATCTGAAAACAATACTTCATGAGTATCACATCAAGCATAGGAATTACTGTTAGCCAGCGTCAAATTAAGGGACATTAACTCGCTTATTTATGTTAACATTTTGACTGAGGTGGTTATGAAAAGACACAAAATGAAAATTTCGGGCGCACGTCAGGGCCCGAAAATGGGCGGTATCCGTTATTGTCATGTTTTCAACAACCTGTAATCCTGTCGCAATGACACTTTGACATGACCTTGGAAGACTCATACTGGGTCTATTATAGCACAATACAACATTGGTACAACACTTTTAAGTAGTTTTACAACCTTGCACAGGGGTATATGTCTCTATAGGGCCAAAATGGCGGGGGGGTCACAGAAACACACTTTTTTCCCACGAAATCTTGCACGTAGCACCCTGAAATTTTGACACAACCTAGCAGATACCAAACTGGGTCTAGTTCACCATTACATAACATCGGAACAACCTTTTTAATCGGTTTTACTACCCTGTACAGGGGAATTTGGCCCTATAGGGCCAAAATGGGTGCGGTCATGGATACACACTTTTTTTTCAATAAATCTTTGACATGGCTCGCTGAAACTTTGACACAACCTAGGAGACATCAAACTGGGTCTAATACACCATTATATAACATCGGAACAACCTTTTTAAGCGGTTTTACTACCCTGTACAGTGAAATTTGGCCCTTTAGGGCCAAAATGGGTGCGGTCATGGATACACACTTTTTTTTTCAATAAATCTTTGACATGGCTCGCTGAAACTTTGACACAACCTAGGAGACATCAAACTGGGTCTAATACAGCATAATACAACGTTATAACAACATTTATAACTAGTTTTACACCTCTGCACAGCTGTAGTGGGGCCAAATAGGGCCAAAATGGGGGGTTCATCGAATGCCCCATTTTTTTTCCGAAATCTTACACGTAGCTTCCTGGCACCCTAGCAAATCCTAGGAGACATCCCAATGGGTCTATACCACCATAAAACAGCGTTATAACAACACTTATAACCGGTTTTACACAGCTGCACAGCAGTAAGGGGCCAAAAAGGGCCAAAAAGGGGGGTTCATCGAATGCCCCATTTTTTTTCCGAAATCTTACACGTAGCTTCCTGGCACCCTAGCAAATCCTAGGAGACATCCCAATGGGTCTATACCACCATAAAACAGCGTTAAAACAACACTTATAACCGGTTTTACACACCTGTACAGCCACAGCAGGGTCATTTTGGCCCAAACTGGGGGGGTCATGGAACGTCCCATTTTTTTCCCCGAAATCTTACAGGTAGCTTCCTGGCACTCTAGCAGATCCTAGGAGACCTCCCACTGGGTGTATGCCACCATAAACCAACGTTATAACAACACTTATAACCCCCTTTTCACCCCTGTACAGCAACAGCGATGTCAATTTGGGACAAAATGTGGGGGTGCATGTACCGGCCAAATTTTCAACATTCCTACGGAAAACACTATAGGGGACCCCCTTACTCTGAAAATACTGTTCAAAACAGGCTTAACCCAAAAAACGGAACCAAAATTGCTCCACTAGACACGGAGAAATTCCAAAATTAGTGTTTTGTAACCCGACCCCAATATGGCCGGGTACAACCCCTGCAGAGTCAAAATTCATCCTGTAGATCCCGGAAAACGTATATAAAACTATATATATTCGAACTCCGGAGATAATGAGGCGTCTAAATCACTATAATATGTCCACACATATCACTTTTTTAGGGTACCGAATTTTCACGCCCCTGCACAATCATGCCTCTGGCACAAGCCCCAAATTTGCACTTCAATAAAAACCCAACTAGCCAGTGCTTGTATATGACCTCTGCAGGGTTTAAAGGGGTGCTAAGGGAGATTCGAACGCCACCAACCCCGTACAATTTGGTTCAGGGGTTAGTGAGTAATTAACAAAAGCAATTTTTGCGAACACGAATTCTTGAGGCGAAATTTGGTATAGGGGCCTTTCTTTTGCTGAAAACAGAGTTCAGAGATATGTAGCTTCACTTCCTGGCTGATACAACGTTTGCTACTGAGTTTCTGACACCAAACAACCTTTATCCCGCGTTGGGAAACTCTTCCCAACTCGGGATAAAGGCAAAATCTAGTTTCGCTACCTACAAGTGAAAACACCATAATAGCAACCTTGATGGATTTCGCACCAAACAAAAATTAGTGAACTAAGAACTTAAAAGGGCATAAATGCCACTAAAACCTTGCTCGTAATAAAGCAAACAACACTGGATAGGCCAAAAATTCACCGTAATCAAGAAACACCTGTAAGAACTGTTTATAACGAAAACCTACTTTTTTGAAGAATAAAGTCATTGAACCCTTCAATAAACTCTTAGAAACCATTGCAAATTATCACTGATGATTACTAGGTGCTCAAGCAGTTCATAATGCACTTAAAAGAACCGTTTTTAATGTTGGTTGTAAGGTATTTGTTATGAAAATTGCTAAAAAGTGCAACAAAAGTGAATTTTATTTTGAAAAGAAGAAAGTTATTTTGTCGTTTATATCGCACAACACGCAATTAAACAAACTAAAAACTGAACGTAGGAGTAACAACGTCAAAAATTTGCTTTTAGTATCACAACAAACTCTCGATATGCCAAAAACGTATTGAAATCAACAAAAACATGTAAAACCTGTTTATAAAGAAAACACTTCTTTCTGCTCAAAAAATCATTGAATGTTGCTATAAATTCTTATAAACCTTTGAAAATTATCACTGAAAAACAATAAAGGCCCCGACAATTGATAATATAACTAACAGGACCGTTTTTGTTGGTGTCTGATAGGTAACTGTTAACAAATTTGCTTAAAAAACGCAACAAAATTCAATTTTCTTTGAAATGAAGTAAATTATTGAGCCGTTTATGTCGCAGAAAACGCAATTTATTGGACTCAGAATTGACAAAAAGATAAACGCCGTCAGAACCTTGCATTAGTTATTACAGAAAACTCTGGATGTTCCAAAAATACATCATAATCAAGAAAAACTTGTAAAACGTGTTTATAACTAAACCACTTTCTTTTGCTAACTAAACACCTTGAATCTTTCTATAAAGTCTTAGAAACGTCTGCAAATTATCACTGGAAAGCGTTGAAGGCCCAGTTAATCCATGAAACAACTAAAAGGACCTTTTTCCGTGTTGTCTAATATGTAATTGTTATGAAATTTGCAAAAAAAAATACAACAAGAGTCAATTTTCTTTGAAAAGAATAAAGTTATTGAGTCCTTTATGTCACACAAAACGCAATTCAAAAAACTCAAAGATCAGAACAAGACAGACAACGTCAGTACCTTGCATTTAACATCACAGAAAACTCTGGATGTGTCAAAAAAGAATAATATTCAAGAAAAATTTGTCTAATCTGTTTATAAAAAAAAACAGTTCTTTTTTGCTCAATAAACTCATTGAATCTTTCTACAAAGTCTTAGAAACTATTGCAAATTATCACTAACAACCTTTTGGCGACCAGGTTTTCCATTATACAACTATAAAGACTGTTTTTCTTGTTGCATGATATGTTACTGGTATGAAATTAGCAAAAAAAAAATGCAACAACAGTCAATTTTCTTTGAAATTAAGTAAATTATTGAGCCGTTCATGTCGCACAATTGCAATATAATAGGCTCAAAATTAAAAACAAGATAATCGCCGTCAGTACTTTGCATTAAGTATTACAGAAAACTCTGGTTGTGCCAAAAATACATCATAATCAAGAAAAACTTGTAAAACCTGTTTATAACGAAACCACTTTTTTTGCTAACTAAGCTCATTGAATCTTTCTATAAAATCTAAAAAACGATTGCACACTATTACTGGCAAACGCTGAAGGCCCAGTCAATCCATGATACAACTAAAAGGACCATTTTTTGTGTTGTCTAATATGTATTTGTTATGAAATTCGCAAAAAATATACAACAATAGTCAATTTTCTTTGAAAAGAATAAAATTATTGAGTCCTACAAAACGCAATTCAACAAACTCAAATCCCAAAACAAGACAAGTTACGTCAGTACCTTGCATTTAGTATCACAGAAAATTCTGGATGTGCCAAAAAAGAATAATATTCAAGAAAAACTTGTAGAACCTGTTTTTAAAAAAAAACACTTTTTTTTTTCCTCAGTAAACTCAATGAATCTTTGTACAAACTCTTAGAAAACATTGCAAATTATCACTAACAATCTTTTGGCGACCAGGCATTTCAATATACAATTATAAAGACCGTTTTTCTTGTTGTCTGACAGGTAATTGTTATGAAATTTGCTTAAAAAAATGCAACAATAGTCCATTTTCTTTGAAATGAAGATAATTTATGAGTTGTTTATTTCGTATAAAACGCAATTTAATAATCTCGGAACTGGAATTAGAACAAAGCCGTCAGTAAATTGCTGTATCACAGAACGTAATGCATGTGCCAAAAACGTATAATCAAGAAAAACACGTAAAACCTGTTTAAAACGGAAACACTTTTTTGCTAACTAAACTCATTGAATCTTTCTATTAACTCTTAGACACCATTGCAAATTATCACTATCAAACTTTTGGTCACCAGGCATTTCATTATACAACTATAAGGACCGTTTTTTTTTGTTGTCTGATAGGTAATTGTTATAAAATTTGCTAAAAAAATGCAACAATAGTCAATTTTCTTTGAAAAGCAGAAATTTATCAGTTGTTTATTTCGCATAAAACGCAATTTAATAATTTCGGAACTGAAAATAGCATAAACGCCTTCAGTAAATTGCTTTTAGTATCACAGAACGTAATGGATGTGTCAAAAATGTATCATAATCAAGAAAATTATGTAAAACCTGTATATAACGAAAACACTTTTTTTTCTAACTAAACTCATTGAATCTTTCTCTAAACACTTAGAAACCATTGCAAATTATCACTAACAATCCTTGGCGACCAGGCATTTCATTATACAATTATAAGGACGTTTTTTCTGATAGGTAATTGTTATGAAGTTTGCTGAAAAGTGCAACAAAAGTCACTTTTCATTGAAAAGAACAAAAATTATCAAGTCGTTTATTTCTCGCAAAAGGCAATATAATAAATCAATACTGACAATTAAAAAACACTGTCAGAATTTTGCAATCAGTAGCCCAAAAAAACTCTGGATATGCCAAAACTTCATCGTAATTCATCAAAACACAAGTAAAAAATAATCGCGGTTTCTGATTCAAAAGCGTACCAACGATATGTTCTCTTTCAGTTGAATTTATTTTTTCGTTTCGAAATTTGAAACCGGGAATTTTTTTAAGGCAAAAAAAAGTTAATCTTGCAAGATTCTTGCAGGATTCTTGCAAGATTAACTTTTTCTTGCAAGATCTTGCAAGATTAACTCCGTCTTGCAAGATCTTGCAAGATTAACTCCGTCTTGCAAGATCTTGCAAGATTAATTTTTTTTTGCAAGATTCTTGCAAGATCTTGCAAGATTAACTTTTGTTCTCGACTAGGGTACATCAAAATACGGACAACGGACAAAAAAGTCAATACAAAAATGAAAAAATTGTATTTCTGAAGAACCTTTGTTTTAATTGCAGGTAAATCAATGAGGTTGAAAGAAAACACGGAATGCAATAGAAGTCGCTTTGTCATCACCAATCACATACAGGGAAACCATTAAATCCAAAAACTGAAAAGTAATTAAAAAATTGGAACTCTAAAAGTGATTCACCCACACAAAACTTGACGCTAATAAAGTTTTCCCAAAAAACATTTCTTACTTATAACAGGGTCCCTGCTCTACCGCTGACTGCATTTTTGCTGCCTGTTCTAATTCTGTGTAAGTGAGGGATTCCGCAGATCTGATATTCAATATACTTCAAAGTTATTGGAATGTATGACAATCATTTTGAGAAAGGAGTGCGCAAAAAGAAAATACAATTTACTTCAAACGATGAAATGAGATGTCAACCCTTTTTCTTTGTGCATGAAGCTTCTCCTAGCAATTGATATTCTTTTTATAATTGATACAAACATGATGAGAGAGAACTCCAATAATGGAGTTGCATGCGAAAAATATTTTTAGTCATTTTTTCTTTCTTTTTCCACTCCCAGTGTAGACTGAAAAATGCAGAAGCCAGAACCAATCAACGTTTCTTGTTGATCAGACAAGTGTGAATGATGGTCAACCGTATTTTATAGCTAAAACATATTTTTTTTCTAAAGCGTACAAAAAATATTAAAGGGTGCATATGAAACATCTTCAAAAAGTTCCCTTTTTTCAGCTGTTTTGGTGAGCATTTATGCTAATACAGACCGATCTCAAAAAATTTTTTCTCCTTCTCTCGTTCTCTCGGGATAAAAAGAACGAAATCTGACAAATTGAACATTTGATAATAAATTAATTTAGAACGGTTAAAAAATGGTTTAAAAAGTTTTTAAAAATGCTATAGAGTGGATTAAAAAATCTCACATAGTCGTTTTAAAACCCGTACCGAACCTCCAGAGTAGATCAGAGCTGGAGCAGGGTAATTCCAGCGTTAGGTGCGCTATCAGAGCTGGAACAGAGCTACCCCAGAGTAGGAGACTCTCAACTCTGGGTCTTGTCTTAACAGAGTAGAACACAGAGTAAGTCTACTCTGGAGTGTGCCTTGACAGAGTAGAACCCAGAGTAGGTCTACTCTGGAGTTTGTCTTGACAGAGTTGATCACAGAGTAGGTCTACTCTGGAGTTTGTCTTGACAGAGTTGATCACAGAGTAGGTCTACTCTGGTATCAGTCCTCACAGAGTTGATCAGAGAATAAAACTAATAGCAGAGTACAACCACCCGGGTCGAAATGTGAACGAATCCCAGGTTGAGGTGCCATCCGGAAGTAACTTCTGGTCAGACCATCCCAGACAAAAGTGTCCACTGATCAAACTAAAGTGCGCTCAAAACAGTGTGTGCGCTCAAAGTGTGCTCAAACTTGTCGCTAATCAGACCATGCCAGACGGAAATGACCTCTGATCAGACCGAAATCAGACAATTATTATTATTATTATTATTACTATTATTAATATTATTTTTATTATTTTTATTATTATTATTATTATTATTATTATTATTATTATTATTATTATTATTATTATTATTGAAAAAAGTGAAAAAAGTGATAGTAAAAAAATGAGATTTGAAATAATAAGGCCATTTAATGCAATAAATGTGAAAATTTGTATCTTATAAAATATCAAAATATAAGCAAGAGGTGGAAAGAATGTGTTCTTCTGTGAGAGTATTACACTCTTCCTGGCAATTAAAGTATTCTTCTTGTTTGTCTTGATTTAGTTCTAAAAGTAAATCATTAAATAGTTATTCTAATAAAGTTTCTTCGGAGACATTTTGATTGTCATTATTTTCATTGTGGGACGTGGTGTCGTCCGGTTGTTCTTGGTCTAGTAGTGCGTTAATGTAGTTTCGAACAATTCTAAGGCGATTTCGTGAGAATGGCCGTTGTGAACGGTGTCCATCTCTATTATTATAAGGTGATTGTGGTCTAGAATTGTTTGTGTTTTTATAAAAGTTTGTTTTGGGGTATGGTGAACCATTTCTACTGGGTGGTTTAAAAATACTGTTACCATAGTATGGTTTGGAGTTGCTTTGCGGGTGTTTATGTGGACTTCTGTGTCTAGAATTTTTTCTGTCTCTGCTATTGCTGCGAGAGCAAAATGGGAAAGGTAGTTTGCCTGTCATATTATTTGAAGTGACTTGTCTATTCGGGAGATTTTGATTCCCTTTCATAGCTTGATTAAATGTTTGTTTTTGAAAATTAGGTTTGTCTACGGGTTTTGTGTACCGTTTATCAGGGCATGTAGAAATACTATGTCCTGAGCGAGAACATTTTTACAAAACTTTAGGAAAAGTGGTTTCCCTTTAATATTAGGATCGTTTGAGTACTTGTGTTGTACTACATTGATACCGTGGGCAATATCTTGTTCCATAATCTGTATATCCTCTACGGTAAAGTTATCAATATCACATGAGAGATTATTTATTGTTGGTGTAATTGTTGAATTTGTGTTCAATTTGTGACGATCGATGTGGGTGCGAGTAATATCTTCTTGGTGTATTTTTTCTACTAGTTGTGCAAATGGAAGTTGTGGTTCCAATGCAGTTGATTTGTGGTTTGCGATCTTTTTTAGTGCTATTCTAGCTAGTTGAGGATCAAGTGCTTTGACAAGTGCGTCATTCATTTGTGCATTCCTCATATCGGGAGCATTATTAACGTATGTTTTTTGAGCCATTTGTTCAATTCTGAAAGCGAGTGTTTTAATTTGTTCGCCTGAAGCACGTGTTATACTTTCAAAGAGTAATTTCGCTTGTGTTTGCGATTGTTGATTATCGAATGTTTTTTGAAATTTTCGGTAAAATGCTTGCCAGTTGTTTTTGATGTCCAGTGGTAAGTGTGAGCACCACTGTTGTGCTGGCCCTATTAAAGCAGTTTGGATCATTGCAATCCGTTTAAGGATCCAGGCTTCGTGAAATGGTGAATCAGTTTGCTCTGGTCCTGCTGTCCTTACCATGTTGCATGGGTACTGAACCTCCTAAGTAGGGATACATCATTGGTGTGTTCCTACGAACAACAAGTGATGGCGTTTTTGTAGAAGCCGCTTGTAAATAATATGGGGTTGGTGCATTTGTAGTCTATTGTTTACTTTGTGAATTAAGTTGTCGGAGTACATTTACTAATTGTTGTGGAGTAATTTGAATATTTTAGTTAGGCCCTTGTGTGGGTTGGGGGGAATTGTTTAAAATTAGAGGTTGTGTGTTAAAGTGTACTGAGTTTCGTGTATATAGTTGTGGTAAAGGTGTATTTACATTTGGTAAAGGTGGAATAGTTGTATTTAGCCGATCTGAATTTTGTGTTAATTCAGTCGAATTTACTGGTTGTCTATTTTGGTGATTTTGATACAAGTGAGTATCTATAATATTGTCTACATCGTGTTAATTAGTGTTATTATTGTTATTTTCTTTGAGATCAATTACTGTGTTTACTGCGTGTGATGAGAAAAGTGTTTCATCATCAAGCAGAGTAGAGTTAATATCAGTTTCCGCCGTTTCGTTTATTCTATTTTCTGGTGGTGGATTATGTATTATTGTTTTCATATTCTATGTTGGTGAAGCTTCCAGAGATGTATTTGTGTTCTCAGGAATATTTGTACAAGTGAACGGATGTTTTTCCGCATTGTAATTTGTGATTTGTATCTGTTTACGATTTAATCGTAATTTTTGTATTGCTTCTGAGTGTATTTCTGGAATATTTACAAAATTATCTGGGAACCAGTTTTTATCGTATATGTTGTGAAGTGTTTCAGGTAATTTTGGTATTATATGAGGGTAAGCCTCCGCAATGTGTTGCGTAGCTGTAAACATGTGTCTTACTAGGCTTTTCCAAAATCGATGAATATACCAAGTTAAGAGTGTGAGAGTATCCAAAATATCTTCTTCCGATAATTCTGCATCTGTTGCGGAAGTGATATACATTTCAGGGAGTTTATTGAAGCTTTCTACTTCTTGTCGGGCAATTTTATGTACATTCTCTTTACGAGATTGTGAAGCGTTTGTGTTTAGCGCCGGTGCGAGGCGTTTTAAAAATTCGAATGAGGCTTTCTTAAGAAATACTTCTTTATCTAGAGGTTGTATTTTTGTGTATACTCCATTAAAGAATTCAAATAGAGT
>NC_134476.1:25280499-25690499 GCF_964194025.1 Convolutriloba macropyga | reverse complement strand
GGTGAGTGTATTATCTGTGGTGTGTGTGGGTATGCGTGCGTGTGTGCGTGTAAGTGTGTAAGTGGGTGTGTTTGTGTGGTGTGTGTGTGTGTGCGTGTGTGTGTGTTTGGGTGTGTGTGTGTGCGTGCTTGTGTGTATGTGTGTGCGTGCGTGCGTGTGTGAGTTTGTTTAATTGTGTGCGTGTGTGTGTGTGGGTGCGTGCCTACCTGTGTGAGTGCATGAGCGTGCGTGTGTGTCTGTGTGTGTGTGTAATTGTGTGTGTAAGTGTGTGTGTGTGCGTGTGTATGTCTATGTGTGGGTGCGTGCGTACGTGTGTGCGTGCGTGAACGTGCATGTGTGTCTCTCTGTTTTTGTTTGTTTTGTGTGTGCGTGTGTGTGTGTGAGTGTGGTGTGTGTGGTGTGCTGGTGAGTGTATTATCTGTGGTGTGTGTGTATGCTTGCGTGTGTGCGTGTAAGTGTGTAAGTGGGTGTGTTTGTGTGGTGTGTGTGTGTGGTGTGTGTGTGTGTGGTGTGTGTGAGTGCGGTGTGTGTGCATGTGTACGTGTGCGTGCGTGAGCGTGCATGTGTGTCTCTCTGTTTTTGTTTGTTTTGTGTGTGCGTGTGTGTGTGTGAGTGTGGTGGGCTGGTGAATGTGTGGTGTGTTATCTGTGGTGTGTGTGTGTGTGCGTGTGTGTGTTCGGGTGTGTGTGTGTGCGTGCTTGTGTGTGTGTGCGTGCGTGCGTGTGTGAGTTTGTTTAGTTGTGTGTGTGTGTGTGCGTGTGTGTGTGTGTGTGTGTGTGTGTATGTGTAATTGTGTGTTTGTAGGTGTGTGTGTGTGTGCGTGTGTATGTCTGTGTGTGGGTGCGTGCGTACGTGTGTGCGTGCGTGAACGTGCGCGTGTGTCTCTGTGTTTGTAACTGTGTGTGTGTGTGTGTGCATGTGTACGTGTGCGTGCGTGAGCGTGCATGTGTGTCTCTCTGTTTTTGTTTGTTTTGTGTGTGCGTGTGTGTGTGTGAGTGTGGTGTGTGTGGTGTGCTGGTGAGTGTATTATCTGTGGTGTGTGTGTATGCTTGCGTGTGTGCGTGTAAGTGTGTAAGTGGGTGTGTTTGTGTGGTGTGTGTGTGGTGTGTGTGTGTGTGTGTGTGTGTGGTGTGTGTGAGTGCGGTGTGTGTGGTGGGCTGGTGAATGTGTGGTGTGTTATCTGTGGTGTGTGTGTGTGTGCGTGTGTGTGTTCGGGTGTGTGTGTGTGCGTGCTTGTGTGTGTGTGCGTGCGTGCGTGTGTGAGTTTGTTTAGTTGTGTGTGTGTGTGTGCGTGTGTGTGTGTGTGTGTGTGTGTATGTGTAATTGTGTGTTTGTAGGTGTGTGTGTGTGTGCGTGTGTATGTCTGTGTGTGGGTGCGTGCGTACGTGTGTGCGTGCGTGAACGTGCGCGTGTGTCTCTGTGTTTGTAACTGTGTGTGTGTGTGTGCATGTGTACGTGTGCGTGCGTGAGCGTGCATGTGTGTCTCTCTGTTTTTGCTTGTTTGTGTGTGCGTGTGTGTGTGTGTGTGTTTGTGTGTGTGTGTGTGTTTGTGTGTGTGCGTGTGTGTGTGCGTGTGTCTATGGGTGTGTGTTTGTATATGTGTGTGGTAGAGGGGAGGGGGGATGGGGTGCATGAGGGCAAAACGAATAACAGATCAAAAGAAATATCACTTACCGTTGAAAGTGTAATTGTCCACAAAAATAAAAATGAGACCCCAATGAAACTTTGTTCAATTTTGAAATGATCGCAGCAGGTGTTGATTAAAAAAATTATCACACGGTTGTTATCGCCCTCGAAGTTATCATAACACCTCGGCTTCGCCTCGGAGTTTGATAACTTCTCGGTGGCGATAACAATCGTGTGATAATATTCAATCTGGAACCATTTCGCAGTTCTCGATAAACGCGAGAAGTTCTCAGTGACTTGAAGCAGAGTCACGTAACCATTACATAAATCGTCATCTGTGGCCAAGAACATTCAAAAGTGAGAAGTTGTACTAATTTACAAAATATACGTCAACAACTAGAGATGCACAACAATTGGGTTATGCACCCGTTTTAAAGTGTCTCAGGTGAAAGGATAATAGTTGTTCACAAATTGACTAGGCATGTGTGTGTTGTGATTTTAGAGTAATGTGATTGAGAACCTTTCTCGGAGAGCTGGACCATTCCTCAAGTCGCTCCATCTGAAAGGCTGCAAGAACATCGGCGACAATGCCATCAGGTTACATATTGTCCATCTAATCTTCACATATTTAAGAAAGCATTTTGTTCATTTTATTTTTGTTATCTAGTTTGGGGATAATTCTAATTGCCGATTCAGAGGAATGAGAGCAAATATGGAAACAATGAAAATAAATCGGGAATGAAATATAAACTGATGGCTAGATAGTGTATGTTCAATTTTGAATTCAAGCATGATATCAACTTGGAATACTCTGAACTCAGAATTTTTTGCGCAAATTTATTGGAAAAAAGTGATACAATTTGAGGAATTGAATAAAATTTTTCTTGCTCTTGTCGGATGCACAATAACTGTGACTGTTTCAGGATTTTTGCCAAACATTGCAATCAACCAGAAGAGCTCAATCTTCGAGAGTGCAGAGACATAACAGATGGGTCAGTTGGTCAAATATCATCAAAACCAGTTTTCTGTTCTTTTTGAAAAGTT
The DNA here is from genome assembly GCF_964194025.1 of Convolutriloba macropyga. NCBI lineage: Eukaryota > Metazoa > Xenacoelomorpha > Acoela > Convolutidae > Convolutriloba > Convolutriloba macropyga. The sequence goes on along the minus strand of NC_134476.1, from coordinate 25,687,829 downwards.
GACAAAGTATCCAATGTAAGAATCTTTTTGTAAAAGCCTCGGAGCGAAGAATTGTTCTTTCTTTTATTAAAAATTAACAAAGCGTTAAATTATATTTTATTAATAGCCGCGAAGCGATAGCGGCTATTATTGGGGACATTGTGGTTTTTTACAATTCAAAGAATTTGAACTGTATTGGGGCGCTGTCTTTTTTTAAGATCTGTTCACACATTTTCATGATGTTTGAGGTCAAATTGGAGTAGTGATTTTGGTCACGCCGAAACAGGAAATGGAGCAAAAAAGCGAGTGGTTTTGCGGCGTGATTTTTTTTCGCTCTAATTTTAAAGTAGAGTGAGAAAACGGTGTTTGAACAAAAATTTGGTTTTTGGGTAGTGGTTTTTTGTTCACATGCGGCAATTTCACTCTGATTTTTACCGTTTTTTCGATTTCTTGTATAGGATTTTTTTCTAATTGGTTTTCACACTCCATTCACAGCTCATTCAGAACAAGTGAATCATTTAATTTTTCACAATTTGCTCCCTGTGTGGTACAAATTTGTTTTCATATTAATGATGTAGCCACTTGATTAAAAAGAACAGCTGAAAAATTTGCTCTACCACTTATTTTGACATGGGGTCAACGAAATTATGCAGTGAGTATGGCATATAATTTCACTTAAAACTATGTTGTTCAATCAAGATAGGAGATGCTCAGGAGTTAAATTTTGTACTAAAGGGGATCTAGGTAAATTATTGGTAAAAGCAGATTTTGCAATTCTAGACAACAAACAGTTTTTTTTTCAAAAAGGTTCAATAAATTAGCAATTGTTTGCATATTTATATTCAAATGTTTTTTGGTTTTCAATTTATTAATATACAAAAAGTAAAAAGTAATGCTGAAAATTATTCACAAAATTTTTTCAATGATACACTTGTTAGTTAAAAGACCATCAATGAAGTGGGACAACAAAAAGTTGATTGCTGTCGGGCGTCAACACAAGTTGTGTTTTCATGTTTTGTAGTTTTAGTTTTTATTACAATTCAAAGAATTTGAATTATATTTGGGCGCTGTCTTTTTTTTACGACTCGAAGAGGAGTATTGGAGAAGTCCTTTTTTTAATCAATTTTATTGGAGTGAATTTTGAAGCGGGAATTGAAACGCGTGAAAAATTTGGATTGATTTTGTTGCTGAACAAACTGAAGAACGAAGCGAAAAGAGAGTGGTTTTTTGTTCATATCGCTGTTTTCTAGAGAGCGAGAAATCGAGTTGTGAAAAAATTTTCTCTGAGCGAGCGAAATTTTTTTGTTCCGTGCGGCTTTTAACAGCAGTTTTTTGCAATTTTCTTGTTTATGAGGTTTGATTATGATGTTGTATTGGATTTGGGCTCGTTCTGATGAGAATTGAAGGTTTCAAGTATTTAATTTGAGTTTTATGCAAATTTGGAGGTTTTTGATCAGTTTTGCTGATTTTTCGACAATATTTAATGTGTTTTGGCCTTTTGTTTTGTTTTACTGCTTTAAGTGCAATTTGCATAGAAGCTCGTTACTCAAGGAATATCAGGGATACAAATTGATTACAATTTTGTTGGTATAAAACATTTTTTCTGAAGAAACGTGACAGAAAAATACAGAATTTTCGGACCACTTTTTAATTTTTTGCTTTTTTGTTTTTTTTTCAATCGTAGACAAGTTGTTTTGGCTTGTTATGACTAGCCCATTATTTCGCGAGCGTTTCATTGCTCTATTTGCGCAAACAGCTTTATTTGGCTCTATTTTTTCTTTTGCGTTTCTCGGTTTCTCCGTGTCCACATATAGTTTTTTTTTAATAGCCCCGTCCTCAATTCCAGGCGGCTATTATAGCGCTCCTAATTTTTTTTACTTCTTCTCACAGGTTTTTGTTTTGTCTTTCCCTGAGTTCTTGGAATTGATTTTTTCAATGACTTACCTCACTCAAAAAAATGACCTCTGAACTCACTTATGAAACTTTAATTTTTATGAACATTTACTAATTAAAGGTCAATAGTGTGCATCTAAGTAGTGCCAAACTTATATGCCCAAATTCCTGAGAAATAGGGTCTTGAGTTTTAATATCGAATATAATTTTGAAAAAGCTCCTTGAGGGTTTTTCTCTTGTAGAGCAAATGTGTCTCCTGAAAATGACAGTCCGAATCTAACCCAAAAAGTTCTGATGGTCTATTAAAAGCTAGTGGTCGAGCTGTAAATCTTATTTCTTTGATTTTTTCAATTCATGGTAGGCCACAAGCGTCTATCGCGGCTATTTTCTGGCAATCTGCCGGCTATGTTTTATTACAAGAGAGGGCCCGAAAAATACCCGAAAATTTTTGCTAAGTGAAGAATTAATTTTTTTCATGTGCAGTTTCTTCACCGCTGTTCATTCTTATCTTCAATTTGGGCTAAAAGTTCTTATTCTAGTAAGAGAGAGCTTGAACTGACTCATCAGATTTTCATTCGACTTTACTTTATTATTGCTGCGAAGATTCCATCTGTACGTCTGCACGAATTGAACGTTTGTGTATAATTTGTTGTTAATTAGGAACGGCTGTAGCAATCTGGAAGATTTGGATCTGTCGTGGAACAAACACATAACACAGGTTGGCTTTGCTGCTCTCACAGCCGGCTGTCCCAACATCCTCAGACTCAGATGCGCTGGGGTCGAAAGGTACCCGACCACTTCACCCCATCCATTGCCCCCTTCTTTGTTATGCATTGCGTTGTTGTCTAAACAACCAACTAACTGGATCTGTCTCCCGAAATGGATTCTGTTAACTCGATTCGGTTCCTAAAACGTTTACCAGAAGGTTGTCTTGTGTTACGGAACTAATTAAAATATAAACAGTTAAAATATAACAGATTTTTTGCAAGAAATTAAATACTTCAGATTCAATCGTTCGAAAGTTTGGGTTCAAAAGGAAGTTTTATCAAGTGTTCAATTATTTTGGCGGTGGTATCCCCATGTATCTAACATATCTTCAACCAGACATTTTTTTAATTAAGATGTTCATTGGGTGCATTGGTGTTTCAGTTTAATGATACGTGTCTGACGCTGATTGGACAGAGCCTAAATCGACTACTAGTCATCAACATTCTCAAGTGCTCTGTAAGTTTGGTTTCACTTTGAACGTTTAATTCCTTGCCCAAGAAATGATGTCAGAAATTGCATATTGATTCGATTTTGCTTTATTATAGCTGCCGAGAGGAAAGATGAGCGTGGCTCTATATTGCGGTACTCTTTGTAATAACAATGCCCAGAATTGGATTCTTATTGGGGCAGTGTCTTTTTTTACCCAGGGCTCAGAAAACCTTCTTAAAGGTTTGATGATGAGTTGCTAAAAATTTTTAAAAATTTTTATAGGCCATTCAATAGTAACTTTTTAATATCGCAAGTTTTAGCAGTTTTTTGTCATTATTGGGGATATTTGATGGTTTCTTGTGGCAGTGAAATGTGAAGGTATTAGTCACAATTTTTAGCAAGATTTTGTTACAGTTTGCAATTGTTTTAAAAATTTTGATTTTTGTTTGTCCTGTTCTGAGTTTAACGATCATTACTGGCCAACAAAACTTTTTAACTCTTGCAAATGGTTTTCATGACAGAACAATTCCAGAGACGAAAAATGATTTTTTGCTAATCTGGAAATTTTTCTTTTAATTTTGCACTTTTTCGTTTTTTTTTCTACAAGATTTAAGTACTAACAAGGCTCGAAAACAATTGCGGAGTCGAATATCATCATTGAAAATAGTCCAAGCTCTCGCTCTCTCTCTCTCTCTCTGTCAGTTGGGGTTCCTTTCCTTATCTTTCTCGTTCCCGTTTTATCTCTCTCACACTATCTCTCTCTCTCTCTCTCTCTCTCTCTCTCTTTCTCTCTTCCCTTAGCTCTTTTGTTGATGCCGCACTTCAGCTGCGGTTATGTGGCGTGATATTATCATCTATTACCCTCTTCAATGCTCATTTATTAATAGCCGCGAAGCGATAGCGGCTATTATTGGGGACATCGTGGTTTTTTTTTAATTCGTCGTCTCCATCGATGATTCTTACGACCTGACTTCTTGGAAATGACTTTTTTTGTTCACATGCGGCATTTTTACTTTGATTTTGACTGTTTTTCAATTTTTTGTGTCGGATTGTTTTCTAAATGGTTTTCCCAATTCATTCATAGTTCATTCTAGGCACAATTTTTTTGAGACTGCAGATCTACAAAGCTACTGCGGCTATTTTCTGGCAATCTGCCGGCTATGTTAGTAAAAATGTTTTTATCATAAATGGCGCAACTAATTTTTTTAGGAAATCTTTGTTAATGGCTCTCAAACGAAGTTTGTACCAAACGAAGCTCTCCACCGCTGCTCACCACGCTAGTAATCGTGGCTAGGTTTAATTTTGACACAAAACGTCAGAGCAACTTACTAGATATACCAATGCCAAAAGTCGAGCTTCGATTTTTCATTTTAAAAAGATAGTTAAAACAATTTCAGAATTTATTTGCTGTTTCTTTTTTATAGCTGCGAAGCTGTAAGCTGAGCAAAGCTATATTGCGGTGGTCTTGGTTTTTTTTATTTCGTCGTCTGACGCCTTTCGTTTTACATTTGTTCACACAGCAAAGCTGAAAAAGTCAATTTTCTGAATGACTTCTTCCTCTCAATAACGGCATTTGCGCGCGTGACGTTATTTCTCACTCGCTTTATCAAAAGGTTTTTGGTTATTTGCGTGATTAGATTTTGATCATACGTGACTTACCTCACTCAATAAAATGACTTTTGCACTTTAAAACTTAATTTTAATTTGATTCTGTTTAAGGTCAAAGGAACTCATTTGTGCAGTAAAGGTCCCTAATAAGAGGCTTCTGCGGAATGAGTTTTAACAGACTATATTAGTTTATCGCTGAATGTTTTTTACCTAGTTTTTTGAGCCGCGTCGATTTTTTTCAGCTTAGATCTGTATCTGTTTCTATCTCTATTATATGGCACGCAGGTCTATTCTTTCTCAGCTATTCGGGCAATCTGCCGGCTATGTTATAATTTTTAGCAGAAATACAAAGTCAGTCAAAATTGAACAAAAGTGAATATCACAATTTGAGAAAACTTAGTGTAAAAGTGGCTGGATTTCTTCCTCGCGACATCGACATATCTGCGAAATTTGATCGTTTCGCTTCAAAATCAATCGTAGCCAATATCACTAGAGTAAGGGGAAGTTGTCTAAAAAGAGTGTTTGTGAAACATTTGCTGAACTCGACTCCGTCGTAAAGGGGGCTATAGGGTGCTTACTTTGTTTTAGTGCTTAGTATAATAGCAATTGAAGCCCGATAGTAAAGATGAAGCCACCTTTAAATGAATATGCACTCGCTCCTCCGCCCGTCAATAGTCAACTGTAAAAGAATTAAGCCCACGGTTGTCGTTCGGGAGTAATTCGCCAGATATGCGTTTGTTTTATTTTCATCGATTGGTCACTTCTCGTTAGCAAATTGTGACAACTGACATTCGTTTGTTTTTGAGCAAATTCAGAAGAGCAACTAGTTCCATTCGATTATTAGCAATTGTTAGCACTTTTTGGGGTTGTTTGTCTAGTTTTTATAATGTACAAAATAGGGTGTTCCTGTTCCATTTAGTACTTCTGGTAATAATAGTGACATTTTCTGTTTTACCGCCTCCTTCTAGAACACTCTTGCTTGACTGCCTTCTTCTAGAAATTTTTTCAATTTCACTTTTTGGTTAACTTTTTCAAGCTTGACTTTTTATTTTCTTAATTTTCTTTGAGTGATTTGAACTTTGCAAATTCAGAAATGAAGACTTGCTAAAAGAAAAACGGTTTTGAGTTTAAACCGTACATAGCCCGTATTGTGAAGTGGTTAATTGATCTCAAACGAAGTTTGTAGCAATTATATTAGTCCTGTCGGTCTTTTTTATGCGATTTTTCGCTTGACCGATTTTTCGTCTGACGCTTTTGACTTTTCGTCCTCAAAAACGGGATAAACATGTAATCGAATGGTTTTCATCTTTTTAATATCAAAAATTTTTTTGATTTGTTCATATAAACTTGCAATTTTTTCAATTTTTTTAAATATTTGTCATTTTATAGGTTTATCTAGCCTTAAGAGCCAGGTACTGACGAAGCCAACCGCTCGCCGGTCGTTTGAGAGCAATTCGCCCGACGTTAGTCGTTTATGTTTAATGTTGCGATGCTCATCCGAGATGTCGAGGGTTCAAACCCCTCCCTAAAGTTTTTGCACCACAAAAATTTCTCTTCCCGACAGTCGTTCGTCCGACCGGATACGGTTTGCTTATAAAAAAAATCGATTCAATTAAATCAAGTTTATCTTTACTTAGGATTAACAAGGACCTGACAAGTTAGACCGTTGTCAACAAAATGGTTTCTGCACTTAGTTCAAAATTAAATTCAAATAAAAGTGTTTTCAGGCCGAAGAAATACTTCTGTCTAACAAAGGTCTGTCGTGAAATTTTTTTTTGAGGATGATCATCAACAAGTAATATCATTGATAGCCGCCGTCAGCCTATCAACGGCTGTTATTTAGGCGCTCTTCTATTTTAAATTCGCTTTGCCTTTTGATAACGTTTTCGTTTTATTTAAGTCTCGGTTTTCACGCTTGACTTCTAACTTACCTTTTTCACTGTTTCAACTGAATGGATTTTAAGTTCTTTCATGTATTGACTTAGGCAATGTGAATATGTTCGATGTTAAGGATCAAAATCAGGACAAACGGTATAAACCGATAAAGCCCGGTCATTAAGTCACAGAGCATTAGGTTATCAAAGTTCATTAGAGTGATTGCTAGCTGGCTTTTGCATTATGCTCAATAGCCTTCAGTTTAGAGGTTGAATTAAGTTTAACTATAGAATCTAGCCGAATATGCACAATTTACACACCAAATAAGGACACTTGGAAAATTTTTGTCAGTTTCTATGTCTTCTTCTGTTACAATCCCATTGTGCGTCAAGTGGGTCAACGGCGGATATTTTGCGGCAATTTGCCGGCTATGTTTCTAACTAAACATCATCGATAGTTTGGTTAGATTACTTGTCAGTTTATTAATTGCCGCCGTTTGCCTCTCAACTGCTTTTGTTTACTCTCGAGACATTGAAATAATTATTTACTTGAAATTATACGAGTTTTTCACGATTTCAAAACTAGTTTTTTTTAAAAAAAATTTTGATTTTTGAGTTCTGCCGTTTGTTGATTTTCTTATGGTCTTGTCTCTTATTATCAATAATGACAGTTATCTTTGTCCTTCTAGTGTGATGTTTTTGTATGCAATTTGTAGTGTTAATATTTGGGAATTATTTTTGGAAAATATTTTTTTAATAAGAGTTTTGTCATTTTTTTCATTTTTTTGCTGAACGTTTTTCGTTTTACATTAGTCGCGATTTTCACTTTTGACTCCCAACATAACTCTAACTGTTTCAATTGAATTGGTTTTAAATTCTTTCATCTATTGAATTACGCAATATTCGAGAAAACTGTCAAGGTCGGAGAAGAAACGGGATAAACCGATAAAGCCAACATGTTAGGACATTTGTGGACACTTAGAAACAAATTAGAACAAATTTATCCCATTTTTCTACAATTTGACGCTGTGTTTTTTTTGGCAAGGTTTAGTATCTGTCATTGGAATATAGGGGACGCAAACCAGCTTTTGTGACCGATTTCCAGTTGATCCAATATTGGTTACTATTTTTTGTTTACTATTGGCCGCGAGCTAAATTTTTTAAGGCTGGCAATTTTTCGGCAATCGCTGCTATTATTTATGGAGTATTTTTTGTTTTGTCAGAGAGTGTCAGACGAGGGTGTGACACGAGTGTGCGAGGGCTGTCCTCAGCTGGAGACACTCTGTCTCTCCCAGATCCCTGCCATCTCCGACCATTTCCTCCTGGCTCTCGGCCAGAACTGTCTAAACATCAGGTCAGACCCAACACCAATATCACTACCAACACTATTTTAACGATCATTGAATAACGCACAAAGGAGTAGAAAACAGTTGTTCTAGTGTTACACGAAAGGATTTTGTTTTAATTATTTCGTTCCTGATGTTCCTTTAAATGCGTTTTGCTGTTTCATGGACTATTTTTCTGACCAATTTAACTATTTGACTTAAAACGGGATAAACTGATGAAAATTTGGGACATTAAGTCTCTAACCAGCTGTCTTACAAGTATAGTACTAAATTTAACTTTGATCGGTAGTTTTTTGCTTCTTTTTAATAGCCGCGAAGCGATAGCGGCTATTATTGGGGACATCGTGGTTTTTTTACAATTCAAAGAATTTGAATTGTATTGGGGCGCTGTCTTTTTTTTAAGATCTGTTCACACATTTTCATGATTTTTGAAGTCAAATTGGAGTAGTGATTTTGGTCACGCCGAAACAGGAAATGGAGCGAAAAAGCGAGTGGTTTTGCGGCGTGAATTTTTTTCGCCCTAATTTTAAAGTAGAGTGACAAAACGGTGTTTGAACAAAAATTCGATTTCTCGCTAGTGATTTTTTGTTCACATGCGGCAATTTCACTTTGATTTTCACTGTTTTTTTAATTTTTTGGATCGGATTTTTTTCTAAATGGTTTTCTCAATTCATTCATAGTCCGTTCTTGGTCTAGTTTTCTGTTTATTCAATGAAAATTCTTTGAATTGTACGTCAGGACTTGTCCTGATATGTTTTTTTAATTCGTCGTCTCCATCGATGATTCTTACGACCTGACTTCTTGGAATTGACTTTTTGGAATTGACTTCAGTGACTTCTATTGCTTTGCAGTTAAAATTTATGTACGTGACTCGTTTCTGCTTTTAGGTCAATTGCGTGACTTACCTCACTCAAAAAAATGACTTCTGAACTCACTTATGGAACTTTAATTTTTTATGAAGACTTACTAGTTAATAGTGTGCATCTAAGTAGTGCCAATCTTATATGCCCTAATTCGTGATTATTATAGCTGCGAAGCTGTAAGCTGAGCGTAGCTATTTTGCGGTGCTCTTGGTTTTTTTACGACTCGAAGAGGAGTAATGATATTCTACAAGTTTTTACGACTCGAAGAGGAGTAATGAGATTCTAGAGGTTTTTTTTTTTTAGCAGAAAGCATGTTTGTTCATGACTTGAATTTTGACTTCTTTCTGTTCGAGCATTTACCTCCGTTTTTGTCTGTTGACTTATGTTTTCGAACATTGGATTTTAACAGTAGCTTCGTTTGTAATGTATAGTAATTAGGAACTGCTGGTAATGTTCAAGGTGAAGAGGTCATTTTGAGATTTTTGTTGCTATTTAGGTCACCCCTAATTATCTGAACTACACCTCACAACCCCCCACTACCTACCCCCCCCCCCCACCGCACCCCCCCCCCCCCCAACTTACCCCACCTACCCTTACCCCCTCCCTTCATCTAGTTACCCCCCACCTACCCCGCCCCAACTACTTACACCCCTCACCTACCCCTAACCCCTATACTACCCCCTCCCTTCACCTAACTACCCCCCACCTACCCCCCTCCAACTACGCCAGCTCGACCCACCTCCCCAACCTATATACCCACCCACCCCACCTAGCTCCCCCGCAACTAAAAAATGCTCGGAATTTTTTAAACAGTCTAATGTGGTTTGTTGGGCTACTTTTGTTCTTTTTTTGTCTATTTTGATATTCTGATTTCGGTAAGGTTAGTTTAGAGATTATAATACACGACGATTCGAGTCGTTTCCGGTATTCTACCGGCTATGTTTTTTTTAGCAGAAAGCAAGTTTGTTCATGACTTGAATTTTGACTTTTTTCTATACGAGCTTTTACCTCCGTTTCTGATTGTTGACTTCTTTTTTCGAACATTGGACTTTAACAATAGCTTAGTTTGTAAAGTGTAGCAATTGGTAACAGTCTGTAATTCAAGGTGAAGAGGTCAATTTGAGAAGATTTGACCCATATAACTACCTACCTCGTCCCCCCCAAAAAAACGACCGCCACCCCCCCCACTTACCTCCCCCCCACGTCCCTACCCCCAACCCCAACGTACCTAACCCCACCCCACCATCCCCCTCTCACGCACCTACCTACCCCCCCCCCCAAGTACATACCTACCCCCCCCCCCTCAAGTACCTACCTACCACCCCCCACCTACCTACCCCCCCCCGCAACGTACCTACCCCCCCCCCCCCCCCCCACACACCACCTACCTGCCCCACCTACCAACCCCCCCCCCCCCAGCACCTACCCACAACCCTGACCTGAAAAAATTTTAACGATTTTTATGTTATATTGGATTGCTATTTTTGTTATTTCTAGTGTTTTTATTCGATATTCTGATTTTGTCCAAGTTAGGGTAGAGATTATTTTGCACTACGATGCGAGTCGTTTCCGGTATTCTACCGGCTATGTTTTTTGTTTCGTCGTCTGACGCTCTTTTTTCGTTTTACATTTGTTCACACATCAAAGCTGAAAAAGTCAAATTTTCTGAATGACTTCTTCCTCTCACTAACGGCATTTGCGCGCGTGACGTCATTTCTCACTCGCTTTAGCAAAATTTTTTAGGTTATTTGCGTGATTAGATTTTGATCATACGTGACTTACCTCACTCAATAAAATGACTTTTGCACTTTAAAACTTAAGTTTAATTTGATTTTGTTTAAGGTCAAAGGAACTCATTTGTGCAGTAAAGGCCCCCACTAATAAGAGGCTTCTGCGGAATGAATTTTTACAAGCTTTATAAATTTATCGCTGAATGTTTTTTACCTAGTTCTTTGAGCGCGTCGATTTTTTTTTCAATTTAGATCTGTATCTGTTTCTATCTCTATTATATGGCACGCAGGTCTATTCTTTCGCAGCTATTCCGGCAATCTGCCGGCTATGTTTAGTCTTGAGTTTTTGATTTCGAATATCAATTTTGAAATAGCCCTTTAAGGGCTTTTTCCTTATAGAACGTATGTGTAAAAAAATTGACAGTCCGAATCTAACCCAAAAAGTCTGGTGATCTATTAAAGGACTGGTGATCTTATTTCTTCAGGTGTTTCAGTTCATGGAAGGCCACGAGCGTCTCTCGCGGCTATTTTCTGGCAATCTGCCGGCTATGTTTTTCACCAGAACTTTTCTGCTATTTTTAAATTGATCAGTTGGATTTGATATCTACTTAATTTTACTCAAGAGATTTTGTTATTAGGTGCACAAATCATGACTGTACGAGTGATAAGCTACCGTTATTTTGATTGATATTTAACGCTTCCCTGTGTGTTCAGAAATCTGGAGCTGAACTCGTGTGCAGCAATCACAGATGCAGGCTTCAGTCACCTAACTCGAGTGAGCCGCTTTGCTTCTTTTAATTCAAACACATGCATACATTTGTTCAATCACTCCCTCTATCTTACCACCACGCCTCCGAAACGCGTGACGTCACAAACTATTGGCTCTGTTTGACCTCACTTGTTTATCTTCCTGTTTTGCTCAAATAACAATCTTTATCTTTTAGCAGTCACGGTACATATTGGAAGATAGCGTAATCAAATCAGAAAATACGATGGAACAGAACTGAATTGGAAGAAGGAAAGAAAGATCAAAAGAAGCAAGATTGTTTTATTCTTACGATATAATTCTTCATTTCAATCCAAGAGTTGCATGCAATCCAAAATGAAGAAATTGAGTTCTCAGAAGGGCGAAGTTTGATGTCTTAATTAATAAATCAAGAAGGAGCATCGGGATCATGATGCCAAGTAGTGCTTAAGCCTCAAGTAGTTTAGTTTAATATAATCGGTTTTACTTTTGGTGCTTAAGTTTTATTTTCATTTAACATAATGACTTGAATGGGATCTTTTCCATTTGTGCCCCCGTTCAATGGGTACAACTTTTTGCACCCCCTAAACACACATAACATTCTCTTACATTATCATTGTCTTTGTAATAACACGTGCCCTGTAACGGTGGGTTGCATAACGTACTGGGGGCACAAACGGAAACGTTCCCTTGATCCTAATTAGTTGCTCTCGAACGAAGTTCGCAGTAATTCTTGTAAAGATCTTGGTCTTCTTTAATGCAAATTGTTGACTTGAAGGCCTTGCGCTGTTCTTCTAGAGGTACATTTCTTCTACACCAAGAAAGAAAAACTTATCTAGGCTACGGCCCTCCAATTAAATTGCATCGCTTGTCGTTCGAGAGCAGTTCCAACATTAGTTGATTTTGTTTTCGTATTATAGCTGCGAAAATGTAAGCTGATTGGAGCTATATTGCGGTGCTCTTGGTTTTTTTTTTACAATTCAAAGAATCTGAATTGTATTGGGGCAGTGTATTTTTTTAAGACCTGTCCACAAATTTTCATTATTTTTGAAGTCAAATTGGAGTAGTGGTTTTGGTCACGCTGACACAGAAAATGGAGCCAAAAAGCGAGTGGTTTTGCGGCGTGAACTTTTTTCGCTCTAAATTTCAAGTAGAGTGAGAAAACGGTGTTTGAACAAAAGTTCGTTTTCTCGCTAGTAGTTTTTTTCACATGCGGCAATTTCACTTTGATCTTGACACATTTCAATTTTTTGGATCGAGTATTTTTTCTAAATGGTTTTCCCAATCCATTAATAGCTCATTCTAGGCCTAGTTTTTTGTCTGAACCAAATTTTTATTTCTCGCTATTTATTTTTTGTTCAAATGCGGCATTTACACGGCAATTTTTCTTTTTAATTTTTTCATCTGGTTTTTTTTAGAAATGGTTTTCCCAATTCACTCATAGTCCGTTATCAGTCGTTTATTGTTTAGACAATGAAAACTATTTGAATTGTACGTCAGGACTTGTCCTGCTATGTTTTTTAAATTTAATTTCCATCTTTTGTTTTTCTGCAGTAAGAGGACATTATAAAACTGCGTTATTCAATTTTCAATGTAGATCTGTATATATTTCTCTCTATTATACCGCACGCAAGTCTATTCTTTCGCAGCTATTCTGGCAATCTGTCGGCTATATTTCTTTGGGGCTGTTCTTAAGAGCAGACACTTGATTCCAAGTAAAATTTTTGATATTCCCTATTATTGCTTTTTTCCATTGACTCCAAAATTTAATTCCTATTGATATCCCAGTTTACACTGCAAAGTTGTTGTTTGCATCTTCAAACTTTTTCAGATATATATCTGTAATGAATACTCCTCAATACATTGTGAAACGGAATGGGTTCCATTTCATTTTTTATGACGATGATCAACATGATGAAGTGCAGACAATGTTGGACTACATGTATTACATCAGCCATGACGTGAAAAATTTGAAACTGATTGAGAAAGTAGTTTTTGTGGGTGACAGTAACGTGGTCATGGCTTTTGGTGCAAAAAACGAGAATGCTAACATTTGCAATCTGCCCATTGAGGTGTTATCACAAGGTGGAAGAAGAGCAGCTCATCTTATTCAGCTTTACCCACGAATTATTCAATTCAGAAACATTGTGATAATGTTAGGCGGCAATGATTTCAACCACGTCACTCATGAAGTTATTTTCAAATACTATAGAGATTTGATAGAGCACTTGCCCTTTGAAAATACGTACCAATTGCGTATTGTACCGTTGTTTTCGAGGAAAGATTGCAATTCTGTTAAGATAAATGATATCAACAAACAACTAAGAGAAAACTTCAAGTCATATTATTATCCCAATCGCTTTGTGTCGAGATGCCATTTTCTTGACGAACCTGAACATGAAAAATGCCATCTACAACCCAAAAATTATCATAAACTTACCAATCTTATGGTCAATATAGCTAACAACTTGATTTACAACAAGCATAAAAACAAACATTGATTGCTACTTGATTGTTTGATTGTTTGTATAGCTGATGATAAATTCAATCGTTATATGTTCTTGGAATATATCATTTTGAATTTTGTTTTAATTTGAATGGTGGCTCTCAATCAATTTGGGTCAGTTTGGTTTTTTTAAATAACAGCAGTCAATCTCTCAGTGGCTACTATCTAGGCGCTCTCCTTTTTCTAATTTTTTACGTTTGGGTTTGGTTTTTCGTTTTACATAAATTACCAAGATTTTCATGTTCGACTTGTTTCAACTGAATGGTTTTTTGACGCAGCTTGGGCTTGAAATTTGTTCTTATAGGCTTTAGCTTCGATCTCTAATGCTTATTGATACTGATACTATACCTTGTAGCCTATCAATATGAACGAGGAGTTTGTTCAACTGCGAAACGACATCAACATAAATTGCACTTAGAAAAAATTTTTGTGCTAAAATCAAACTTTTTCTTTGTGTTCTAAGCATTTAATTCCAATCGTGATTGAGAATCACCTGTAGCTATTTGCCGACTATCTGCCGGCTATATTAGGTAGTGATTTGAAAAGATCGCTCTTGGTTGAACATAAATTTAACTCCAATTTTCGTTTCTTTGACTAATTTTTTTTGCATGTTTTGGTTTCTATTGTTCTCATGTAAGAACTTCGTGAACAGAAATCAGCGTTTTTTATAAGCTGCAAAAGGTTTTTTTGACAACAGTCAAGTTCGGACTCAACCTGTTGTTTGCTTTTCTTCCTAAGGATTTGAATGAGATTCTATTGGCTGGCTGCTTTGCCTTAAAATTTTTCTCACGTGGTAATTTCTTCGTTATCGGTGTGCTTTTGCTTACCTAGAGTTTTTCAAACCTTTAATTGTTTTTGAATTTTGTGAACTATGTACAGCGTTTAAATTATGAAGTTTCATTTGAAATAGAAGTTCTATTGTCACACTTCAAACCTGTTTTCAGACAATTCTGTTTAAAAACTTGCGTTGAAATGTCAACCAAAGCAGGTCGTGTGAACAAAAGGTCAGGACAAAATATAATCAGTTTCTCGAAAGGGGCACTTACGCTTCAGAATGTGAAAGAGGTAACCAATTTTTTGCCTCTGGAAGACGTTACCAGTCAATCTAACACAACTACTCCAAACATTGTAAGTTCAAAGCTTTGAAAATTTATTTTTTTAATCATATCGAGATGTTTGTTCTTTAGCATCAACTGAATAAAATTGGAAAATTGTTGACAGTTACGCAAAAGAGCATCCCTCAGTATGCAGTATTCAAGTTTTTAAAATGCTTAGGTAGTTCCTGAAAGACCAACACGTGAAAAAAAAGGTCTATCACAAGCTGATAGAGATCAAGTGGAGGCTGCTAACAAAATTGCTAATGAAAGTCTCAAAAACCGATGGTGGCTTCTTTTGTTCAGTGATAAACATTGTGGCTCAATGCGCGCTTTGAACTCCAGTATCAAACTAGGTCTTGCTGAGCGCCTGGAAGTTCAAGTAAGTTTTTCTACCAGTTTTTCCACCAATCCATCCTTAAACAGCACAGAGTTCATCTTTGTACTGAGTGATTTCATGTCATTACTACATGGTTAAATGAAAATAAACCTTCCATGACACCGAGACCTCTCGTTGCCCCTTAAAATTGACCTGCCAGTTAAGAGAACTTCTTTTAGCGCTTTTTTATAGAGGTCTTAACAATTAGTGCATCTCTGCTTTAGCAAGGCAGCTACGTGGACGTGAAACTTGATGTTGTGAACCCTGAAAACGGAACATATATCTGGCGATCTCTGGTCAAAAGAATGGGCCACGAGGGTTGGTCAAAAGAAAATGTGTCTCAAAATCCAAGAAAATATGAATGATCCGGATTATGAACCAACTCTTGAAATTCCCGATGACCCGGAGTTAACTTTGCATGAGAACGTTAATGAAGTACTTTTGAGTCAAGGAAACCCAACTGTTAGCAAAAAACTTGATTTTGTCCCATCTCAGCATGTCTTAGGGTCTAATCAAGTTGTTGCTGAGAGTGAATACCCTATAATTGATGGTGATGATGTCAATCGAATCTTATGTGAGGCCGAAAACGACGATCAAGCAATGGGTATACTGGAGGATTCGCTAAACTTGGATTTCAGTGGAATTCCACCTGGCCAATCCGAGGTCTGTTATTTTCATATTTTTATCTGATTGTTAGTTTTTTTTTGTTGAAGTTCTGTTTAAAAATTTGAAGCTTGGAGTTCTGTCAAAGATAAATTGAGGTCTGCTTGTCTTTTCTGAGGTCTGCTTTCACAATTGTTGATTTAGGCTGAAGCTGAGGGAACTCAGTTCAAGCGAGCCAGTTCTACTCCCGGTCCTAAGAAAGTTCGAAGAGGTAAAACTATCAGGCCTGACCAAATTGAAGAGTCAAACACCAATAGTCTTCTGAACCTCGTTTTGGTAAAGCAGTTAGAGGCTACGCAAAAACAGAATGACACCCTGGCCTTGCTCAATAACACTATCAAGGAGCTCAATAACAGTGTACAGGGTTTATCGAACCGAAATTACAATCAGTTGCAGCAGTTTTCGAATCAACTGAAGTTCTTGGTTTGTTTACACTTTGATATACTATTTTTTTCTGCAATATTTCTATCTCCTCAGTTTTTGATGATCTCTATCTTTAGAATTGTATTTTTTTTTGTGTAATTTCAGAGCTCCCAAATTGCAAAGATGGGAGTTCTCTGGCCGGAGCCAAAAAAACCTGAGGAGGGAGACGAGGCGTTGGTTATACTCAAAGGTCCGAGTCAAGGTCAAGATCTAATGAAAGTTGAAGGAACTACGCCTCAAGCTCTGGCGGGAAATGCTACTAAAAAGCTTTGGACAAAAGATGAGATTATGGAGCATCTACTGTCTCCCAAAAGGGCGAGGCCAGGAAACTCACGGGAAGACTTTTCACCTGTTCGGAAAACTCATTTGAAAGGTTGAGATTTGCTTGTTTTTTTGTCCCTAAATTCTCAATCCCGTCGCGTTCAGTTTTTGCTAAAAAGTGAATCTGTACAGAGCACTTAGTCTTTGGTAATTTTTTTAGTCTTTGGTAATTTTCAGTCTGCTAAATTTTAGTTTTTTATTGTTTAGATTTGTTCCGACGAAAATACGACGATAAGTGGCTGGGAATGTATGAGTTGGCGAAGACAAGTCTAAACAATCTGAGAAATGAGTTGCGTTCTGTTGAGCGAAGAAGCGCAGGAAACGTTTCCGGTCAAAATTGAAGAAAACTGTTGTGATCGATTTTCATTTCTGCTAACTTGCCCATTGTATCTTGCTTTAAAAAGTTTAGTATTGGCGCTCATTCTCCCGCTTCTGTATGTGATAAAATTTTTTTAAACAAGTTTTGTGGAAACTTCAAAGCCGATGGACAAATTACTTTTGTTATTGTTGCTCAAATTTGTTTGTCAAATTTGCGTTAAATATGTGCTTTCTACCCAATGTGCAATATCATTAGCTGTCTCGTTTGATTCTGTGTATTAATTACAGTTATGTATTTTACTGCTAGCATTGTTTATTCTGTAACGTCGCCAGACCTAACAAGTTTTGTGGAAACTTTAAAGTCAATGGACATATTACCTTTGTTATTGTTTCTCCGAATGCTTTCTATTAGATTTTCTATATGGACACTAAGTAATTTTTGTCTAATTTGCGTTAAACATGTGCTTTCTTTCCAATGTGCAATACCGTTAGTTGTCTCGTTTGCTTCTGTTTATTAAATATAGTTGTATTTTACTGCTAGCGTTGTTTATTCTATAACGTCGCCGTTCCTAACATCTTTGTTAATGTTGCTTTGGTAAGCTTTCTTTTGTATTACGTTTTTGCTTGCTTTTGTATGATTTTGCTTTTGTATGATTTTTGCCTCAAAATGGGATTTCCATCTCATATGCAATCTCATTTGTTGTTCTCATTTTTTACAGGATTGTTCATTAAAAAAATATTTTTTCTTGACATTGAGTTTTATATTGGTCTGAGAGAGTCATCATTTTAACATTTTTTTAAGATATGTTGTCAAAGAAAGTTGACTGGCCAATTTTGGCACAATGCAATTTGTTTGCGGTAAAACGATACGTTGAAACAAAATTCAGATCAGATGAAGAATTAGTTAGGCCTTTGTCTGAGCGAATTTTCAATAAGAGAATATCAACCGAAAATGTTTGGAAGGACACTTATGAAAAACTTTGCCATGCGTATGGGTCGTTGGAACCTGATTTTCACATCGCTTACGATAATTATGATGGGTATCGTTTAATGTATTGCGGACAAGAGGCTCTAGCTGTCAACACTGTTCTTCGCGGTAAACCAATTGGTTTTGTGAGACCAATTCCAGATGGTGTCACAGACTGGTCAGTTATGCGGTCGGAAAGAACTGGAGAAAACTTATTACTTTTTGGGCCATAAGATTTGTGAATTCGGACTTTTCGCCAAATTGCGACTACGACTTTTCCAGTACAACTGGTATCGTGCAACTGAAAACAAAGCAACGCATTTTTTGTGGGCAGGAAATTTTAGTGAAGTATGGCACCGACTTCTTTGAGCAAAATCAATGTCGTTGTGCAACTTGCGAAAAAATTACGGAAAATGCAAGTTTGATTTTCTCAGAACTTTTGACAATTGTTATAGAGGAATTTTGCTTAAAAGCTCTGATTGAAAGTAATGAGCTATGTGCACAACCGAAGTGGAAAAAACAGAGGTTGCGTCGAAATCATCTTGTGAGACTCAGTAACGATTTATATGCCAAACCTAAAATTCTCGCACCCATAAGCTTTACGGATTTTGATTCAACGGAAATTGCAAGTGACAAAAATAATGATGCAACTTTTGCAGACCCTTTTGTTGAAGTTCTTGAAACAAATGTTGACAGTTTCGTTGCCCCAATTCAGAATGTAGAACAATGCGCATTGTTGACTGATGATTCTCGCAGCTTCATTTTAGAGGTACCGCGAGTGTCTTCTCCTTGTGCTAAATTCCCGTGTGTACTTGACTGCTCAGTATCTTCAATTTGCGCTCAAGACAGTATGTCATTAATAAACAATGAAGAAGATGCTATTAGTCAAAAACTTTTTGCTGGCAGTGTTGTTGAAGTTTCTGATGCATGTAAACTGCTTGAAATGCTGTGTTCTAAATTACATTTGTCTGAAGAAGGTTCTACGCTAGTTTTTTCTACTGTGAAAGCCCTACTTCCGAGTGATAACTGTTTACCCTCTGGTTCATCTTTCATTAAAAAGATGAAGTCAAACTTTGAGTCTTCCGCGAGGGCTTGATAAAAGTTGAGAATAGTTGTTTCTGTGTGTTGAATTTTCGCTTCCAACTTGGTGATATCGTATGCAGGAATTTTGACCAAATTTTCAACTATGCCTCCTACAGAGAACGATATCCAGAAAGCGATTTAAATTCAAATACAGCTCCAATACCAAAAATTAGAAACAATTCAGGCCAATTAAGTTTGATTCTATCTACTGATGGTGTAAATATTAAAAAATCATCTTTCAAGAAAGAGCTTTGGCCAATTTGGGTGCAAATTGTTGATCTTCCTCCTATTCTTCGAACAGCTCGCAAAAATGTTGTCTTAGCAGCTTTAAATGTTGGTGCCGAAACCCCCGATTGGGATCTAATCGTTCCCCTGTTGCGCGGAGAGTTGGTCTCGGAAGTTGAAGTTCCCGTTTGCAATGAGACCTCGATTTTTGTGAAGTTCAAATGTATACCTCTCATTGCTGATCTATGCGCCAAAGGTCACATTCTCAACAAGTTTAAATTCAATGGTTTTTTTGGGTGCCATTACTGTGAAGCGGAAGGTGTTACTATTGGTCGTACTCATGCGTATTATCCGTATCTTCAGGAAAGGAAAATACGCGAACCTAACATCCACAACAATTATGTGAAATACGCTGAGTCGTTTGGTAAAGATACAGTGGCCAATGTTGTGGGAGTGAAAGGACGAAGTGCATTTTCGCTGATAATACAAGGCTTACCCTTGGCAGCTCCCATTGACTACATGCACTGCGTGCTACTTGGAGTTTTCCCGGAGATGCTAAAGCGTGTTCGTACTTTACTTGATTTTTCTTCACGTATTTCTCTAAATGAAACAGTGAAGCAATTAGCGTGTCCAAGAGAGATGATTGCTTATTCGCGGAAAATTCGTTGTTTAGAGGAAATGGGGCAATTCAAAGCCAATGAATTTTTTAACTGGATGTTCTATATAGCACCTGTTCTTTTCTATGAGTTACTTTTGCCAAACATTTACGAAGAGTTGCTTAATTTTGTCTTTGGCGTGAGACTACTTCTCGAGTCCAGTGAAAGTTCAAATGTTGAACAGGCTGAAAAACTTCTGGATTGTTTCTGTAGAAAAATCGTAAACTTTTTTGGAGGAAACGAAAAAATTGAAACAATCAACACTCATTCTCTCCGCCATCTCAGCCACCAAGTTAAAAGGTTTGGTCCACTCTTTACTTGCTCAGCAATGAGTTTTGAGTCCGCTAATAGAGTACTGGGCGAAAACTTTTCTGGTTCTCATCATGAAGTTGAAATAATATGCCGTAGACTATTACAAATCCATTGGCTATATGACACAAAATTAAAAAACGATTTTCTGAAGAATCATTGGCTCAACCTAATGGGACAAGATATTGAAGATGATTCAAGTTATCATCTTGCTATGAAGGAGACAGTGTCTCTAAAGCAAGGCCGAGATCTCTATTTTGACGCCACATTTTTCAATCGACAGAAAGTGAATAACGTCTATTTCGATTCTCCATGCTACTCTCGCGCACCAATGTCTGGTGATTGTAACAGTTTTGTGTCTTTTTCCGTCGAAGGTGAAGTGAAATTCGGGCAAATTATGTACTTCGTTTCCTTACCAGAGGAGCCGTTCAATTTCAGGACCAACGCAGTCATCGAGTTGTATAAAATTGTTGAGGAAATTGGTCCCGTCAAAGGTATCCTGTATCGTTTGCAGAATACGAAGACCGAAAATCTTGTTAGTGCTAACAGCCTTTGAAAAGTTTTTCGTGTCAAGATGCAAAACTCAACTGATTCGCTTGCCATAAAACTGTGCACTTCCTTTGATCACTCTTGAAAATCAAAAACTGACCAACCGAGCTTAAACTTTTAAAGTCGTTTTCCAGTTTCCAAATCTGTTAACTTGTAATGCTTTTTTAAACTTGAGACATTTCAAATGAACGATTCACTATTTTGTACTTCAACTGAGGTTTTTGCTATTTGATAAAAATATAAACCGAGAACTCTCTTGTTTTTAAAACCTTAGACTTTCAAATTTGTTTCTTGCCTTTGTTTGGCCACAGAGTTGTTATCCAAACCCCTGTCTCAGTCACCATAGCTCTCCCGGCATTGAAGCTTTAAAGTTCCCAATGTTGATCACCAGGAAAGTTTTGGTCTGACTATCAATTGGCCACGGAAATTTATTTTTAGTTATATTTAGGTCTCCAGAGTTCTCCGGGCTTTGAGGCTTTTGACTAAGAGCATCAAAACTGGCTCTCCTGGTTATTTGGCCACAGAGCTATTATTCAGAGCTGAACTTGAGTCTCTTTCTCTCATGGCTTTAAGGCATTAGAGTTCTTACTTTTAACACTACAAAGTTTTCGTCTGACTCTCATTGCTTCTTCGGCATTAGAGTTGGTGTTAAAAGCTGTTGTTAATAATAGGAGACCTTACTGTTTTAAGGACTTCAGAGTTGCCTTCAATACGACCTTTAAAGCTAAGCTGACTCTCGTGGTTATTTGGCCACAGAAATTTATTTTTAGTTAAATTTAAGTCTCCAGAGTTCACCGGGCTTTGAGGCTTTGAAATAAGACCATAAAATATGGCTCTCGTGGTTATTTGGCCACAGAGCTATTATTCATACCTGAACTTGAGTCTTTCTCTCCTGGCTTTAAGGCCTGAGATTTCTTTATTTTTAACACTAGCAAAGTTTTTATCGGACTCTCATTGCTTCTTTGGCATTAGAGTTGGTGTTAAAAGCTGTTGTTGGTAATCGGAGACCTTACTGTTTCAAGGACCTCAGAGTTTCTTTCAATACGACCTCTAAAGCTAAGCTGACTCTCGTGGTTATTTGGCCACAGAAATTTATTTTTAGTTAAATTTAAGTCTCCAGAGTTCTCTGGGCTTTGAGGCTTTGAAATAACACCATAAAATATGGCTCTCGTGGTTATTTGGCCACAGAGCTATTATTCATACCTGAACTTGAGTCTATTTCTCTCCTGGCTTTATGGCCTGAGAGTTCTTTCTTTTTAACACTAGCAAAGTTTTCGTCGGACTCTCATTGCTTCTTCGGCATTAGAGTTGGTGTTAAAAGCTGTTGTTGGTAATAGGAGACCTTGCTGGTTTAAGGAACACAGAGTTGCTTTCATGCGACATTTAAAACTAAGCTGACTCTCGTGTTTATTTGGCCACAGAAATTTATTTTTAGTTAAATTTAAGTCTCCAGAGTTCTCCGGCTCAAAATAAGACCATAAAATCTGGCTCTCGTGGTTATTTGGCCACAGAGCTATTATTCATACCTGAACTTGAGTCTCTTTCTCTCCTGGCTTTAAGGCCTGAGAGTTCTTTATTTTTAACACTAGCAAAGTTTTCGTCGGACTCTCATTGCTTCTTCGGCATTAGAGTTAGTGTTAAAAGCTGTTGTTGGTAATAGGAGACCTTGCTGGTTTAAGGAACTCAGAGTCGCTTTCATGCGACATTTAAAACTAAGCTGACTCTCGTGGTTATTTGGCCACAGAAATTTATTTTTAGTTAAATTTAAGTCTCCAGAGTTCTCCGGCTCAAAATGAGACCATAAAATCTGGCTCTCGTGGTTATTTGGCCACAGAAATTGATATTTATTTAAATTTAAGTCTGCAGAGTTCTCCGGGCTTTGAGGCTTTAAAATAAGACCATAAAATCTGGCTCTCGTGGTTATTTGGCCACAGAGCTATTATTCAGAGCTGAACTTGAGTCTCTTTCTCTCCTGGCTTTAAGGCCTTAGAGCTCTTTATTTTGAACAGTTGTAGAGTTTTCGTCTGACTCTCATTGCTTCTTTGGCATTAGAGTTGGTGTTAAAAGCTGTTGTTGGTAATCGGAGACCTTACTGGTTTAAGGACCTCAGAGTTTCTTTCAATACGACCTCTAAAGCTAAGCTGACTCTCGTGGTTATTTGGCCACAGAATTTTATTTTTAGTTTAATTTAAGTCTCCAGAGTTCTCCGGGCTTTGAGGCTTTGAAATAACACCATAAAACATGGCTCTCGTGGTTATTTGGCCACAGAGCTATTATTCATACCTGAACTTGTGTCTTTCTCTCCTGGCTTTAAGGCCTGAGAGTTCTTTATTTTTAACACTAGCAAAGTTTTCGTCGGACTCTCATTGCTTCTTCGGAATTAGAGTTGGTGTTGAAGGGTTTATTATCCTTCTGACTTGTTGTTTTGCATATGTGACAAAAATTTTGGGATTCTCATGGCTTTTAAGGCCTTAGCTTGTCCCTTTTGTGAAAATCCGAAACACTGGAGGAGACAGAGGGATCATTCTGGGAGAGAAGTTAACACGAAAAAATGCAATTCTACCTCAAATGTGGGCGCACATCTTTTTCGACAATCAAACAGAATTATACGTGTTAACGGAAACTTACAAAACTTTCAACAATTCTCGTCGATAAGCACTTGTTGTCTATGCAATGGCGAGACAGGAATTTCATGACAAATAGTAATGTGTTTCTAATGGAGTGAAAAACAGCGTTCAAATTTGACTCAATAATGTTTGGTTATAAACTTGATATTTCAATTGATTTTCGTTCTGTCTTATTTCATGAAGATGACATTGTTGTTGATTTTATTATGTTTATTGCGTTCTGACGTTATTTTATGAATAGTTAAAACATTTTTCTAAATTTAGTAATTTTGTACAATTGCAGTTTTACTTTCATTTTTTTACGCAGAGAAGATCTAGGTAAACATAGCTGGCATTATCTTTTTATGAAGCAAATGACTTCAAAAATGTTGACTGCAAAATTAAAAGAACAAAGAACAAGAAAAATCCAATTAACCTGTAAAAGATATTGGATGAATATGAAGTCTAAATCTTTTGTTTTTTTTTCGAAAACTTTTCCAAACTATTCCAATCTTTTCTGCAACTTATGTAAAAACTATATCACAATGAAGTTCTAGTTCTTATTGTAGGCCTCCTTTAAGTACGCTTTGTCAAGAGTTGTCCCAGAGTAGGCCTGCTCTGAGGCAGCTCTGTCAAGAGTTGTCCCAGAATAGGCCTGCTCTGATCCATCTCTGTCAAGAGTTGTCCCAGAGTAGGCCCGCTCTGAGCTGGCTCTTTCAAGAATTGTCCCAGAGTAGGCCTGCTCTGAGCCATCTCTGTCAAGAGTTGTCCCAGAGTAGGCCTGCTCTGAGCCATCTCTGTCAAGAGTTGTCCCAGAGTAGGCCCGCTCTGAGCTAGCTCTGTCAAGAATTGTCCCAGTGGAGGCCTGCTCTGAGCCAGATCTGTCAAGAGTTGTCCCAGAGTAGGCCTGCTCTGGGCCAGCTCTGTCAAGAGTTATCCCAGAGTAGGCCCGCTCTGAGCTAGCTCTGTCAAGACTTGTCCCAGAGTAGGCCTACTCTGGGCCAGCTCTGTCAAGAGTTATCCCAGAGTAGGCCTGCTCTGAGCTAGCTCTGTCAAGACTTGTCCCAGAGTAGGCCAGCTCTGTCAAGAGTTGTCCCAGAGTAGGCATGCTATGAGCCCAGCTCTGTCAAGGATAGCCCAGAATAATGCTACTCTGGGAGTTCTTCTGTCAATTAAAACCGCATACTTCTACTCTGGAGCTACTCTGTCAAGCGTAAAAAGTGACCTGATCAGACTCTGATCCAGCTCTGAGAGTTTCCCTGAATTTACTCTGCTCCAGCTCTGATCTACTCTGGAGGTAAGGTACGGGTAGGTAGTAAATGTATTAGCAGTTTTCATTTTCTATTTGAATTTTTTTGCTACGTCAGATAGCGCTTAAATTTTGTTGTCAGCTGAAAATCTAATCTCAGGTAACGCAAATCTCGTTAAGCTGAACATACTGTTTTGCATGCATGAAATGTTAATCGAAAATCTTGACTAGTCAGTGTAAATTGGGACTGGCCATTCACAAGAAACAGACAATCTTTAGACTGATTCAGCCCTGATTTGCTCTTTCAACAACATCCGGGACGTTAACCTTTATAATCAAAACCTTTCATAGTATTTGTAAAGTACAATGTATTCCATTAAACTAAAGAAACAAATAATGCCATGTCATTTAATCGTTGTCAACCCCAACAGACCGAAGTTGCGAAGCAAGTTGCGAAGCAAGTCGTAACCACTGAGCTAAGCGGGCTTTGTGACATTTTGCTGCTCATAAACAATTTGGGCGCAGGAGTATTTTTTCAGAATATACAGGATAAAGTTAGCCTGGCTAAACACGATGACCTCATTTCAATCATAATGAAGATAAACTGCGCATACAAAAACTTGAACTACACTTGATATGCAATTTTTCAGAAGTGAAATTGGGTTTTACTATTGATAAATGTTGGTTCAACGCTGAAATTCCCTGAGACGCAAGTCTGGGGTATTACTTCTGTGAGGTTACATAAAAATTACTTAACTTTCGGTTTGTCCGAGCATCGGCTTACTTTTACTTTGGTTTACTTTGCTTTCACCTGGGAAAACATAAGAACTTGAAGTCAAGTACAGTATCTGAATCTATTAATTGCTGTTCCTTGAATTTTGATTCCAAACAATGGTGAATACTTTTTCTTAATTGCAGTGACTAGACGTCTAATCAATAACTAAATGGTTAATCAACAGGTTCTCAAGTATGGTAAGGGATTGTAACTATCGGAGCATTTTTATAATTCCGACAAAAAACAGGAGAGAAAATTGATGCTCGGGAAAACCTTTATGTAAAACTTAGAAAATGATGAATTTTTAAAATGGGCGATTGAGAAATAACAAAATCAGAATAATTTATACCCGGGAGATAAATATTTAAATATTCTTTAAACATCTTCAAATAGTTAGGCGAAAAATTAGGAGAAAAACAGTTGCTAGCCTGAATAACTCTTCGTAATCGATTGTGTAGAATTGGACATTTTTGTAATTATGGAAAAGATCGCAGAAACTCTTTCTTTTAGACAAATCCAAGTAAGAGCTTCTCATAATGACCTTTGAGATCAAACCTGACTGGATGGCTGCTGATTCAACTGAACACACTTGTCTTCCTTTCAGAAACGGTCTTCCAGAAGTTTCCAGAAAAAACAGTTGCATTTTTTGCGAATGATGTTTGTAAAAAACGGGAAGCTTTATTTTCACACTGCAGTTCCTCTCCTCGACGGCGGTGGTAAGGTTCTTACGCTTGCAATTATCATTTGTGTGATTGACGGTAGAAATGTTATATTGGGGCTGCGGCTGTGTGTTCGGTGAATAAAACAGCTGGTAATACGCTAATAGTATGGTTAATGTAACAAATGCAGTAAACAAAATCAATCTTTTTTCGGTAAATTTATGTGATTTCCGAATTAAAACTGCTAATCTTGACATTTTAAGTCAAAAAAGTTGTGATGGGCAATCAGTTCTTTGCTGAAACGGTTAAGATCAAGAATATATGCCGTTTCTTGTTTTAAAAAACAGCTACTATCTTTTTGCATTGATGAGAGAAATGAGGCTTTTTCTCAGTAGTTTCCAATTGATCTTGCTAATTTCGGTGATTTTTTTATCTGCAAATCATCTGAGACTTTTCTCAATGACTTTTATGATAAACAGATATTTTTTCGCAAATCCTAATTTTTCTTGAATGACGGTCAATTATAAAAGAAGCTAAAAATTCCTTACAAAACAAAAGTCTAATACATAATGGAAATTAAAAATCCCCCATTAGCAACTTGATGATCATCCTTTTGCCCATGTTCATTTTTTCAATAAACTTTCAAGATAAATGAACCGAACTATTGAAGAGCATATATGCAACATGGTAACCGAAAAGTTTCAAACAAAAAAGATTGTTTCTTTTGAATCAATTCAAATTAGTCATCTTACCATTAACTATATGTTACTTAATAGTTTAGCTCGAATAACACATTAAGTCTCGACTTAATTTCAGTTCAAAAATCCTCCCAAAACTTTTTACCTCGATAAAGACATTTGTTTTTCAGAAAAGTTGCGTTTTTTGTTAGGCGACCAATGTTTTCCTAGTGTAATTTGTAACAATGTAATTTTTTTGACCTAAATTGAGTTATTAGCCAAGTATTTGTCCTAATTGGCTAAACTTCTAGGGTGGTCATTTCCATTTGAAAATGTAAAAGGAAGCATATCAAAAAACTGAAACGGTAGTTTTATAACTTAATGGAGTCCTCATGCCTTTAAGAGTTGTTCTTTTGGACACAAATTCATACGTTGGAAAATTGATGGTTTTTGATTTTCTTTCTTTCTTTCAATAATAAATTTGCAAATTGTTGGCACCTCTAATAGATGATTATGATTATTGTTTTATAGAGGTTGGATCGACGGGTGATATTAGTCAGATTTCCTTTTGTCGGATAGATATTTTTTCCAACTACTTTTTTTTGTTTCTCCGATTATCACAAATAATTCTAAAGGCTTTTAACAAAAAATTGATTATTTTTCCCATTTACTTGTAATTTCTACAGTGCAAAAGTATTGTATTTCGAATTAGGAAACCATTTTTTCAGCTCTCACCATTTAATCAAAAATAGTCTTTCTACCTCAAAGCAATTTACAATTTGAGCTATATATTTTAGTATTAGACATTGCTGTGGTACTTGTTGCGCACAAATAAGGAGATCTCTATCACTTAACTCTGATAGTGGTAGAAAAATCTAAGCTTTGAAGCTTTTGTTTACTTTTTCGTTACTAAAATTTCTAAATCAAAGATTCCATTTTGGAAATTCGGAACCCCATGGTCAATTTTGGATCGAAATGCTGTTTAGTTTTTCCTGAAAAGATACAGTTGAAGAAAACTTACATGGTAATCCAAATCAGTTTTCACCACATATTTTTGCCATCTATTCCTCATAGAAGATAAAGTGCGTTGGAAAAAATTTGAAAAAGGTCTCAGATTAAGAAAAATTATTGTCTTTATAAAGTTTTCTGATGGATTCTAGTATACATTTGATTGACGGCCAACAACATTGGATGTCGCAATTGGTTCTTGCCCTTTCTATTTAAATGATCTTAACTTTTTTTGCAAAAGCGATATTTTTTGATTCCGGGAGCGCTTTTTTTTAGTTCATTATAACATTTACCAAAGGTCTACTTAAATATTTATCACATATCTATACATCGTAAAATTTACCAAAAAGAGAGCTTTTTCCAATTTAGTTATGTTATAATTGGTAAAAAAAGACTGTGCAACTGAAAATTTCAGTAATCCTAGTTGTCAATTACAGCATTTATGTAAAATTTGATCAATCATCAAGCTTTGAAGAACAAAACAAAAAAATGCGAATATATTTTCAGAAATTTTGAATGTAATTTATCACAGTTTTTGTTGAGAACTGTTTACAAAAAAGTACATCTTGTACATTACATCCACTTCCTGACTTCCTGGACCATAAGAAACAACGATGATATTAATGGTAGCCTGAGCTATTGCTTGCCATTATAAACAATGATTAAAATAACCATCTACCATATTATAAGTTTAGTATTGTGCCATTCATATTTTTCTAACCCGTATATTTAGGTTTTTCTGCTATAGAGTGGGCTACATTTTGAAATAGTGCGAAAATTCCTGTTAATGTTTCTCTTTATATATCGCTATCTAAAAATAATACAGCTGTAATACTGTTTCAACGGTCGTAGTTTTGAAAAATTTCGTAATTTTATGAAACTTTTCAAAGGTTGTCCAGCTGACGTAAACATAATTGCTATATCCTAATTTAAAAGATTAGATATGATTAGTAATAATCATTGAGAGATCATATACTAAAAAAATTGGATATCTAGTATTGAACTGTTATGTTCTTTGTTTGATTACCAAGAATTTTCATCCCCGGTATGTGATGACAAGAAAGTCCGCAGTGGTAAAGTGAATAAATAATTCTGGCAAGAAATTTTAGAAAGCTTTTAGCGAAGCTCAATTATGACACGGTGCTTTGGTGTACTAATATTGTTCTTTAATAAAATTGTTCTTAAGATGAAGTTTAAATAAATTATTTAATTCCATATGATAAGAAGTAAGAAAGGATTTGTTTGCGGGTATATATGAATTTTCATAGAACATTTACTCAATAAAGAATGAGAGTCCAAAATATTGAATTGATTTTTGGTACAAGCAAAGCATGTTCAAAAATATTTACAACGTGTTTTCAGACAGTTAAGAAGTTGTTGAAGGTTGATTGCTGTTAATATATTGTTGTATCGCACCACTACCACAAGCGTGTTTAAGCTGCTAATGCAAAAATTAAATTTATTCTTCGTTCTACAACAATATAAATCTCATAAGCAAGAAAACTTGTTCTGAATATAATTTTTCACAAACTACGACAATGGAGTCGATCGTCTGTTAACTATGGTGTCGCACAGTCAACTTGTTTTTCTTGGAAGTCTTATCAATCTTACAGTGACTGTCAAATGTTACTTTTGATTTTGGGTCGTTTGATCGCGCGTATACTTTCGAATACTTTCGATAGCGTATACTTTCGATCGCGCGTATACTTTCAAAGTCATTTTGGAAAATATTTTTCTATAATACTTAGCGTCACAATCAACCGTCACCAAATTGCCAGTTCATATAAGAGAGACATCAGAAGAAATAACTTGCCAAAATGAATGTTTCCTGCAAAACCTTGAATGATTCTTTCTAAAAACATTAATTTTTACAAAACTTTTAAGAAAATTGTAGCATAAATGTTTTGCTTAGTAGCCACTTTCTCCGGGTCCAGTCTCTGTAAATAACTCAGTTTTCCGTAAACGTTTCGGCAAGCAAAACTTCTAAGAGTTAGTCGAAAATGTGAACAAATAAACTTTTCATGGTCAATTTAAGTTACACTGAAGTTACACATAATGAGAACGGGTGATTCATTGGGTAGCGCAGAACATCAATTGGGTGGTTTTGACATCATATAAGATACCGATTGATCGTGAACACATCAGATTCGTTTTTCAATTTTTTTGTTACTAATAAGCTCAGCTTTAACGCTTTTTAAATTCAAACGGAATTAAAATTCTACTGATTGCTAGTACAATTTTTAAGTGGCTTTGTTGAATTTAATAGAGAACGTGTTAATTGTTGGTCTTTTTTGTTAAAGAATTCAGCACCTTAAACTGTTTTGAAGTTGTTTTGAACCCTGAACAGATTCTTGTCTTTAAAAAATTGCCTGTTGAACAATATTTTTTGGTCAATTAAGCCGTTAAAATTTTTTCTGCAATAAAACCACTCTTCCTATAAATAACATCAATGCAAGCATTTCATCATTCAATCCACATTGAAAAAAAAATGTATGGAAGTTAACCTAATATAGGCACATGGCAAAATAAAACTGGCCGAAAAAATTGATCTTCAAAGCAAACGTTGATTAAAAGGACAATAAAAACCTAAATTATTGGGAATAAAATGACAGTACGCCTATATTCTTTGATAGACGCGACCAAATTCTCAGAAGTCATTCAAATAACCAATTCAAAAATTTCGAGCAGGGTGGACAGAATTAAAACTCGCCAAATTGAAAGCCAAATAAACACAGGAAACTAATGTAGGCAGAAAACAAGGTAAAAAGTAGATAGAAAGACTCAATTTGAGAACTTCCACAACGAGTTGTCAGCCTCAATAAATACGTGATAAAGACTGACGTTAGTTTAGCACAACTGAATTAAATGGTTATAAGAGTTTTCTTTGAATGCAACAACCACAAAAAATGCCAGGAAACATCCGTTATTGTAGACAAGTTAAAATTAGGGCTTTAAATAATTAAACTATCTCATACCATTCATCATGAGCAAGTGTCGTTCAGTTATGATTACCAAAGAGCAGATTACATATTGCCCCTACGATGCTAGAAATATTGGCTGGCATGGCATCTAAAAAACGCAGGCCGACACAAATAATGAGAAATTAAGTCGACAGGTATATTTAAATGGTCAACAAATCTCATTGGTTGATAAATCGTTATGCATCGGACAATTGTGTGTGAAGTGTTGTGGCACTCCACTCACCTTGTTTTAAGCCCCCCGCCCTCGATTAGTTGGATACCACCTGACTAAATACAGTTTGAAAGCGAGAACGAAATTTTGAAACAGACTAAATAATATGCTTGAGAAGAACTTCTATTATTAACGCGAAAACGTGTGCTTGACAGCGAATGTCCTCGAAACGATTGCCAGAAACTCGTCAACACATTTTTGCGTTGACGACACTTTGAGTCCTGCAGTTTCTAGTATGTTCATTTGAAATTTTGTTAATACTCTACTTTTCTATCATTGTAACAAAGTGGTTGATTTAACGGAAGTGGTATTTTCTTGGAATAAAAAAGCAAATAAAAACATCACAGTTTATTTATGTAGCTAAAAACTTTTGCCCTCTGTGGTACTATTGGAAATATGTAATAAATTTTGACCTCAGTTCACTGGGGTACTATGTATTGATGACTTATATATTGCTAACCTGATGCCATTTTACCTCCGTCTAGAAACGATGTAAATCTGTTCCTGCTGCCCACATTTGCTTTACTATTAATTCTTCTCAGTAACTTAATTCAATTCAGTTGTTACTTCTCTAGCCCTTCTTCTAAGCCTAAAAGTAATTTAATTGGAGACGAAACACGTTTTGAAGTCAAATATTCAGGGTGGAAACTCATCAGCTTTCCGCTACAATTTCAATAAACTGCAATTTCAAGCATCTAAACTATCTGTCTGTCGCGACAGTTCATTTCCTTTATTTGTTGTTGTTTTCTCTTTAGATACATATTTAATCTAATTTTCTGGTTTTAGTATACAAAGAAAGTTTCCCATTCCTCAGGTTCTAAAATCTCTTAGTTTTTAATGCTGTAATTTTTTCCAATGTTCGTTTGTTCCACAACTGTCAAAAACTATTCCAAATAAGAACTATTACACGTAATTTTCATTTAAAAAAACTGAGCACTATCCGAATTTCTAATTTGAGACTTACATTTTTAATTTAAAACATAACAACCATCAATTGAACAACCATCAAACATAACAACCAAAAGACTTCCTGCAACTTTACTGATTCTTGATTTGCAACTTTTTGATTATTTTTGAAGCTTCTCAGCGCGCCATACACCTTCGAGAAATATTTATTACTTTTCATATTAAACAGTTTTTTCGGTTGTTATGAAAAAAATATGCATTAGTAGACATCAAACAGAAATATTGTCTAAAACGGATTGGCCACGCAGACTGACTCCTGACAAAGAGGTTTTCTTAGAGCTCTGAAATGATAACACTTCCTCCTAAAAATGTGAATTTCTGCTTTGCAAGCAGTGAAAAAATAATTTGATTTTGCAGCGCTGTTTAATTCGCTACAAGTCTGACATAAATGGGCTAATATCTGTACCGCCTTATTTCTTTGTAGCAAAAAAATTTGATAATACCTTGCGCCGAGTATCATACTACCATTGAAAACCCGTTTTTTCAAATAATGGGAAAGAACGCTTGGCTAAGGTTTCGTATTTAATGTCAAATAAAAAATGTCAAGAGCACCTGTTGTTCAGATAAGATTATCAAAGAGCAGAGAACATATTGCCCAAATGGTGCTATGATAATTTTACATGCAAGATCTTGAACGATATATATCTTTGTTTGATTGTTTTGATTGGGTATTATTTTCATTGAAACTTATTTTTATTGAAAACATTTGAATGCTCCTGTTACTCAACTCTTAAGCAAAAAACATGTAAACTTTCTACCGTAACTGATCAAAATTTTCTGTAGTTTCCAACATATAGTTATAAATGCTTCTACGTTATTGATATCTTTTGCCAATTTCCTTCAATGACCCGATTAACTGTCAACAAAATGTCGTTTTCATTCACAATCTTGTTAATTTTTCCTGCCTAATACAGCCTAATTGAATCAAGACTAATCTTTTTCGTATCAAATCTATTTGAAAATTGCCATTTTGGATAAACAAGTTGAACTTGAAGCTTTTAAACGCATTACACTGACAGATATGAATCGCCCACTAATTGACTAGAAAACTCTTCTAACTTCCGAAAACTACTTATCGACATTTTTGGTGACAATTTTTATCTAAAAAATCCCAAAATTTTTGAATCTGCAGATAAGCATTAATGCATTTGGAGAATTTAACAATATTAGTAGACTTTGATACCAGCTTCACGAAGTTGAATTTATAAAGTTGTTTATCTGTTTACTATACTTTTTCTATATATTCATAATCTCTTTTCTATATTGTTAATCCTTACTGTATAAACAAAAGTATTCCCATAAGTAAACCTGCCCCTCCACCCCGAAACAGTGGGTTCGGGTAAAAAACTGATCAGTAAAGACATCGGGACAAGTAAAATTAAATTAGCCAAACAGGGAAAAATTGATAAAAAGTGGGAGAAACTTCAGAGAACAGGATAGATTTGGTAAAACTGCAGTGATGAGTTACATAACCTTCTTCGAGCCTTTCACATTATGATACTTTCAAATGGGCAGTTAGTTCCGCATGTTATGAAACTGATTTCATTTTAATCAGTACTGTGTTTCAGCAAAAACTTTATGATGTCGTTGGTCAATTATCAACATTGGTTCCAACAAATGTTGCCTTTTCAAAGTGATAATTTCCTCTGAGCATTTAATTTTTCATTCACATTAGGCTAAAATGAAATATATAAGTTTAAATTAGTCTTGTTAATATTAGTCAGTAATATAATTTTCATTTGTTAGAAGAGACTCAACAATTTTTTATGCAGTTCATGGCTCGAAGACAAATACAGTCTCAATTAGCATTAACTTTGGTATCTTCAGTTTTTGACTCAGCTGGAGTAGCTCTGGCCACTCTGATCAATTTGAGGAACTCCTTTCTGAATGATTGGCTTCCCAGAATGTACAGGAAGAAGTTCACGCTCTGGTTGATGGCACCACACCACTCCCCCACGTAGAACATCAACACTACAAGCAAAAGAGAACATTAATAATGATATCAGAACACTACCCCAGATTGAGGTCCCAGACGGAAGCAATTATGCCCAAACTCGGGTGGGGGTGTCGCGCATTCAAAACTACAGAGTCTGAAAACCTCGAAAAACGCACAAAAATTGATCAGCACACAAAAGTTTGATGGTGAACGCAGGAAAGTCTGGACATAAAAGCTTTTCGCCTGGGACGGTGAGGGCCTAGACACTTTCCGTCTGCGACCGTCTGGGCATACTGGTTTAAGTCTTGCACCTCAACCTGGGTCGTTGGGACCTCGAATTTTCGAATTTATGCAAAATACTTAATAGACACAGTACGAATGAAGTAACTACTGACTTTAATTGCATATTCAAGGACTCTAGTTGAAGTCGGCTCAAACTCATTTCAAGGGTGGAGCATACTTCTGTACAAAGACCAGAAATTTTCATGACTAAAATCAATTTTATAAGGAAGGTAGAATGGGTCAACGGATTTTTTCAAAGACAGAAACAGATCAAGACCATTTCTTTGGAAAAAAAAAAGTGTTATTGTATCCTAATTTGTCGTGCAGGAGAATATTAATACTGTCCTTCACGTAGCGAAATCAATTCTAAATTATTATAGTTGGACTTTAAGAGGCACCAATAGTAACGCAGAGCGAATTTAGATTTTAATTCAGCAACTGAATTTGATCAACGAAAAATCATATTACCAAATTCTTTAAGATTACAGTCAGCTTATCAGCTGATCCAACGTTTAAGTAATGTGAGAGATTAACAAGGAATGTCTTGAACCTAACCCTAAGTTTTTTAAACAAAAAGCAACAGAATGTGAATTTTTAATGATAACATCTTTTACAGTGATAAATAATTTTTCCCTGGTTAATTAGAATGAAAAAATTACTGGTAATGAATAGATAGCTATAGATAAAAATTCTGTTTTTGCCGTGCAGTTCAATGGCGATTTCCTTCAACCTCTTCTTCCCCAACTGAAAGAGAGAGCAAATGATCGGCGGGCGTTGACTAACGTGAGTCACCCAAGCATCTGACCCGCGGATCATTGGGGGAGACTTCAACAATTTTTGGTTATATGTTTGATTCTGAAGGGACCATACTGGCAGTGTCTCGGATCGTTTCCACAACTGATGAAGATTCATCGCGTTGCGGCTTGAAAATCTCTACTTCGCCAAAAACTTTTTTCTCTTGGTTAACGATCTAACTTCTGTGAGTCAGACAAATTTTCGTAATTCCCTTAAAAACTGTGGCTATTTCTATTACAACAGCTCGTTCTGGTGCTCATGTCATTTTCCTCTATGTTGGCGGATTTATCTCCTGTAATGCAGATGACGCAGATGACGGAGAATTTGACACAAGAATTGTTGCAATGAGCGAGTCAGATGGTGATTCATATTCCGATGCTGGATTTTGCAAGGCGCAGAAGCCAGATTTTTGGGTAACCTAGTTAGTTTTTCGCGTGATAAATAAACTCCATTGTTGAAACTCCATTACTCGGGTCTTGCCTCTTGTGTTTGACCATTTGTCGCTTGTTTATTTTCTTGAAAAATATTTTCTCGTATTTTTCCGTATTTCCTGGGGCCAAGTGTATCTACGAATTCTTTTAATCATTTTTGCCTAAATTCTTGGCCAAGTCTGAAATTGGTCAATTTGCTATTGCGACTAGTAGAGGTTAGTTTTCCTGAAAATTTACTTGCAAAATGGTGGCACTTGTTTTTAAAATGGTAGAATCAGCAGCTAACACTTGGTACAAGCCTTCCAGTTTTTTTTGAACCTACATCCTTGTTTCTTTTATACTAACAAGAGTTGGACTGCTTTGACAGGGAGCGACGGGCTTAGTCGCCGTGCGTTTGTTGTCCTAAGGAAACATGATTCGCCGCGTCCGTTGCTTATTTTTCACTTTCATGGGCGTCCCGGTTAGTGCACGTCATTCCCAATTCGACATATATATTGCTTTTCTACTCAAATTGTCAGGCTTCGTCTGGGAAAAAAAATTGGTCGTCATTGTTTCCTCTTCCAGATTGTTGTTAATTTTGTTTTTATATGACAATTTAGAGGTTTCAGGTGTAGTGCATACAAAGCCAAGAGGGGTGTTTGTTTTTCTTCCAAATGTGCTTAGAAGGATGAAATCTTTCTTTGATTGATTATGCGTAGGCTGTATATAAAAAACTATAAAGCAGCTTTCATGGAGGTTGAACCTTTAGTGGGCTTTTTTCTTTAATATATGAAAGAAGACGTTTAATTTTTTGTATCAGACGTTCTAGTAATATCTTTAGCGCGATGGTCATTAAGCTTCAATAATTTCACTTTTATGAGGTTTGCAAAAAATTCACTTAATTTCCGACAAAAATATCGTGCTCTCTTAAGTCTAATTCACCAAGAACTCGATTTAAAATATAGATGCCTAAAAACTCAATTACATTCAGGCCACCAGCTTTGTCAAAGATTTCAATTCAAGGAGAATTCAAGATTCCATTGTTTGTGCAGAAAGGAAAAAAATTGGAGTCCCTTTTCGTCAATTATTCGTAACCCATTATCAAGTTCAATCTGTTGATTGGGTTCACTGCATAATTCCTGTTGCTTGAATTGCATAGCAGGAAAAATTGATCTGAGGTTCTTAACTATCGCAATGCAAGAGTAGCATTCGACCAATTTACCAATGAGCTCTCTATTCATGTATCACCACAAGCAATGCATGGTCATACAAATCATACCCTAAGATACAGGGTGGCATGTAAGCATATTGTCGAG
This sequence comes from Convolutriloba macropyga, assembly GCF_964194025.1. Lineage (NCBI taxonomy): Eukaryota > Metazoa > Xenacoelomorpha > Acoela > Convolutidae > Convolutriloba > Convolutriloba macropyga. The sequence goes on along the minus strand of NC_134476.1, from coordinate 25,651,230 downwards.
GGGGCCTCTCATAACGGGGTTGGTATCAAAACCCTTGCAACTACGCTATCGCAGCCATATTTTCCGTGAAATATTTACAAATAATAGTAGGTTTAGGTGTTTATATTCTTAAGTTGGCTTCCATTGCTCACGATACGAACCCGCAATTTACTTAATACCAGGTCATTACTGCTGAGTGAGGCTATCACTGATTTTTAAGCACATAGTTTATAATGTTGTTGAGGTCGAATTGTTACGTCTAATTGCTAAAGGTGAACTTTGATTAGTCAACAAGACCTTCGATACAGATTTAATAGTTGCTCATGCTTCTGCCGGGACGCTTGTTCAAATCGGAAGCTCTTTAGGCGTTTCACAGATGAAAGTTTTGCAGTAGATGAGAACTGCAATTTATTTTTAATAATTTGAGGAAGTTGTTTTAAGTTAGAAGAAAACAATTGATTTCGGAGTTGATTTAATGCAAAAAGCACTGTTTTTAAAATTGTTATATCACTTTTTGAAACATGTTCGAATTTTGAATTCATTGGTGCAAATTTGTGCAAATGTTGTCAGTAGTTAGCTTTGCAATATCATTAACGTCAGTTGTTTTGTGTGAAGTGATGATTCGGGAATTTTTTTCAAAATGCAAGTAGCTTATTAATTTGTTTTTGGGGCGCAAAAGATGCTTAACTAAAAACATTCAGAATGCAGTTGGAATTTTGTACTGGATTTTGCGCCGCCAGTGATATATTACAGTCTTGCATGCAAACTTGCTCTCCAAAAATGCTATCAGTGTTAATTGATTGAAAATGTGTAATCATTGTAGGTGCCAGATGCCGGGCGGGTGCCTCTCATATATAGAATGAGTTTAAACGTGGAAAGTGACTAAAGTTGATTGTAGTGAGAATAATAATTCAGATATCTTAACAAAAAATTCCTTTTTAATACATTTTCAAGCAAAAAATTTTGAAGAGCAGTTCTAGTTTTTATTGCAGTTTTTTGATGCATTTGCTATACTGTTATTAATTTCCGCAACATATTTATCTTAAGTTCTGTTTCAATTTAATTTTTCTTATCTCCGCGAGCCAATTCTGATATGACTTTTAAATTTAAAAATAATGTTTCCTCGTCCTGGGCTGATACTTATTTATCTTGTGGGAAAAGATGAATAACAATATAATCAGCCCGGCCCATTTTAACGCTGGGAAGATGCTCAAACAAAATTAGTAGGTAAAAAGACAATTAAACCATCGTATTAAACTAGCAATATAGGATTTGATCGAACTGTGTTCTTTTAGCTTTGAAAGTAAAGCTGGATGGTCTGTAAATACTCTAGATGGTTGTTCCTGAAAAAGTTTTTGAATTGCTGGGTAGTCCGGAAAACTCCTAACAGTTATGTTTCTTTTACACTGTAACACTTTTTACAAGAGTTTGAGAATCGCGAAGCAAAAGCTGTTGATTTTCTGCCATCTACTGTAAGCTGCTCTAATGCGGCACTTAATCAAGAAAACGACGCATCACAATCAAAACGTTTTCAGAGCTTTGAGTAAAAATGACATTTTTCTATTGCGTTTCCTATGTGGTTCTTAAGGAGGTTGTTCGTCCTGTCTAATGAGTTTTAGTCCAGTTACATTTCGGTCTCCGTAAGAGAGGGCGAAGTAGATGACTAATGGCGAAGTGAAGTTACGCTAAATTCTGTAAAAATATTATAATATTTTGCACTGAACGTAGAAATGAAGGAAATTTTTCAGCGTTTTCCGTGGTTTTAGTGTCATAAATCCGGAAGTTTTCTTTGAGAGGCAAGAGTCAGTTTGAGGAAAACTGTACACTAGCCAATCAGTTTCAGTTTTCAGAAATTGATATTTCAAAAGATCGATTTAGAGATTCTTGTTACCTAAACATCTGAGAAGTATGATACGTTTTTACATCTTGTTTTTTAAATAATTGCCTACAATTAAAAAGCTTTCTTGAAAGCGGTACGTGTTTCTGATACGATCAAGATATAGTCCATCGCTTTTCGCATTTCTGCGGTCATCTCTGTAAGGTTTTTAAACGCGAGCTTTAATTGTTTAATGGATAATGGTTGCATATCAGAAACGCTATGCTTTATTGTTTCTGGATATAAATTTATTTGACTGTTCACGTATGTCAAAGTGTGAGGAATATATAGTATCGTGCGACGCGGGTTCACTTTTTTGTTGAGAGATCAATTAGACCAGCGTATCAATATTAGGCATCTGATTTTTAATGTTACGATTAGCTTTTTTGTATTAGATTAGATTGCTAATTTCAAAGATTGCTTTCCTGTAACGATAACACCAATTGAATATCATAAAAACTGATCGAAACAATTCTATATATTTTGATATGTTTTTTAGCAATTTTTTCTCTGAGTTAGGTTTTGCGTTTCGTTTAAAGCTGATTGAAATTCATCTTAACCTGTGATGCTTTAGTTGGAACACTTTATAAAAAAAAATCAGAATATGTAATTCCTTAAACAACCAATCTATATTTTGAGCTCAGATAAACACTGCAACAAAAACTTTTAAAGGGCATTGCAATTTAAAATTGTTTTTGACACAAAAAGACTTTTTATTTCAAAAGTGTCTCTCCCCATCAGTCACTTTAATCCATCTCCGACTACAATGAATTAGTCATCCAGATTGTTTCGAGTAAACTCTAATCAGTAGTTCAGATTTATCCTCTGATCTTCGCTCGTTCGTTTGAGAAGGTCCGTAGTCGAGGTTGACTAAATTTGTTATCCAAAACGACAATTTGAAAGAATTGGAAACTTGGGCTGCAAATGATTGGTTGAGTATACTACATGCACTTCCGGAACCCACCAGTACTGCGTTCGTAATGTTGCCAATCTTCAGTGGAGTATTGAGAGACATGCTTTTTATTGAAATTCCCGGAATTCTGCGTTGTATTTTATTTATCAGATGCATTTACTGATTTTTTGTGTTCCCTTTTTGGAAATTACAATTTGCACGTCATGGTTTCTGGAAGATCTTAGGAAAACAATTAGCTTGGCTAAAATGTTTGCCCACTAATTTTTTCTACGCCAAAAACATTTCTCTTTATGTCCCCCCGCGGTAGAGCGTTAATTCACAATTCTTACAGTTAGATGCGTTTGTTTGGAATCAAATTTTGGTACGAGATTTTTTGATATTTAGTCCGACGGGTTGAAACTGGTTTTGAAGTGGAGGGATTTACATTTGTCGAAGCCCAGGTGCTATTTTGCGCCTGAAATTAGTTTTGATTCTTTGTTCCCAACTGTTATATAGTTGCCATTTTGAGAACTTTTCGGGATGATTTCTTAAGACGTTCCATTTGAAGACTGGGATTGAACCGTTTAGCCCTTTTGGTGTTTAATAATCAGAGTCACGTGTCATTTAAATGTCAACAATCTTGATCGGAGAAAAGACTGTTCCGCTATACTACTGTGTGGTTAAAATATGTACTAGAGGATGTGGATTTTTGCAGTTGAAGATTTGTCTTACTTAAACTCCGATTGTCAAGTACAATGAAGAAACTGCTTTTCCCTCGTTCCCGGGTTTTCCCGGGTTCCCGGGTTTTCCCCCCACATAGAATTCCCACCTAAGTTAAACGTTGACACTTGTTTGGCAATTTTGTATTCTGCTGTGCATTTCTTGCATTGAGCTCTCATTCTGATAATGCAGATGATCCAGGGATTTTTTCATAGCAAGATGAAAATGGCAATTGAATATTGTCGGGTTTTAAGCCAACCAGCTGGTCTAGAATTGTACTTTTCTGATGGCCTAGCAAAATTGTATTGGGCTTTCCATTTCTCACAGCAAAGCTCAAAATCTGGTGTCGGCCTGCCCCAAAAAGCGTATATTATAACAATTTTTTGTTGTTGGTGGCTGACTGCAGGAGAATGCTTACGCTGTGCTGCGCGAGAATACTATTAAGGGACTATATGTTTGCACTAAACAATACTTATAAAATGAATAAAGAAGAAACAAAAGAAAAATGTCCGGCAAAAAAGTCAAAATGCAAAACATTTTGAAAAACTTAACAAATGCTGTAGTGTTTGATTTTACTGAATAATTATACAAAAAAAACTTCAATCAAAAACAGAAGAAACAAATCTTTTTCGAACTTTTAGTTTAATGACAAGAAACAATATTTCCCTGAACAGATTTGTAATCATAAATTTTAACCCTTGCGTATATCTCTATGTAAACCGTTGATGAGAAAAAATACTCTTAAGGTCAGGTTTTCTAAAACATATTATGAATAATACAAAAGGTGATTGTCTAAGGCAGTCAACATTACTCTCGCCATGATTGTCTCAAGTTTTATTCTGAACAGCACTAAGATTTTTTATCGGCTTCGTGCTCAAACACCTCTCTCTCCAGTAAGTTGAAACAACTTTGAAAGACAAGACAAACCAAACTAAAGCGAAAAAACCAAAAACCCAAAAACACTCTTACAAAGGGCTTGATATCAAAATAACGATCTATCTAAATAAAACAAAAGTTCTTATAATTCTTATTCACTTAGGCCCAGTCAAAGGAAATGAAAACAGACAGAAAGATGATCTCTTTTCAATTTTAAAACTTTTAACTTCTCTGCTTTTAAGCATACTCGTTAAACTTTCAGCCTTTTTGGAACTGAGGAAATATTTACTTCTCATTGCTTCATTAATTTTGCATAATTTTTTTGAAAAATTCCTTGTCCTGAAATATCTTGACGTTTGAGGCTACAACAAATTCAGCATAGTTGCTAGAAATAGCATGCAACTTTTTGAATGGTGTCAAGTTTCTAGGAAATACCAAACTCACAAAAATTCGCACCTTCACAATGCTGTTGAAGTCTCATACAAGAATATTAAACAGTACGTGAATTGTGCTCTTCTGTGAGTACTAGTGAGTAGGTGAGATAGTTTTGTACGTTCATAAAAGAAAGCAAATGGTTTTTGCATTGAGCCAAAAATTTGAGAACCCTCTAAAAATAATGTTTGGCTCCATTCAGGAAAGAGTATATTTCCTTATGAAAAGTACGTGCTTGTTTTACTAAACTGCTGAGCAATGTTGCAACACTTTTCAAGGAAAGCAAATTAAAACACCCCTTTGCAAGGCCCGTATCTCAATGCAAAAACAACAAGTTTTTTATATTTATCCCCAACGATTTTTTTATATTTATACATTATTTGACCGTGTCCACCGTGTTATAATAAAACCTTCTTTTCTTAGTGTTTTCTAAATGCCTATTCAGACGTATCCAAACAAAATAGTTCATTTGTATATATAATGTTTAATGAAATTGTGGGCTCTCTTATTGAATTGGGGAAGGAGGATATCGGAAAAGATACAAAAGATCCGAGAAAACAATTTTGCTGATTTATATCAAAGCTTGAGAACTTTTATTGCATTTTCCAGTCTATTCAATTTTTGTTCAGCTATTCTAAGTCATTCGTGTCAAACTGTTCGTATTATGCATGATCAAGTACTTTTCCGTTCCGTTTATTAAAAAACAAGCATACTGTTGTTTCCTTGATTTCAGCAAATATCATATTTTGCCCAATAACACTAATCTTCGTCCTTTGTTGTAGCATAAATATCTTACTTTATATTTTCTGATTTTTTTTGGAAGAATTCGCTCTAATTCAGCTTAAATGATCATCATTAAGAGATGATTAAAACGACAAGGATAAAACTATCATCATTGATTGTTTCGTTTTCGATTTCATTTTTCCCTACTTAAAAATAATTATGTCTCACTTTTAGACATTAAACTCATAAATAAAATGATTTTTAAATCAGTTCAATCAATTATGCATCAAAAAAAGCATTTGACACAGGTAAATGAGAGCGTCCCAAAAACAACTTAAAAATCTTGCGTCACATTGTGTTAATAACCAAAAAAGCGTCAGCTGACATCTTTCGGTACAAAAAATGACGATCAACAGATCAACGTAAAAAGCAAAGAACTTCTAATTTTAAGCATACATATGAAAAAAATATATTGTACGTGAGTTGAAACAGGTATCACCTGTCATTTATGATACTCAGGCTATGCATCAAAAAGTACGTGCAGAAATTCAAAATCTCAAAAATTTTTCCTTAACAAATGGAGTCAAAACCATTTTTAAAATGTTAGCTACTCGATGAGAGAATTGTAGAACGCATAGTTTCACATTATAGCGAACTTGCGCAGATCAAGCGACGCAGTTTAGAGATTATGTTTTATTTGAGTTTAGCATTCTCTTTCATAAGTAAATTTTTCGAAAGCGGCAGAAGGAGGAGTTCAGTGATTTATCTAATTAAACAAATCACTGAATAAAAGAATATTGAGCCATCAAATTATTTCAATAATGTAGCAAAATTGTATAAACAGATCAGGTCAAAGTCATTTTGTGTGGCTAGATGAAGTTAGTTCCAGACATCCACTCCAGATCAAACATAATTTCGAAGTGAACATAGTAATTGGAAGAGAATCAGAATCTCAATTTGAATTGCAGAAATCAATTTTTAACATGGGGAAAACACCGCCATGCCGATCAATCCCGTCCCCCCTTGGCTAGTTATAGTCAGACGACGTTAACCAATTTTTAATGGCTTGTACACCCATTAGTCCTCTGGGACCGGTATATCTTTCGGACCAATCCGACCACCCACCCCGTTACTAACAACGGAAATAACGTGATTTCCACATTTATTTATAATTTAAGGTATTAATTAAAAGTTTGAATAACTTATAGATATGGGCAACGGTAGATTCAAAACGAAGAAACATGCTTACGTTTCTAATTCAGTACCTAGAAAAACAAGTTTAAAGGATTTTTATTTTGTTTCCAGAGGAGGAAAATTGTTTATTTTTTCAATTGACAATTATCAGCACTTGATACGGAAAACAATTTTGTAGAGTGTCATTTGATGGGCATGACAATTGGTGAATAAATTATATCGGGCACTGGGAATCCGAAATTCATGTCTGATAAGAGCTGCGACACAGCCCGGTGGACGTACCGCATGCCCGTTTTGAGGCACGTAAACTGGACTTGCTCGTGGAGCATTGGTAGTAGCCTTATGATTTTTGGAGGGTTGGTGTAAATTTTCTAAAGGTTGCATTCTAATGGGTAAAAACGGAAGTCGGTTTCTCGGGATAACCCCAGTGCTGGAAACCAGAAATTAAGCTTTTTGAGCGGCCAAATGACTTTCAATTAGTAATAAAATGATAAACTGAGACATTTAGTGATTTCAAAAAAATCCACCCAGGTCGGTTATGACGAATGGAATTTTTGGGTCTCGGCAATCACGCCTCATTAACAAATAATAAAAGGCAAAAAATTCTCAGCGAAAAGCGTCAGATGGCTGACTTTTAGCGATCAGCCAGATCCCAACAATTTCTAAATAATTTTACATGATGACACTATGATTCCTTGATCACGAGATAAGACTATTTCTTTCTCTGACCTGAACTGGAGCTATCTCTTAAGTGAGTACTGGCCGGCTTAAGTGTGTACTATTGAAGGCTGGAATGAAAAAATTTGTAGGTAGGTGAAGCGATGGACGGCATTTCAACGACATTACTAGTTTATAACAATTTGACACCTCCATTGGACATGTGACCCCTCGATGAATCATGGAAGTCAAAATTTGAGTTTTTAGAAAAATTGGTTTTTTCAGGCTTTTTGTATTGTTAGGCAGGTCTTTGAAATTGATTCAAAAATAAATGCAACACTTTTTCGTTTTGGGTTAATGTAAGTTATCTAGGTAATACATGGCTTTTGCAGGGATTGATTACAGCTAATTGGTTTTAATAGGGGAGAAGCCTGGAAAAGGGTTTTTTCAAGCAACGTGCGCTGTTTACTCAGTAAACTGATTGAGATGACCTATGCAATATGTGTGATTAAAGCCCTCCTACCTAATATGACAGATTTCGATTATTAGATGTAGTTTTTACTTAAGGGAGAAAGTAATTGAGTTCTAGATCAGACGGCTTAGTTGGAGTAAACTTTAAAATCTATTTTGAAAAGCATGGAGAACAAGATAACGAAGTTAGCAAAAGCAAGATCAGTGGCAATACTGTAAACAATTGTCTACTTCTTTTGGGAAGTGAAACACGGATTCGTGTTATTATTTTTTTTACTTTTATAATTTGTCTTAAGATTGTTCTTTCCTCAGACGTGCAAATAATTTTCATAGCTTTTTGAGCCGATATTACGGGCCTTATTGAAAATTAACTTATTTCAGAACAATATAAGTTGCAACAGCGTACAAGAGTGGAAGAGGGGAACTATCAAAGTAACACAGTAGCGTTTGCTTCACAAATCAAGAAACCTTTGGTTTCGTTTAATTGGTCAACTTTCTGGGCAACAGGGTCGTTACACTGTTGGTATATTTGAACTTCAGAAGACGACCGGAATCATACAATCGCAAAGAGGCACAATTTGAATTCAATTGCCACTTTTCGACCTGTCATTGAGAAAATTGAATTTGTGAATCGAGAAAACATATTAAAAAAGTCAAAATAACACACGAGAACAAAAACTGTCCAAAATGAGTTCCCTTTATTTTTGAAAGTACCACCACGAAATGTGACATTCTGAAAAATTGTCATTTTTTGTTCCTTTTACTGCTCCTTCAAGGCTTCAAATTTGGCTTCAAAAATTATAAACACGCAATACTCTTGTATTTGAAGTCTAGAAAGAGACCGCGTTGGACAGATGGCGCAGTTTCAGGTTTGGGATATTGTAGAAAAAGCCGTAAACTAGGGATGATCAAATTTTTAGATGTAAAACTTTTAAGAAAATTTTTTAACTCCGGCCACGCTGACGTTTGTCGGGGTCGAAAAGGTCCGAAATTGTCTAAAGAAAGAAATGCACCCCCCCCCCCCCCCCCCCCCCCCCCCCTCCTATGGTACCTAGTAGAAAATCCCCCTTTATGTGGTTACATTTTACCACAATTTTGTTCTTGGCCTGCATTTTAGATAGCCGAATATCAGTTGACGCGCAAATGCGGACCGCTGTTCACAGCCCTGCCTCTCATGCGCTGTGGGATGTAATCCGGAAATTGCGGATCAGTTATCTTGGGGAAGCCGCGACGCGCACGCGCGCCCATCGACCCGGAAATTTTTGCTTTATATTCCAATTCGTTTAATTGCCATAGCATGACTTATTTTATTCTATTGTTTAACATATTAAACGCATGCGTGTAAAGTTATAAGTTATCTCTAACAAATTGCTCGCTTAAATTCTATTTAAGAATAACCCCCCCCCCCCCCCCCCCCCCGAAAAGGGGGGGGGGCAATTGTTGAAAAGATCCAAAGGTGTTTTATTATTCTGGAGGTTAACTTCCACACAAATGGTTGTGTCGAACTTTTTTAGTTCGATACAAGCATCAAAAGCAAAATTCGCATCTAATATTCCACTAATGCCGACCATCATCATCAAAATGCAGCACCTCAGTTCCAGAACCAAATTTAGGGGGGGGGGGGGGGGGGGTGCAAACAGGGGGTGCAAACGGTTATCTAGGATTGAGAGGCACAAACAGAAAAGATCCGGCCGGTGGCACTTAGCCTAATAAACCATCCCAGCGTACAATAAGCGATCGCTGCCAGATTAATCTTAGGCAGTCAACTTTAGGCTGAGTGCAATTGCCGAAGAGAAAATTGTGAAGACAGTCTACTAGGCTCTGAAGGAGGGGATACTGTATAAAACGATTCATTAATGATATCCTGCCTGTTAATTTCTCCCATTTGGGGTCGTTGTCCGATATTTTCGGCTGAGTGACAGTTAGGACAATGTACAAATTGAGAGAGCCAAGCAGTGTGATCACTAAATACGAGAATGAGACAACTAGCAAACCACGCGTGATCGAATTCTCCCTCGATTTGTTGCTGCCTCTTCCAGCCGACGGCGCAGTCCTGCGAAAATAAATATTAAAATAACATAACATAACTAGCCATGTTTTTCTTAATAGGGCGTTTGAAAAAGTTAAATACGTTTTCAATCCCTTACAACTTGTGATAGATTAAATTCAGGGATCTTTTCAACAATTGCCCCCCCTTTTGCAAAAGGGGGGGCTATTCTTGAATAGAATTTAAGCGAGCCATTTATTAACCAATCAGAGACGACTAATAACTTTCCACGCATGCGCATACTATGTTAAATTGAATTGAATAAAATACGCCATGGTATGGCAACTAGCCGAATCGGAATACAAAGCGAAAAGAATTTCCGACTGGCGGGTCGGTGGGCGCGCTTCGCGCGCGTCGCGGCTTCGCCGCGATAGCCGACCCGCGATTTCCGGATTACATCCCACAGCGCATGAGAGGCATGGCCATGAACAGCGGTCCGCAATTGCGCTTAAACTATTATTCGGCTATCTAGACTGTAGGCCAAGTAATATCGTGGTAAAGTATAGTACAGAAGGGGTGGCGATTCTCTACTAGGTACCAAAGGGGGGGCAATTGTTGAAAAGATCCAAATTCAGGATGTGGTTTAGTTGGGGACAGGAAACTTGAAAACTATGAACGCTTTCGGCTAATAGGTACACATCATATCTCTATTTAGTATCGCCGCATAACGTATTCTATTCAAAAACGCGACAAATGATACTAGTTTACACCGGGAAAAGCCAAGTAGAAGACACTAAAAAACAATATTAGCAACGTTTAAGAAATCGGTCAGTTATATGCCTTTCGCTTGCAAATTTAACCGAACATTTGATGTAACTTTACTCTTGGGGTACGGAGAAATTTGTAAATCGTTGGGTACGGACTAAGATTACCGCAATATAGTCTACGCTTAGACTTGCTGAAGTTTTGGATGGAGAGCCCATTTTGGGGTAATCCTGAGGTAAACAAGAAATCCCTAACAGGCAACGTTTTTGGATTGGAACACATCGGGAGTTTGTAATTTAAAAAATACCCGGAACGTAGTAATGAAAATAAATTACATTTTCAAAACGTAGGAAAGGTTATTTAAAATATCCACGGAATACCCTAGGCGGGGAGATAGTTGCGCATATAACGTATTCTATTCAAAACAGTGGACGTCAAGACCCAACCTGAGAGAAATAACTGGAAAATAAACTGGTCTTTCGATCAAAGTTTCTCCTGTAGAAAGTAAAGCTGCACATTTTCAATAATTTACTTTGGAATGTTTTTCGCGTCAAAATAATGACTTTTAGTAGGGTTTTCTTTTTTGGGTTGCAGTGGCGAAAGTTCTATTCCCGGGTTGACCGCCATAGACCTAGTCTAGACGTGGAATTTATGAAAAGACCAAAATTTTAGAGGGAGGGGCAAAGACCCGTCCATCGAATAGTTGTACGCAATAACCACAATTACTGTCCTGAAGTACTGCAATTTTAATTGTTCCGACGACCCACTTTAGTGGGGGAGGAACTATATATACTCAAATGGATTTTTTTTGTTCAGACAATTTTGGCCGATCGATCGTAGAGAGTTGTGAGTGGTATCATTAGAAAGCTCGTCCAGCGTAGAATATGGAATTAAAAAGATTTTTGCAATTTTTGCTTTTTATAAGGAGTTATCGAGGTTTAAAATTTTGTGAATACTAGACGTAATTCAGCTGTTTTTATTCACATTTTTAGTATTTTTGACAAAATTTTTGTCATTTTTGCTAAAATATGTAAAAATAGTGTTATTGATTTCATCTATAAATTTATCGCTAAAGATAGAGGAGAGCGGCGGAATTTTTCCATGAGATTTCTTTGGCTAGAATTTATGACAAATTTTTTAAACTTCATACTTTTTCTCAAAAACTTGACCAAATTAGCTTTTCTTAGCCCACTTGCTTTAAAATTGCTGGAAGTAGACTCCTTAAAACTGCTCCCATATTCCTCTTACGCTCGAAAAAGAGGTAGTTGTTCTCCAGCTGGCTGTAAGAGTCTTCTGGAATTATAATTTTGCCAGTTTTTTGCAAATTTTAACTCGATAATTGTACATAAATGTATTATTTATGTACAGTTTTTCAGTTTGGCAAACTGAAAAATTTTGTTTCAAAATTAATCTATTTCGCAACCAATCAAACAATTGAGCGTTTTGTTAGGCGCGCAGCAAAATTAGGGCTGATCTTGACCTGGCCATGGATCCTTACAATAAAAAATAACTAGATTTTATTCAGGCGCGAACTTTTTTCCAAAATATTTCCCCTATGTTTTTGTAAATTAATGACAAAAATTTAAATTCAGGGCTCAATTAATGATATATTCTATTTACAATAAACGAGGCCCAACGAGATTATATTATGGTTTCAGTGTTAAACTCATGGTTTTTATGGCTCTGAACAATCTTTTTCGTAAAAATTTTATAGACATTTTGAGTTTTGATTTCATTTGTTGTACTTTTCGTAGCCCAATGACTTAGTTTCCCCAACCAAACATCCTCATAGCTTTTTTGGAGGCATAAATGAAATTAGACAATTCTTTCAGTTGTTATCCAAGGACTTATGACTTTGAATATATTTGTTTTAAGGAAAAATCGGTGAATTTTTGAAATTTGCCACTGTTTTATCTTATTTCTTCCAACTTCGGGCTCAGTTTCAGCAAAAACAAGCAGAAACTGAACTCCCGTGAGTTATAAATTAATGCTGGTAACGGTTTTATATTCAACTAATGGTTTCTTCTGTTTGATACTACGCGTTTTCAATATTTTCAAAATTTTTTAGCACAATTGCATATTTTATGAGTTCAATTTTATTTCCTTGACAAAGTATCACATTATTAACCAGTCCAATTGAAGGAAAGCATAGTAGTAGGGAAATGCACAAAGTTGGAAAAAAGGCGTATCAGGACATGTTACTTGTTTACTTGTTTTTGTTGAACAGTTTATGCTTTTTGGGCTGAGACAGAGTTCTCTCGAAAAATTTTAAGCATTGTTTTTGTTTATGCCTATTTTTGTCTGTACTTTTGTTGTTGTACGCCATATACTTGATAGAAATAGGTCTCAATTGCTTCTCCAGGACGTATAACTCAACCTAGTTAAAAAATTCATTTAATAGCTGTTTGTTTCAAATTAAATTTAATAAAATAAGAATTTTTTTCAACAGTCTCCTTTTTGCTTTCATTATTGTTATCATAAATTTCAATCTTGCTAGTTAGAAACCTCATTTATTTTTGCTGATTCTAACATTTTTTTGTACGTTGTGACTGATTGCTTTGACCATTTACTTTCGTGAGAAACTTTCGAGATTTCTATACTGTCCAGTTTTTGGGTTTATTGTCATATCTACGCAGTCACTCTATCAGGAAGACTCGCTGAAGTTAAAATGAGGAGGAAAAAATGATTTAAGGTTCTTGCAGGTCACATCTCAAAATTATAGTGCCATGAACGGTTTGATGTCGTAAAATTGTTTGAAGTTTTGGCTTCTTTATGTATTTGTTGTTATTTTTTCAGGCCTTGACTTAGTCTCATTTTTAACAGGCCAAAAAGAACTTTTGAGGTGTGTCATCCTAATTCATCGCTTTTCGTTGAAATCATCAGTCTGTTATGACTTCTGAAAATATTTGTTTTCAAAATTATATTTGGATTTTTGAGCTTCGTCTTTTTTTAGTTAATTTTTTAGGTCGATTTGTAGCTCAGTCTCTTTAATCCAAGGTCAAAAATCGTTTCCAGTGAACTATAATTTAATGTTGATGAGGGTTTTAGCTTCAAACATTTAATTCTTGGCTTTTTTACTTTTGTTACTACAAAATTTTATATAAAGTTTGAGATTTTATTTATTTGTACATATTAAAGGAGTTATGTTTTCCTTTTAGTTTATAACAATAATCGTAAGTCCCATTGGCTTTAAAATTTTGCATAATTGAAAATTGTGTAATGATATGTCTCAGTTGCTTCTTATGGAGAATTAAATGAGCATTTTAATGATTTCAGTTGATACCTAATGACATTAATAACTGTGAATTTAATTGTTTTCAAAAATAGAAACGTATTTTTGAACTTCGCACCTCTTTGCTTTTTCTATCAACTAGTTAACCAGTCGCTTTGAGAACAGGTCCCATATCTTTTTAAATTAAATATTGGTTAAGTTGTTTTGTTTAGATTTTGTCTAATGCGAGTTTGTTTTTGTTATGATTTGTTTTTATTATAGACTTTGAGTTTTGGTCAAAAATAATGTTTGTTGTCTGATTTTTATTATTTTCGTGTTTGGTAGTCCTATTATCAACAACTTCCATTGGCCCTCTAGCGTGGCAATATTCTATTCCATTGGTTGTTTATTGAACGATATATATGTTTTTGATCTCTTCATCATTTGGTAGACAATTAAGTCAAGAATGTGGTTGAGCGGGGTGCGAACATTATGTGCGTACGCACATTACCGAGCCTTCTGGTTATACACAGATTCATTGACATGACTTTAGCTCTATGTTCAAAAGCGTTGGATCTTTGTTCTTGACCTTTGTTGGATCTTTGTCATTTAATTAAATTGTAAGTGCCGTTTGTGCATAATTTTATATGTACTTGTATGAAATGCAAACAATACGCTATAGCATGTGTAAGTGGATGGTGCAAATGGACGGGGGGGGGGGTCTTGAAACGTTCATCTTCAGGGTGAGATTAATGGAATTAGGTGAATTCTTTCGTTTTTCCTTTAAACAAAAAAAAATTAAACCACGTGCGATGATACTATACTGACTTGAGTTTGTAGATGATGGCGAAGTTGAGGACAAATAGAACGACGGCCGGCAGTCCACAGTAGAGAAAGGTCACACTATGAACAAATTACAAAACTATAAATATCATTTAACAGGCAGAACAATGTAAGTTCCTTTTCAAACAAATTTGAATCTAATAAGCGGTGGGTGAGCTGATGTCAGACCGTTAAAATCCATCAAGCGATCAGTTATCTTGAGGTCACCCCTCAGAGTTTTACTGAGTTAGAACGAAGTAGATTTACATTCTTTAATTTAAATTCTTTGTAAAAATAACTTAATGCAAACATGCGGTTCAAATAATATTGACTCTTCAAAAAGTGCTGATAGTTATGTGGACATTAAATTTTGACAAATAATGTCAACAATTTCTATGAAAAGTTTTGCTTTTGCTTGTGCTTTTCTGACACTATGGAAGAATTTTCCCAGGATGTGGGTGACCCGAGACAGCTCTGATCTGAACAAGGGTTGCAAAAGGGCGTAAACTGTGACCCTCTCACAGAGTGTGGCAGGACTACCTGCGTTCTGGAAAGCCTGATCAGGGCACACCGCACGGTCTGATCTCCGCGGTCTTTCGTGGTGTGATCAAGATAGTCTGAACAGAGCCCTTTCCAGAATCTGTACGGTCTGATCAGAAACCACTCCAGAGTCTGGAAATTCTGCTGACAACCAAGAGGTCCAACCATGAAAAAGGCCAGTCTCCCGAAAAAAAAAACGAAGGGATAATTAGCCATCAGTTACTTCAATAGTTAAAATTGTCAGTCGGGGTACCCCAGTGCGACACCCAAGTAGGCCTGGCAACCAAGTGCGCGACCAAAGTTGCGGCATGATGAGAACTAATTTCTTTCTGGATGTTCTGGTGCTCCCTTTCTGCGGAGCTACTCAGTCTGATCAAAGCTCGCATGGGTCGCGCAAATCATCCAGGTTGTGTTGAACTTCGCAAGATAGAGATGCTTATTATGCAGCCCAGTTTGAGGTCCCAGACCTAAAGTCGATATGTCCAGACCGAAATGAACGCACAAGGTGGCGTCGTGCGTTCAAAATTACACGGTCTGGAAAAGAAAATGAACGCACGATAGTCTGGACATATGCAATTTTGAACGCACGATAGTCTGGACATATGCAATTTTGAACGCACGATAGTCTGGACATATGCAATTTCGAACGCGCAATAGTCTGGACATAAGCAATTTTGAACGCACGAAAGTCTGGACATTGTGACTCGGAGCGCACGAAAATTTTTTGAATGGAAACAAGAATGCCAAAAACTAATGAGTCCATGTTTGACTAAACACTCTTAATAGAGTGCTCACTCAAGTGAAAGCTTTCTACCGAGAAAACCTCAACTCACTTGAGTTCAAAAGTTACAAAACATCGAACGCAGGAAAATTCGCATCCAACATTTTGCTTTGTTTAAAACAATTTCACACCTAGAATTATAAACCCTTGCTGAAATTGCAAAGCAAATCATACTTTAATAACTAGGACGCTGGCAGCCCCTTCAGCCAATACTTTCATCGAACATCTTTTATTAAACAAAATGTAGGAACTGCTTGGGCACTTCATCACAACCATCACCCTAACTTATCTATATTTGAAACGAATACATTATAAAAACGTTATCTGAACATGAACGCACGAAAGTCTGGACATACGCATTTTTGAACGCACGAAAGTCTGGACATAGGTGTTTTTGAACGCACAATAGTCTGGACATGAACGCACAAATGAGCGCACGATTTTTCATTTAGAACGCACTAAAGTCGGGTCATATAAGATTTTGAACGCACGAAAGTCTTGACATAGGGAGTTTTGAACGCACGATGAACGCACGAATTTTAATTTGGAACGCACTAAAGTCTGGTCATATAAGATTTTGAACGCACGAAAGTCTGGACATAGGGAGTTTTGAACGCACGATGAACGCACGAAAAATTTTGAACGCACGAAAGTCTGGACATAGGCACTTTCCGTCTGGGAGGGTCTGGAGATAGACACTTTCCGTCTGGGACGGTCTGGACATATCGACTTTCAGTCTGGCACCTCAACCTGGGAGTGTTAAAATCATAATTGAGCAACAGTGTCTGTTTTGGGTTGTTACCGGCAAATTTTTCTAAGTATAACTGTTTTACATATCTTGATATATGCGAGAAACTGCAAAATACATATCTTTTCAATTTGGGAGCTATAAATATCGGTAGAATCCTACTGTTCATCTTGACTTTCTGTATTTTCGATAAGCTATCAAACACCAATTTTGCCTAAATTGCTTCGATGTCTCGAAATTACATAAACAGCTTATTTAAAGGTCAAATATTCATGTGTCACAATTTGGATCTGCCTCTACAGATATTAAAGTTCGACGTTCCTCTACAGAGATAATGGTGTGGAATGAAAACGGAGCTTTTCTATGGTAGTATATAGGTTTGAAAGATTACAAAACCTGACGCTGATGTTATACTATTCACGTGGCATATTTTCCAGAAATATAATATGGGAAAATGAGGAACATTCTTTATTTATCATTATTTCAAGAATTATATTAGTCTAAGCAATTATACTAGTCCTGTGGTCTTTTTAATGTAATTTTTTGCTTGACTGAATTATCGTTCTTTTAACTTTTTGTCAAAAACGGGATAAAAAGGTTAAGGCTACAGAGAATTCAGTTACTGAGCAGCTCTCTTAGTATAACTAACTGAAGCTATTGAGAGGACATAAAATCAATAAAAAAAATCTGCAGTATCATTTTTTGCTGATGAGACCCCCTTAATGCCCTTCCAAATCCAACGATCCGTATTCCAAACCCTACATATCTTCCCCCTCCACTCCATCCAAGCCCCGTCTAATGAATTCTCTACTGATAGCCTCCGAAAAACTAAGCTGTTTGATACTGAAACCAACCGCTCGCCTGTCATGAAATGAAATAATTGATTACAATTCTTTGTTTTATTCTCACTTATTTCAGGTATTTCACATTCAGTTTATAGGAGAACAAACATTTCGTTCTTCCTTGTCCTATATATATTTTCTCTTGAAGAACGGTCTCATTAAACCTAGCTCTCTCAGTCGGTGATTTCCTAACAATAAGACTTATCAAAATGCAGAATTTCCAACAAATTTGATTGGTTGAGAAAATTAAAATACTACCTTTATGCGTTCAATTAGTCTAAATGGTACAAAACCCAATTCTCGATTATATATTTTGTACAAAAACTGGCCATGACTCGCGGGCCATGGCCATGCCTCAGCGGCCCCCCATGGGACTTGATATGAATCTATCGCAACCAAAGGCGAGAGCGGTCCCCCCAATTATATAAATTTTTTCGGCTTATCGCAATTTCTGATCAATTTTACGTTAACATTCATGTCCTATTTTACAACATGGATTTTTTGATGTGCAATCAGACATACAGAGAACAAAATTTTAATTTTCTCAATTTGGACTGGCCAGCAATAAAATTTCTATATGTTGGTACGTCTGTTGTTTTCAGATTTATCCACCTAGTCTTATCACCGTTCTTGCCTATTCTAGCTTTTCTCAAGTAAATAAGCTCCTTGAACAAAATTTTGATAACATGAGCTAATACAAGTCAACGACTCACAAAAAGATGTAACTCTTGGCACTATATAGCGACCTAGAATACAACAAAAATTGATTGGTTCGGTGGAATTACAAACAAGATTAATTAGGTTAGTTTTTTTTTATTTTTCAAATTTTTTTCAAGCGACATCAATAGACCGGTTTAGGCTTGTATGAATGTCTCTCGAGCAACGTATCTACTGATGTAATCCCCAGTCGAGACCTGGAATTATTAAAAGACCGCCTTCGACAGATTTAAGGTATGAAAAGACTGTCCTCGACAGATATTGAGTATGAAAAGAATTTTTCCGAACATAATGTGATGTCCAGGACTTTGGCTAGAACTAATATAACCGTCCTAGAATTTGGCTGGAATTAAAACATACGTCCTTAAATTTGCCTGGACAAAAAACGTGTTCTAGAATTCGGCTGGATCGATATCGGTTGTTCTGGAAGTTACCAGCTCCTTTCTGGAAAAGTAGAGAAATTATATGGTCGCTGAAAAACAGAATTGTCGATGAAGTATTGAACTTATGAATTTAAAGACATGCTACTATAAATTTTCTTTGGTCAATCAAAAAATTGTACCAAAGAAAAAATGCCTCAAAATAATGTCTTTATCAAAAAATCTAATTGGAATTCATTGGCTACCAAAAAATTTAGCTACCAAAATTTGTTTATAAAGAAGAGCCACTATGGTGTTACAAATTTGAAAAGGAACGTGAGGGTCAAGGTGAAGATCTTCATCGAGATTTAAAAAATTGTCCAATAATAGAATATTGGTATAGAAAACTTGGTTTTGTTCCCAAAAACGTTACCGATGCCTTATAGGCTTTCCCCAATTTTTCTCACTGTGTGTGTTTGTGTGTGCGGGTTTGCATGTGTGGTGTGTGTGTTGTTGTTAGATGTTTCTTTATATTTATTTGTTGATGTTGGGCTTTGCATTATAATTTTCAGCAGCTTCTTCACATGTAAATTTTTCATTTTTCTTTAAAGGACAAACTAGGGTGATGAGTCGGTCTGTATGACATAATCTGATCCACGAAAGCTATTGTCCTTCTGTTTCATACTATTTTGACTTGTTTTTGGTGCATTTGATGTTATATTTATACATACAATGTACTCAAAACTCAGGTTAGAAGTAACCATGAACCGCGAAAAAGCACCATTTAATTTGGTTTATGAAAAGAATTTGGTTGGAGCAGGTTGGTATATGAAAATAGTCTGGATGGATGTATGAAAAAAATTGGATAGAAGCAGGTTTTTATATTAAAAGAATTACGATGGAACCAGGTTTGTATATGAAAAGAATTTGGCGGGATGGAATTTTATATGAAAATAATTTGGATGGAACTATAAAAAGAATAAACCTAGACTTTAACTAGGGTCCTCGACCGTGTAATTTAATTCAATATTTACCCCTACCTGGAATTAAATGGTCTTTTCATAAATTCCAGGTCTCGAATAGTGATGTGCAAATCTAATCTAATTCAGCCTCGTTCGGATTTTTGAGATTGGTTATGCTCATTAAATTGTGATCAGACTCGAGCTTGTTCTAACCGACTTGAAATGCCTACTTCTATTCATTACAAAGAAAAGTTGTTCAATTTAACTTGTGATCAAATACTTCACAAATATTGCTAGCCTGATCGAAACTAATGCCGAGTAAATGCCTTTTTCTCGGAACTTCACATAAAATGTGTCTGAAAAGAAAAACGAAGGAAAGGTCGTATCATGGGCAGGTCACCGAACCATTGTCTGCTCAAATTAGGTCTGACATTTGTCGGATATAATAAGGTTACAACCCGAATCCACTACTTATACAGAAGTACCTCCGATCAATATAATGGTTGCTCTGTTATAACTTACTGTTATAAATTTATAATGGTTGCTCTGTTATAACTTTAAAGGACCTAATGTATTACAATATAGATAGAAAGACTCATTTTTTGGATGTTAATATCATGAAGAGAAAATGAGCGAAATTGCGGGCCTGTAGTGGAAGTAGAATGTCTGTAGTGTTGGTGAGAGGGATGAGTCAGTGAGACAGGCCCCGTTTTCCAGAGTAAACATCCACAGGTTCCCACACAACAGTCCAGATACCACCACATACGTCACCCCTGTAGCTGCCACCGGGTACCACAGCTTGTCCTCAAACAAACGTAACTTTCGATAATCCATATTATTAAGGCAATGAATTTAAATATGTATAAGAAAATGACTGTATCCCAACTTGTTTCATAAGCTAAACTGATCATATAGCCCCTAAAAAGGGGTATTTAACAGAATGTCAAACTATAACTTGTGTCTATGCTGTTTTTTGATACCTTGCAAGCGCATGACTATCTAAACAGAGGACTAAAACTCTTTCAAGTTTGGTTTACATACAAACCAAAAAATACTAGAGAAGGACTCTCTAGAATAAACTAGAGAGATTGAGTGCTGCACTCGGAACCAAAATGACCGCAAAAAAACATAGTTCCTTAAATCATCAAAGTTTCGTGAGTGGTCGAGCATAATGCGTATAAAGAGCTCATAGCGACTAATAGAAAAAAATTGCTTGGGCTGAGTTCTCTACTCAACTATTCCGTTCTTTTCCACTTTTTTGAGAAACAAACAGAATTTTATGCTAGCCCCAAACTTTTTCTTCAGACAATTTCAGGACATCCCAGAGTAACTTATGTCGTATCAATTACAATCTTTTTCCCTCTAGAACTTCACAATGAAGAGATTTTGCTGGTCTACTTCTGAAAGAAAAAAGTTAATTCAATTTGAAATTTGAGCAGATCTGCTTTATTAAGAAATGTTCACTAATCTCACATTTTTTCAATACAAAACTTAGTTTATTTGAGAGCATACAATATAACTGATATTGAACTCTAAAAAAACTGTTTCAGAAAAGAGTTAGTACCGGATTTTTTCGTTTATGACCATAATTGTGACCATTCCAATTCTAATTTGAACAAATGTTTCCATTCCAATTTTTTCCTTTATGGCCATAATTGTGACCATTCCAATTCTAATTTGAACGCGTTTTTGTTGCATTAACTTGTTTAGAATCTTTTTGATGCTCTCTAAATCTTGAAATCAATATCAAGGAAAAATCAAATGTTATTTTTCTTGAAAAGTTAATGTTGCGTAAGATCTTCACATTTTTGGGCCGATTGGTTGAAATTTTGTTTACTTTACCAGTTTTGAACATATATCACTTTCTTTAACATATACGGCTGTTTTTCCCATCCCTTCCAAAAGCGGTAAAATTAATTTGAGACAAGGCTTAGATATTTGTTAATTGTTCACTTTTTGTGAAGTTTAGTAGTTTTGATATCTCAGTTTCGTTTAGTAGTGTTGAAAAAAAATGATTCAGAGAATTCGTTTGGACAGTTTTTCGAAAGAAATCATGCATGTACATAAAACTGGTCTGTTTTGAATGAAGTTTTGAATGATGCAAAGTTTTGAGTAAGAGCCGTAAAGATTGTTTTAGAGGCAAAAAACCAATATAGACCTTTCATGTCAAATTTTAACTTATGTGCTCAAGAATTGACTTTTGCTAAAGGTCTCAGAAAATTGCGTGAGTCGAATTGAATTCTTTATGATAACTAAAAACGATCAATTTTATGCCGAAGTCCATTTACATTCATACTGCTTCGGAATTGAAAACTGGACTCGATGCTTAACTTTTATTCTTAACCATGCTTCTTAACCAGCACTTCACCATTATCATTAAGCAACATTTAGCAAGCCAATTGTGATAATACAAGCAGTCTCCAACTGGTTTGGCAAAGATTACTGACTAATGCTTGGTTTTTGAAAATATTTGTTCTCTGTTTTTGTCATTCAGTTAAATTTTATGCATTCATTTAAGTTTTTGCTTTTTTCTTTTAGTGTTGTTTCCCAATTTTAGTTTTCACGCACGTTTTAAAATACACTTACTCAAACAGCATCTGTAACCTATGATGATTATTCAGGTCCTCTGAAAATTTAAAAGTTTTTGCTGTCAGTGATTGCTATCCTTACAGCTCGCTCAGAGCAATAAAACAAAAACAAAAACTTTTTTAACACCTAAAAACTCGGGATAGTGCAGGCAAATTAATCAAAAATGATGTCCAGTTTTTTGCTGTCAAATTGATATTTTGTTAATTAAGTAGCTGTGTATAGATTTTTGCTCCCCGCCAATTTTTTAAGTGTTTCATGATTCGAAACTGCTAAAAGTGATAGGCAAAGACACGAATGGTGAAAGGCATCCAATAGCTTCAAAGAAAAATCTTCCGAACACTTAAAATGAATATGAGATAGAATAGTAAAACAAATCTCTATATGTAACTGCGGTGAATAAATATGAAGTTCGGCGTAGGCATGAAGTTCAATCAATTTTTTTTTCTTTTGACATTTACTCATTACATTTTGACATTTTTTGCAGCTGGCTGAAACCAAAATCTTAACAAATGAAAATCTTGCTGCATTGCACTTTCCAATGCAGTGATATAATGCATTGTTTGTACATAAGATTGCTGGAACTTTTTTGACGTGTACAGTAGCACGCGATCTTTCTTTTTTGTTCAGTATTAGGGGAAGTTTTCTTTGTGAAGATCAACAACCTTGTAGATAGACCGGGTCGATAAAAAGAATTGAACGGAATATCTGTTCAAATAAAAATCAACACTTTTCTTCTCGAGTTTCTTCATACTTCAGGCCATGAATTAACTTCAAGGTTATCTGACGAATCCAAATGATTCAAGCCTATATATCCATGTAACATGTAAAAAATCATCTTTGCTCAATTTTGAAAGTTTTTCTGAATAATTGCAGTGTTCTGCAATTTTTGCGCAAAATTTAGTCCTAGAGTTGTTGTGTTTCTTACGGAGCATCATTATTCGTCAAGGCGGTTAAGGGTTTTTATTTTTTGACCGCAGAAACGTGATCCTATTGATAAAACACAGTACACAGATGCAATATATATATATATATATATATATATATATATATATATATATATATATATATATATATATGTATTGAAATCTAAAATGATGATCTTTCAGATCAAAGTGCTATCATACAGAGTTGTTACGGAACAAAATTTTGGTGTCATTACAAATTAATAACTTTGGAAACGAAGACCTATTAAGGCAAGAAATATGAACTCTAGGACGAATGAGAACATGAACTAAATAAATAATTGATCTAAACCGGAGTGGGGAATGGAGGCCGAATAATAGATTACCGAACATGCAAGCCATACTAAAATATCAGAAATAATCAATTTTTATGGTTGTGCGCCTTTATAGTGTTCTTGAAAAAAAATTACACAAATTCATAAATTCTTGGAACATTGAAGTATTTGGAAGTAATTTTTTGGTTTAAGTTTTTTTTGCTGAGTTAAGTTTATGCCAATTAACATATCTTTAGTGGGCCCATTACTGTACGCAATTTTGCAATTTTTGACAAACAAGTAGTTTTTGCTGAGAAATAAAAATGATCAAAAGAGATCCTTCAAATAAATTTTCGACAGAAAAATTTTAATGTTCGAGCAGAAGCTGTAAAAAAGGAATAACCTACAGAAAAACAAACTATTTGTCAAACCCAAATAAAAATTTCGGCAAGCAAATTAAAAGAGACCTAAATCCAGTTAATATGCTAAAAACAAAATGTTATTAATGCGACAGGACAACAAAAAAATCTCAAAAAAACGAAATTGTCGCTAACTGTTATAAAAAAATCGCTGTATCAAATCCAATAAAGTTCATTTAATATATAAACACGCAATGAAGACTACCTTCTAAACTCATGACAACTATAAGCTTTCAACTATCAACTAAAAAGTTGAACTAAATTGAACTAAATTGCACAATTTTTAGCAGTCTGAGAAACCAATTAACTTTGCTATTAGAGCTAATAAATCAGAAGACGACAAAACAATAACGTGTAAACGCCAAAAACATAATTTCACAAATTGTTTTACGCAAAAACAGTGTTGAAGCCAAAAAAAAAGTTGGAGCACTTTGCTGAAATAACAATACACGCCCAATGGCTTTAATTTGAACGTAAATTTGATCAATAATTATAAACTTGTTTTTTTTAATCATTCTGGTCTCTAATTAGCATTTAAAAAAGGTAAAAGACTCAAAAATGGTCAGCGACACATCTAAAAGTCTACAATTAAACAAAACTAGCCCTGCTACCAATTTCACCAATTACACGTAATTCTTCAAAATACTAGCCAAAAATCAAATTTGACAAAAAACAGAAAAACATTTACTGTCTGAAAGTATTCAATAACTTCACTAATTGATCTTTAGATAATGAGTTAGACCGTTGGAAAAATGAACTCAAAAATAAATGAATTCATGAATTAATAAATGAATTAGTATATTGAAACAAATGCATTTTTGATGAACAGCGATTTAAATAAGCAAAAAGCGGCCAAACTTTACGTTCCAGAACGCTTTCCAAGAACTGGAGACACAAATAGCAATAATCTAATCCAGCGGTGATTATGTTAGCATTGTTAATCTCTTCGATATGCAATACCCGTCAAATCGGAGGATTTTTGCTAAAAAACGATAATTGGTGCAATCAAGCATAACTTGTAGCATACCAAATTGTGCTGAATTCTCAAAAGCTTAGCCGAAGTTTTAGCCGAAGAAAATCATTTCAAACAATTAGGCAATTCTGTTTCATCTCTAAATGAAAAATCAAAACTCATTCTTTGAGAACAATTTCAACAGAAATTACAAAAAATGAGAAGAAAACAACGGAAATTAGGCTGACGTTTACAAAGTTTTAAAACTGCTTAGCTCCCCGGAAAAGTGAAAGTCAAAAAAACTCAAATTTAAATATAACGCTTGACAGCTTTTTAAAGGTACCAATCGCAATTCTGTACAACAAATATATCGATCGGAGAAAATTGAGTGAACTAGTAAATCATGTTGAGCATATAGTTCCTCCCTTACTAAAGAGGGTGGACACAATAAAACATTCTCTATCCTTAAAAAAGCCCAGAAATATATGATATGTCTCTCTTTTTGTGACATAGTAGGAACTGAAAAAATTGGGAGCCTGGCAAAATTTAGATCTGCAGAGAGCTGAATCCTGTACTGCGTGGTTTATGTCGTTTCTGACGAAATGTGGCTCAGGAAAGAAAGAAGACTAAATCAACACAGACGGTATCATCTAGTACCTACAAGTAGCAAATTTGTTTTCTTAGTACCTCACGCCAAGACTAAAAATTAGGACCCTAAAGAGCCCTAATGACATATAAAATACAGCTTTTAGAGATATCATAGTAGCAATTCAAAACCACAGTTCCATTAAAGCGAGAGTATTAATGGTTAAGACAGCTAAATTTTTCTCTTTCATCCAAGACGCAAAATAGTCTATTGAAAACTTTCTGGCGCGTCTTGGAGAAGAATTAGGCTACCTGGACTTCAAAACTCTTCGAATAGCACCCAAGCCTTAGTAGGTATTGGTGAGACTAAATTTCATCTCAAGTTCAGAGACCACAAGTCAAAATTTAAGGAATAAGACGGCATAAACAATGTTCCAGTGACAGCTCTTTCCAGAAAGATAGAAAAATGACAAAACAGAAGTCAAGGAGGTGCGTTTGCAAGTTCCTCAACAGGTAAAAAACCGGAAAAAAACAAGATGTGGGATTCAATTTCAAAAAGACCTTGAAATACACAAGTGAAAATTTCACTGCTAATAAAGGCTTTGATAAAATGTGCAATGGATTAGCTAGGACACTCAGCAGGAAGACTTGTCCAGCTGTCTTTTCAACTAAAAAAGCAAAACCTGTAACAAATGGGGCACCTTGCTAATTCGTCCGGAAGCAAATTCCAGCCTAGGACAGATAGCTTTGCCAACACAAAATTTTCTCCGAAGTAGAGGGTAAGCCAGGTGGTAATGACATCTTGTGAAATTGTGACGCAAATATATAATAAATAGGAAAACGTGCTTCATATGTCAATGACATGAGAGTATGTTACAGAGATACACAAAAATTGCACCTCGATAGTACCCAGATATCATGAACTATCTGGCATAAGATTGGTTTGATGGAAAATCCGGCGTCTTGAGTCCTAATATGGTAATCATCTGACGCTTCTTAGATTACTAATGCGTGAGTTTCAGTGGAACGGAGTTAGGTGTGGGCAACAACAACCATCAACAGCGCAGTCCCCCAAATCATTTAATCTGCTTGGGAGAAAGACATACTGACCCAAGGAATCATCAAAGCAGTTCCTGACAGGAAACTTCTTGCAGAGACTTCAAAAATTCAAAGTTCGTGTGATACTGCAGGCCTCCTCATGGCTTGAACAGCTATTCATCAATTTTCCTGAAAGACATCGTGTCAGCTGGCAAAAGAATCAAGAGTGTCGTTATTTTAAAATTGATTTACTGTTATGTGGAACAATAAAGGAGCAATGAGTAAAGCGAATGCTTGCAGTCAAAAATTGACAATGTGAGAAAAATTCCAATATCATTGAAAAAAATTCAACGCAAAACTGGTCTTAACTGTTGGTTTTTATGGTTATTTTTATTTCTAAACAAAAAGCACCCGATCCTAATTTTTCTAAAGGTACTACTCACAACTCTGTACCACGGATATATCAATCGGAGAGAATTGATTGAACTAATAAATCCTGTTGAGCATATTGTTCCCCCCTCACTAAAGTTGATCGCCGCAATAAAACATTTTCTATCCTTAACAAAGCCCTGAAAAATATATCACTCCTTCTATGACATATCAGGAAGTGGAAAAATTGGGAACACAGGCTCACACTTCATTTAATTGAATGTTTTAACTGGATGTTGGTAGAGTGACGTCATTGAATAATAACTTCTAATATGAACCTATTGATAGCTTCAAATTTGAGTACGCCATAAGTTTATCCGTGTACAAAAACCAAAAAATTTGTGCTATCTTCAATATACCCACCATTAGTGACGATCATAAACCCAGTAGCCGAGCCATCCTGTACATATCAATGACACGTTTTCGTTTTTGGAGAAAAAATTTTGGAACAAAAAAACACTTGAACTTGGCCTATGAGGCGAGGCGAAAAACTTGTGGTGTAATTTTAACTATATCATCAAGTATAATACAGAGTACAATTTCCTGATAATTTTTGTACATTTAGGTCTCTTTGAATTTAATTTTTGACTTTTAAAGATTTTTTGTTACTCGTGCCCAGGCCGCAACATTGGTGTCCAGACGACCGAGCGCCCGACAAATTATAGATCTGCCGAAAGCTGAACACTGTACTACGTGAAATATGTCATTTCTGGCGAACTGAAGACCTACAAGTAGCAAATTTTTTTTCTTAGTACCTTAGGCCAAGGCTAAAAATTAGGACCCTAAAGAGCCCTAATGACATATAAAATACAGCTTTTAGAGATATCATAGTAGCAATTCAAAACCACAGTTCCATTAAAGCGAGAGTATTAATGGTTAAGACAGCTAAATTTTTCTCTTTCATCCAAGACGCAAAATAGTCTATTGAAAATTTTCTGGCGCGTCTTGGAGAAGAATTAGGCTACCTGGACTTCAAAACTCTTCGAATAGCACCCAAGCCTTAGTAGGTATTGGTGAGACTAAATTTCATCTCAAGGTCAGAGACCACAAGTCAAAATTTAAGGAATAAGACGGCATAAACAATGTTCCAGTGACAGCTCTTTCCAGAAAGATAGAAAAATGACAAAACAGAAGTCAAGGAGGTGCGTTTGCAAGTTCCTCAACAGGTAAAAAACCGGAAAAAAACAAGATGTGGGATTCAATTTCAAAAAGACCTTGAAATACACAAGTGAAAATATCACTGCTAATAAAGGCTTTGATAAAATGTGCAATGGATGAGCTAGGACACTCAGCAGGAAGACTTGTCCAGCTGTCTTTTCAACTAAAAAAGCAAAACCTGTAACAAATGGGGCACCTTGCTAATTCGTCCGGAAGCAAATTCCAGCCTAGGACAGATAGCTTTGCCAACACAAAATTTTCTCCGAAGTAGAGGGTAAGCCAGGTGGTAATGACATCTTGTGAAATTGTGACGCAAATATATAATAAATAGGAAAACGTGCTTCATATGTCAATGAAATGGGAGTATGATACAGAGATACACAAAAATTCCTCCTCGATAGTACCCAGTTATCATGAGCCATCTGTCATGAGATTGGTTTGATGGAAAATCCGGCGTCTTGAGTCCTATTATGGTAATCATCTGACGCTTCTTAGATTACTAATACGTGATTTTCAGTGGAACGGAGTTAGGTGTTGGCAACAACAACCAGCAACAGCGCAGTCCGCCAAATCATTTAATCTGCTTGGGAGAAAGACTTACTGACCCAGGGAATCATCAAAGCTGTTCCTGACAGGAAACTTCTTGCAGAGACTTCAAAAATGCAAGGTTTGTGTGATACTGCAGGCCTCCTCATGGCCTGAACAACTATTCATCAATTTTCCTGGAAGACATCGTGTCAGCTTGCAAAAGAATCAAGAGTGTCGTTATTTTTAAAATTGATTTACTGTTATGTGGACAATAAAGGAGCAATGAGTAAAGCGAATGCTTGCAGTCAAAAATCGACAACGGGAGAAAAATTCCAATATCATTGAATAAAATTCAACGCAAAACTGGTCTTAACTGTTAGTTTTTATGGTTAGTTTTATTTGTAAACAAAAAGCACCCGATCCTAATTTTTCTAAAGGTACTACTCACAACTCTGTACCACAAATATATCAATCGGAGAGAATTGATTGCACTAATAAATCCTGTTGAGCATATTGTTCCCCCTCACTAAAGTTGATCGCCGCAATGAAACATTTTCTATCCTTAACAAAGCCCTGAAAAATATATCTCTCTTTCTATGACATATGAGGAAGTGGAAAAATTGGGAAGACAGGTTCACACTTCATTATTTAATTGAATGTTTTAACTGGATGTTGGTAGAGTGACGTCAATGAATACTGACTTCTATTATGTACCTATTCGTAGCTTCAAATTTGAATACGCCATAAGTTTATCCGTGTACAAAAACCAAAAAATTTGTGCTATCTTCAATATACCCACCATTAGTGACGATCATAAACCCAGTAGCCGAGCCATCCTGTACATATCAATGACACGTTTTCGTTTTTGGAGAAAAAACTTTGGAACAAAAAAACACTTGAACTTGGCCTATGGGGCGAGGCGAAAAGCTTGTGGTGTAATTTTAACCTTGTCATCAAATATAATACAGACTACAATTTCCTGATAATTTTTGTATATTTAGGTCTCTTTGAATTTAATTTTTGACTTTTAAAGATATTTTGTTACTCGTGCCCAGGCCACAAAATTGGAGTCCAGACCTCCGAACGCCCGGCAAATTGTAGATCTGCAGAAAGCTGAACACTGTACTATGTGAATTATGTCATTTCTGGCGAACTGAAGATCAAGAAAGACGGAAATCTAAAATAACACTGACGATACCATCCCGGACCTACAAGTAGCAATTTTTTTCTAGTTACGTCCGGCCAAGATCCAATCCTGAAATTTAGGAGCCCCAAAAAGAGATATAAAATACATCTTTTAAAGATATCATAGTAGCAATTCAAAATCAAATTTCCTCTTAAGCGAGAGTATTAATGGTAAAAAGAGCTAAAGTTCTGTCTTTCATCCTAGACGCAAAAAAATTTAATGAGATTTTCTAACGCCTCTTAGAGAAGAATAAGTCTATCAGGACCTCAAAACAATTCAAATAGCACCCAAGCCTGAGGAGATATTGGTGAGACTGAACTTCATCTCAATTTCAGAGACCATGAGTCTGAATTTAAAGAATTAGGCGTTATAAACAGTGATCCAGCGACGCTTCTTTCTAATATGACAGAAAACTTACAGTTCAGAAGTCAAGCAGTGGCTTTTGCAACTTCCTCAACGGGTAACAAACCGGAAAAACGAAGAAGTGAGATTGAACGTCAAAAAGATCTTTTGAAACCCATGTGAAAAGTTCACTGCTAATAAAGGCAGCGGTAACTTTTGCAAGGGATGAGTCAGGTTACTCAGCCGCAAGCTTCTTCCGGCTGGCGTGACGTAAAAAAAAATAAAAACACGTAATAAAGGGACACCTTAATAAATAGTGCGGAAGCAAAACCCAGACTAGGTCAGATAGCTTTGCCATCACAACATTCTCTTCAAGGAAAAAGGTAAGCCAGGTGGTAAAGCATCTTGTGAAATGGTAATGCGAGTGTACAATAAACGGGAAAACTTGCTTAATATGTCAATTACATTAGAGTATGTTACAAAGAAACACAAAAAAATCCACCGTGATATTACCCTGATATCATGATTCATCTGGCAAGAGACTGGTTCGATGGAAAATCAGACGTCTTGAGTCTTATGATGGTCAAAATCTAACGCATCTTAGATTACTAATGTTTGATGTTCAGTGGAACGCAGCTTGGTATAGGCAACGCCATTCAGCAACAGCGCAGTCCGACAAAATATTTAGTCTGCTTGGGAGAGAGAGAGAGAAACACTAACCCAAGGAATCATCAAAACACTGCGTGACGAGAGACTTCCTTAAGTCAATAAATGCACATCTTGAGTGATTTGTAGGTCTTCTAAAGACTTCAAGGGATTTTTTCATCAATTTTCCTGCAAGACATCGATTAGGCTTGCAAAATAATCAAGAATGTTGTTATCTTTAAAATCGATGTAATGGTATATGGATTAATAAAGGACACGGAACCATCATCAAACATGAAACATTCTGATTTTTCTGACGGCTTTCAAGTGTTGATGGTTGAATGATACCAAATTTTGCTACAAAGATTTTTCGTTTCGTCGAAATTCTAAAAATGACCTAAGATGGAAAAAGAAGCGTGAAGTGCCTTTTGAAAACATCAAGAACGAGTTATGTTCTATCCCTACGGCAGCGAGTTATGTTTGTGCAGCCCTACGGCTTTGAAAACGGAGCAGCTATTGCAACACAGGCCTCGCAAAAAGCAAAATGAGGAATCCTCTTCATAACGAGGACATCTTGAGGTCTACGTTGCAAGGATATTGTCACAATCCTAATAGACCTACAGAAATATTGAGCAAAAGGCAACAAGAGCCGTCATTGTGGTCATCAGATTGCTGCTCGAGAAAATGTTCACTCTACAGACTGTCCACAATCCTCTCAAAAATCTGTTTGCAACAGACAAAAAAATTCCTTTTAACAGCATTAATCAAAATCACGATATGGGCAATAGCACTGATGGAATTTGACTTCAAGTTCAATTAATACCCGGGGAACAATTTCCTCATGCTGATGGTTCGATCAGAATCAACTGTGAGAATGGCAATGACAGTGGTCGACTCTGCTTTGACTAGATCAATATCTATTGTTGAGTCCGACTTGCAGACCCAGTTCAGACATCAGAACTGAGCTGGAACAGAATTGAATATAACAAGATGTAATCAACAGAACAAAAAAACAACGGGAAGAGCAATTCTCTGAAGCAGAAAAAGATGCGAACAACAGAAGGATTGCCTGAACATCCCCAGCGCAATCATCTTTTTTGTTGCTGTAAATTTCATTCCAAACAAAAAAGATATGTGGTGATGGCTATAGCTCATAAGACATTATCAGGAAAAAAATGCAACATAAACAGCAGTCCGAATGATGTGGCTCGACATCAGACACGATGTTTTTCGATATATAGTACGTGCAAAAAAAGCCAAGATTACAGACTTGGCCTGCGGAATAAGGTATATAATTGACCTGAACCAGAAGTTTCTGAAAATCTCCATATGGATTTGTGTTTTTTTCGTGACCAAGCTAATAACTTAGAGATCACGTTGTCCTAAAGCGTTGGTGGCGGGGTATAGAACTCCTCAAGTGTTGAACGTGTACCTGAGTCGAATCTTTGATAACAAAAACTTTAGCATCGGACAATGGTCCCGAGTTGTTCTCGGTGACCTAAAACAGTGGTCTTAATCACTGGAGATTTAAAAAAAATGGAAACAACCAGCTGTCAACCATAAGCAAATGGACTTGTTCAGTGCTCTATTTAACCTCAGAAACGGGCTATTCGAGCCTGGAGTCCAAAGTTGAATGTGCCTGTTGGTGTTTTCGAACAGGGAGCCCTGCTTACACATCAAAACAGTCCCAAGACGTGGGGCAAATTTCCTATGAAACTACCACTTTAATAGAAAGTAACGCCTCCAGCGGTCACTGACTTCCAGCAGTCAGCGCCGAGTTTTCCAAGTGCTCAAGCCATCTTTATTAAATGCAAGGGTATGAACACTTCTGTAACCCATAGGGAGAATGCAGACAAGACAGTGCTCGTTAAAGGAATTCAAATTATGGGACCTGCTGACATCAAAACTGAAACTACTAACCAGCAATCTACTGACTCACAAGCTGTGATCATCAGTGAGAACACAGACGTGGCATTGCCTAATTGCTCTAAAGAAACTTCAGTAACTGAAGAAGAACATCCTTCAGGGGCCACGAGAACTTCACTCAGACAAAAGAAACAGCCACAAATTATTAATGAAGCTATTCCTTCAAACTTGTTTAATAAAGAGCAAGCTTGCGATAAATTGCGAACTAGAGAATTTAAGAGCGTCAGTTAATCTTTCGTTATATAATGAAAATTTATTTTTTGATGTGGGTGAACTGAAACTATTGCGTAAGGTTTTCTAATTTGAACCAAATCTTTGGCTCAAATTTGTCCTGGCAAAAGTTTATCAGCGTACCTAAACCATAAATTTGTGTAATAAATTCGATATACCCTCCCTTAATGATTATAAATGTCATGATTATCACCAACTTGCCGATACACTCATTGGATATCAATGAAACGCTATCATTTTGGGAGAACAAGGTGTTAAGTGCAAAAAGCTGCTCTAGTACTTGCCGCATAAGGCAAGGGGGATTTCTAAGGCGTAAAAATAACAATTTCAGCTAATTTTTCTCTAAACAAAACCAGTATTTGAAAGTTTTAATATTGATACGGACTATAAATATCTGTTTATTTTTTTACATTGAAGCCATTTTGAATGCAATTTGTAAAAAAAAATGATGTTACTTGTGCCGAGACCATGGTACTTTCCTATATTGATTCCTATCTTAAATTCGTATTTCTGCTAACTTTTTTGATGACAGCAGTTGTTTTTTAAGCAATCATATGTCATCTTTATTGAAGCAAACATAATTTAGGTTTGCTAATTAAATTTGTTGGTTTCAAAGACAACAGGTAGTCTGAAAAACCTCGAAATTGTGATACTATATCTAAGACTATGTGTAAAATAATGAAAGTCTCTGCCTTTATCCTTCTACGTTTATCAACTTTTCGAATATTTGAGTCTTTCTGTTTTCAAGTTAGGTATTTCAAATTGTAATCTCTTTTTGTTAAGAACAATGGCTTCAAAAATTCTGTCACCGAATTAATGTTCAACAACTAGTCGCTGTATTCTTCAGTTTAACACTCCTTTTTGACAAAATATCTTTCTGCTTCATTGCAAAAAGCATTTTCTTCTTCCGCCTTCTACTTAATTAGATAAATAATTAATTGCGCATTAATCAGAAATCTCGGATACAATTTTTTTCGAAATAATAAAAATGATATCCGATGATGCGCATGCTGAATAAGTTGTTCTTATTGAAAATTCATGTTTGTTTAATTTCACACAAGTATCATAAATCATCTCGTGCTGGCCACATTTTTAAATACAATTCACCTATGAAACCAAATGAAGCAGAATGTGATGCTTGTATGATTTCTAGGAATTTGCTTATGGTCCTAGCATGTTTATGGGGAATTTATATACTTCTTCCTTTTTATTGAAATTAGCAAGTTTTACCAATAAAGCTTTACTGTATGAAGCTCAATGAATTCACTGCACAATTGGGTCCCAAACAAAAATCATATCACATTTACCTGACTAAATTTTCACTTTTTTCAGCCAGGTTATACCTGTGAAGTTTCATCTGAGAAAAACGATTCAGTTTTCATGCGGACAACTGTTGATTGAACCAAGCAACTTTTTGGTTTTAACGCATCTATAGTATAAAGTGAAACGCTACACTGCATATGCAATCCATTCATATATCTATATATATATATATATATATATATATATATATATATATATATCCTCTGAACACATTTTACGTTAATTTTTAGCATCAGTTAATATTTATGTGTTACATGTTTATGAAAATTTATGATTTTCTACAACTTTTTAAATCTTTCTCCAAAATTAAAAATAACGGAATTTTTTGGCTTTTAAAAATTGTGAGAGACTTCTTTATGATTTCCACAAAATTGAATATGATCTTTGTATGACATCCCGGAAATCATGCAAATCATAAATGACCTTGCATGATTACCAAGAATCAATTTGGACCTAGTGTGAAATCGTGTAAAGTTGTACTATGGGTGAACCAGGAAAATTCTTTTAAAAACATTTTTTACTGACTGAGGTCACCAACACTCATTATTTTTCGTTGAGGAAAAAAAGAGGCTCGGTGTTTATGTTTCTGGAAATGGTGTTCATAATTTTCAAAAAATGATACTTTCATAGTGTGTCGCATCAATTAATTATTGAAAAAATAAAATGCATATCTTGATATAAAAAAACACTTATTCTAAAGGGAGGGCGAATGCTTTCGTAGTTTTGTTCTCGTAATTCTATTTTTAGTATTTTTTGAAAAAAAAAGAAACAAACTAACTCATTATTTTTTGATCCCAAGAAATATATTTAGAAATATGACGATGAAAAGCGTCGGATTGTCCTCGCGGACATATTTAGATTCTGAGGGGTGTTTTTAATGGTTAAAAGGCAAATAATGAAATGAAAAAAGGAGTACTATTATTTGCCAAAAGGTTTCATCCCATTAAAATTAACTTTGAGATATGTCACATTTTTCACCAGAAACTAAGAGAAAATAACCAATAACATCTATGAAGACACGTAGGAACAAATAGGGAAACATCTGATTTTGTGACCATTAACAGTTTTACAGTAACATTTAGCTTTGCAGAGTTGTAAAATCTATCAAAAAATGACTCCCCTCAATTGATTTCATTTCATTTTGATTTCCCTTAAAATTTAAAATTCACATAACTGTTTTTGCTTACGCTTAACGCACTCATTCTGTATAAGATGCCCTCCATTTTAATGATATTTTTGTTGTGCAACAATTGCTTGGTTTAGTTTTCAATCTTTTTGTAAGAGAAAAAACATTTTGGCATCAATTACTCGCAAAAACAAAACATTTTGTTTGCTTTAAAGAGCTTTTTTAAATTCAATTTCTATTTAAAGTTTCCTTTAGTTTATTGTTTTCATGAAGAACGGACAATTATTGAGATTAAATGGACCATTAAATAACTAGAATTGTTTATTCTCTATTAATTACGTTTTTGAGAAGAACGATTAGAAAATTTGAAATTTATTTTCCTACTGACTTCAGAAACTATGCTTGCAACCATGATTTACACAACCTACCTGTATATCTGGAAAAATAAAAGAAGTTTTTAATTACTTTGTTACAGATTTCAAAAGTTTTAGGTAATGAAACGGCCATTTTTTGCATTAAAAAAACAAATAACGATTGAACATTTTTTTGGACATTGATATAAAAATTACTCATTTCTTTTTTCTATTTATAGGCAGGTTGCTCTAGAAGTGCGGAAAAAAACCAGTATATAATTAATTCCCTAAAATTATTTTAAGTATGAAAAGAAAATGAACCAAACTTTTATTTATCTACTTATGGATCTTTTAAACTTCAAGGCTACGAAACGAATAAATTGGAGATCAAAAAAGGCTCTGATGGTTGTCTTGCTTCCAAAAGTTTCAGTCAACTTTCAAATTTTAATAGAAGTTAACTATTAAATCATGAAATAAATAACCTCTGTAATGATAAAACGTTGAATGAAATCAGGGCAAAAGGTATGACCGCGTGCACATAACCTATTTTAGCTAAAAACCATGTTATTTGCCCAGGAGCCACGAAAAAGCGAAAGAGGCATTTTGCGAAGAGATTTTGACCTCACTGTTATTTTATCGTCAACTATTGGCAAGCAAATGCACTGTTTTTTTTTGAACTTTAACCCAGCCACGGCATAAAGTTTGTCGTTTTGTTTCAATGAATTGATAAAATCAAGTGATTTTATTAGCCATTGCGCAAATTTTACCTTGAATTTGCTCCATAACTTTCGATTGAAAATTTTCATTTGTGAAAACAAAAATTTTATTATTAATTTTCTTTGTTTTGGATGAAAAAAATTTTCCACAGTTGTTTGAAAGGCAATTTTCTAATTGAAATAAGCAATATTTACTTGGGTTAAAAATTTGCGTCGCAAGCTCCATCACTCATTTTATATGAAATTGAAAGTAACTGATAGAATTGTTTTAAAATACTCTCGTTTCTCATTAGCAATTGCAAACTATAAATAAAAAAATTTAAATAAATATGGGCTTGCAATTAAAGTTCCGAACCCAATTATCCGCAATTTTGGCTTAATTGTCTATTTTTGAAAAAAAAACAAAATAACAAAGTCAAAACAGCGTCAAATGATTTAATTTGTAATTCATTATCAAGAACGTGGGACCAGTCCTTAATGATACTCACTAAAAAGAAGAGAATTGTGAGTAAAAATGGCAGCGTTAAAAATAGAATTATCTTTTTTTTTTGAGAACTTATAGTATCAAATAAAGAAAACCATTCGATATCAATTGAAAACTTGAACAGGATTGAGCTCATATATATCTCAATATGAAGACATTGATACCTCTCTTTATCCAGAAAGTAGTCGACGAGAAGAAACGACAATTTCAGACAAGAAACAAAAATACCATCAAAATTTCGCAAGAAAACGAGGTCGAAGCCGTTAAAACAATAATTTATTCCATATAAAATAAAAAAATCAATAGCGCAATCTTATGCGCCAGTAATGAATTGTGTGGCCTCTGAAAAATGAGACAGTGTAACAATTATAAAAAGAGAACAAAATGTTAAAGTTTGTACATCTTTAAATATTCAGAATATGTCACACGTCTACAAAAAAGAAAAATTAAATAGACAGAAATCAAAAATGAAAAAGTCCTCTGCAAAAAGCCCTTTATCGAAACGGGTAGGCAAGGAGCTAGAAACCTTATATGTTCAAGTGTGTCTTTCCCACCGTCAATAATTTAGAAACAAAAACAAAAAACTCTATTAAAATCTGCTAGATTACAGTGCCGAAGCAGTTAAAACCATGACGTATTCCCTGAAAAACTGATATCAAATGTGCCACCATTCTAATGTCAATAATGTGATATCTGACTTGTGAGTAAAGTGACAAAAGAAAAAACTACTCAATGAAAAGAAAACGTCCAAAAACCTATTTTTTTGAACAATCGTTGTTTCAAAGCAGAAATACCATTATTTAAAACGTAAAACATTGACAAAATATTTTTGTTTATCCATCAGAAAGACCATGCGACCTGTCTTTACTGACTTGAAGCAAGAACTGGACCAGAAAATGGGAAGAGAATTCGCCAAGCTCAACAATCAAATGTTTATTTTGAAAATATATGTTCTTGAAAGTCAAAGGGACCGAAAGCATTGGACTAAAAAGGAAAACTAGATAAGTTAACTTGACAGTGCTTAGAATGCCAATTGTACCTGTCATTAGTACGCTTCAAGCTGAACTGCTCATCCCTGTAATTAAAGTGTAAAAAGTCAAAAAATATGAAGATATTTAAGAAAACGTCAACTGACTGAAATTCGAAATTTTTTGGTCTTCAAGAAACAGCGATTAGACCAACACTATGCATGATATTTCTGATAGATGAAATATCAACTGATCAGAAACTCAAAATTTCTGGGCTTTAAAAAACAAGGATTAGACCAAAACCAGACATGCTATTGCCGTTTTGTTGCTAGGAATGTGAATACGGAAAAACTGATTGGAAAAAAATCAATATATCGAAATTAAATTTTGCATTTTGCACAGTTTTAAAACAATTGATTAGGTTTCCTGCGCAGAATTTTTGTTTTCGCTTTTGCGTTAGCATGTCTAGTTTTGTTCATGTTTTTGTACTGTATTTTACGATTTTATATCCAAAAAGACTAAAATGTTGTGACTAAAAACCGGAGAGATGTCAACGAAACACATTAGGACGCCAATTGGACTGTCATTAGTACAATTCGATTTGAACTGTTCATTTCAAAATTTCAGGAAACCAAAGTTTTGTTTAAAAAACACCAACTGATTGAATTCTGATTTTTGTTGGGCATTAAAAAAAACAGCGAATACACCACAATTAGACACATTATCGCTAAAAAAAATATCAATTGATTGAAATCCGCAATTTTTCAGGATTTAAAAAACAACGGTTACACCAAAATTACACATGCTATTGCACATGCTTTTGCCGTTAGTCTGTTAGGACATCGGATATGGATAATTTGACAAGAAAAAGTTAATATATAAAAAGGAATTCTACAATTTGCAAAACTGTTGTTTTCGCTTTTGCGTTGGCATGTCTAGTTTTGGTTTAAGTGCTGTTTTTACGGTATTTTAAATTTCTTTAAGTTAGATATAGACTGAATAATTTTGCTTGAAACTTCTTAGGATTCCAATTGGAAATGTCTTTAGCATGCTTCGATTTGAACTTCTTTACCGTAATTTTCGACTAATTGAAATCCTAAATTTTTTCGGCATTAAAAAACATTGATTTGACCAAAACTAGGCATGCTATTGCCAATAAAAAACATCGACTGATCGAAATCTGAAAATTTAGGGTTTCAAAAAACAGCCAGTTTTATGTCTCGTTTTTGGTCAAAAACTTTTAGTTTTTAATCAGTCGATGCTTTCTCTTAAAAAATATTTGTTCCGACCCCTCTTGATTGGGGGAGGAAAAATATACTCAAATGGGTTTTTTTGTTCAGTCAATTTTGGCCGATCGATATATTCATCGTAGAGAGTTGAGACTGGTATCATTAGAAAGCTTGTCCAGCGTAGAATATGGAAGTAAAAAGATTTTTTTGATTTTTGTTTTTGACAGGGAGATATCGAGGTTTAAACTTTCGAGAAAATAGAGTGAATTCCGTTGATTTCATTCACCTTTCTTCCGAATTTTTGTTTAAAATTTCGCCAATTTTGATAAAATTAAAAAAAAATTTGAAGAAAATGTTGTTGATTTTACGTTTAAAGTCAAAAAATATTGTCGGCAATTTTCATTGAATTTTTTTGTCACAAATTCCGGCTAAATATTTCACAAAATTCAGACTTTTTCATCGAAAACAGCACGAAATAAACTTCTTTAGTCCACACTATTAACACAATCTTTGTAGACTGAAAATGGGGCCTATTTTACTTCAACTTCCGTTGAGAGTGCTCTGTAAACAAAAACTTGCCGTTTTTTGCTAACTCTATTCGTTAATCATCAAAAACGCAGCATTTATTTTTGATTTTTTAACAAACAAAATATCTATATCAGTGTCATTCCAAAACTAAACAATGCTAATGGACAATCAACATTAAGAGGACTAGTTCTGTACCAATCTTGGACTGTTACAATCCAAAGCTAATTCGGATTGTCGTCAGTCGTTTTTTTATTAAAAAAATTCAATCTTTTTAATATTAATTAAATAACAGAACATTTCAAATCAAAGCTCACTAGTGATAGCTCCTATTGGCTTCCTAATTAGCTTAATTGATAATATTTAAAACCTTAAAGATATAGATTGTGGTTCTTTACCGCTTCGACAGTACTTTCTCGGAGAATTTAATTCAATTTTTTAATTTTGTCTTTAACTGTCGTTTTTACTTTGTTTCTTGTCGTATTTAATGTCCTGTACAATGACCCGGTTTGATTGGTGTTTCCTGGAAGAGTAAGTGAGACGATGTTCTGATATTTGAAGATAGATAATGGCTTTCATGACTTTGAAAACAATTGTTTCCCAAAATGAAAAAAAAACATTTCAACTTTGCAATTTTGTTCCGTTTATTGTCTGTTTTTTTACCTGGTCTCGTTAATTAAAGGTTAAAAATGACATTATTTTTCTACAACGAAGGTGTCAAAAGGGATTGCTGTCACAAAATCTAGTGTTTTTAGAGAATTCGTTATGACTTTACTGTCTTCGACACTGATTTTTCA
This sequence comes from Convolutriloba macropyga, assembly GCF_964194025.1. NCBI lineage: Eukaryota > Metazoa > Xenacoelomorpha > Acoela > Convolutidae > Convolutriloba > Convolutriloba macropyga. Next base: position 25,610,911 of record NC_134476.1, on the reverse strand, counting down.
CAAAAAAAAGTAAACTAATTTTTGATTTTTGTCATATTTGACGTTCTTTTTGATGACGTAAGACTTATTCTGCATAATTGCAGGTCTCGAAGGCTTCCTTTGGAAGAATGGACGAACCTATTCAATTTTTTCATTTTGTAATTAATGGCGTTCATGTCTTTGGAAATAAATTTTTTTTCGATAAAAACAAGTATTACATAATCTTGCTTTTTTTCTTTATGGTCTAATTCTTACCTAGTTACATTAATGAGAGGTCACATAATAAATTTTCAAGGGAAAGTGTCAAAAGGGATTGTTGTCCCAAAATGTAATGTTTTAAGAGAATTCGTCATGAATTTACTGGCTTCAACACGGGTTTTTCACAAAAAAATAAATGAATTTTTGATTTTTGTCCTGTTTGACGTTCTTTTTGTAGACTTAAGACATATTCTGGATAATTGCAAGTCTCATTGGCTTTCTTTGGAAGAATGGACGAATGTAATTTTTCATTTTGTAACTAATGGCTTTTATGTCTTTGGAAATATATTTTTTTCGAACAAAAAAACAAGTATTACATAATTTTGCATTTTTTTTCTTTTCTGTCTAATTGTTGCTTATTTTCAAAAATGAGTGGCCACATAATACATTATCGGTGTTCAATGAGGGTGCAATGGAACATATTTTGGGGCCAAAGTAAGGCTTTACGGCTTCCAAAGCATTTTCTTGCAAGTTTTAATTGATATTTAGTTTGTTGTCTATTTGTTGTTCTTTTTGTAACTGCATAGAAAATTGTATACCAAGAGTTCTTATTTCCCCTCTAGATAAGCATTGGCAATTGTAAACCTATGGGATATATTAGTTGATTCCTAATGATTTTCATTACTTTGAAATTAATTGTTTTTTTTTTTAAATTCAGCGAATTTTCTAACTTTAAAGTTTGTTCTTTTTTTTTCGAATTGTTACCAAGCTTTATTAAGAATTGGTGAATAACCATTTTTTCCTGGTGAATTACAATTTATTTTGTTTATTTTCAGTTTTATCTAACGCTATTTTGACTTTGTTATTAAGTTTTGTTTTTTAAAACGGACATGAATTTTTTGATGTAATTAATGTTTGTTGTTGTTGTTTGATTTTGCCGTTCGTCTTCGCTCGCTTTTTAATATCGGCATATCTCATCAATCTGATGCATCATTTTTTACTCCACTGAGTTATTTGCTTTGGAGGCTATCTTTTCATTCATACTCCAGTTTTTTTTTTGAAAAATACTTGAATTTTTTGTGTTTTTCCGTCTGTTCCTCATTTGGTAGACAATTATGCCAAAATTGTGGATGAGGGGGGTCGGAATCTTATGCGCAATCGCACATTACTGAGCCGCCTTGTTTCATTTATTGATATTATGTACGTTCAAAATTTTCGCTTTCGCGTCAGCATGTCTAGTTTTGTCTAATTGCTGTTTTTAAAGCCCAAAAATTTCGGATTTGAATCAGTGGTTATTAGCATTTTTTCGCCTTTTTGATATTAGCATGAACGTTTCAAAAGGAATCTTGTGAGATAAGTTAATCCAAGTAATCATAAAAACCAATATCAAAAACACATATGAAGATGATATCATAATGAAGTCAAAACAGAAGAATGAATGTGACAAAAAATGTCACCAAAAGTGCGTCAGCTTCAAATAAACGGCGAAATCAGCAGCCAAGATCAAAATAGATAAATAGCCAAATTAAAATGGAACGGTTGTAATAAAACAATATTTTACAGCAAAACAAAGCTAAAATGAACAATTGTATGTTTGACAAAATTCACAGAAGACAAAAATGATTTGAAAAAATCATTCGAAGCAATCCTCCAGATAGATATTAAAGATTTGAGCTATTATACTCTTATGATTTTTCTCAGTACAAATTTGTTTTAAAAACTTGAATTTTTTGCAAATTCAAGTTTTCGACCAAACAAATTTATCTTTTCGACCAAATTCATCTTTTCGACCAAACACACGTCCGCGACATTTGCACTCGAATCAAATCAAACAACCTTTTGTTGTTCCGATTACCTGGTTCTGAGTGGTATTGATGGAAGAAAATGTGTGCAATGTAGTCATGTTTGTTGTGAATTATTTATTTGTTTTAAATTGTCCGGTAATTGGAATATGCAATTATATTTTTTTGGAAAAACAGTTATCCCTTAAACCTGATCAGAAGACAAAAAAAATGTTGAACTGTTTAAAAAACTCTAAACAACGATACGATAATTGCGCGACCTGTTTGTCGAAAAGTACAATTTTAATGCTTGAATAAATAATAATATAATTAGCAAAAAATAACGAATTTTAGGTGATATTATTTATTTATTTCTGTTGACAAAGAGTGTCCCTAAAAACCAAAAAATGTTTGTCGAGTTTTTTTAAAAGTTTTTTGTAACTGTTTTCTTGCCAGCTACTGAAGAATTATTGAATCATTCTTTTGTTATCAGAAATTGCTTGCTTCTGGCCATCTAATAAAATTTTCATGATTTTTTTATAACGCCTTTTTTGCATCACTCTACAGAAGCAGTCAGCAACTCAAAATCTGGGAGAAAATATTCCAAGTGGTATAGAGTCCATAACTGAACTCACCACAAATTTTGCATTTTTGTAATCAACAAATCGTGATTTTTTTGCGTTGAAATCTCGGCCCCATGCGTTATTTTGCACTTTCAACTCTTCTACTGAAGTTTTTCAGGGTCTAAGGTTCGATAGATGTTCCTAAACAAAGTTGACGGTTCCGATTAACATTTCTCTATATTTTGTGCTTTTTCTTGTTAGAGTGTCGGATACTCGTGAAAATGGGTGCTGTTACTTGTTGATATAAGAATACATTATCCGTGAAAAACTTTTTCTTGAAAGACATGACACGATTCTTATTTGAACTTTACCATTCTACAAGCAACTTTTTCGGCTGCTATCAAAAACGTGTTCAGACTTGTACCATTTTGATTTATGTTTGATTATTTCAGTTTTTTGACGTAAAAAGGAATTCATCAACTCGACATTTCAAAATAAGATATGCACAAATTAAGTTTGCACAAATTTAGTTTTTGCGTTAGCCTGTCCAGTTTTGGACTAATCGACGTTTTTGAAGGCTAAAAAGGTGTGGATATCAATCAGTCGTTGTTTTGTAAATATTTGTTTCAGGTAGTTTTGGTCTAATTGCTGTTTTTTAAAGAGCAAAAATTCGGAGTTCAATCAATCGATGTCTTTTTTTTTAAAAATTGTTTGTCTGATTTTTTGCTCGTTCGGTAGTTTCTGCTTACGCGTTAACAATTTGTTTGTGTCTAATTTTGCCAAAAAAGTTGGATATTAATCATTCGATGCATTTTATTTGCAAATTTTGATATTTCGAACGTTCAAAAGTTTTCGTTTTCGGATTAGCATGTCTAGTTTTGTCTAACTGCCGTTTTTAAAGCAGAAAAATTTCGGATTTCAATCAGTCGATTTTAGCATTTCTAATTTTGTTTTCTTAAAATTTTTGATCTCAATCAGTCGATAATAGCATGTCCTGTTTTGTTCAACAAATTTCGGATTGCAATCAGTTGATTTTTTTTTACTTTTTTGCTTTTTTTGATAATAGCATGTCCAGTTTTGTTCTAATCGCAACTTTTTCGGCTGCTATTAAAAGCTACTTTTTCGGCTGCTATCACAAGCAACTTTTTCGGCTGCTATTAAAAACGTGTTCAGACTTGTACCATTTTGAATTATGTTTGATTATTTCAATTTTTTGACGTAAAAAGGAATTCATCAACTCGACATTTCAAAATAAGATATGACCCAGCCCTTAATTTGAATCACTATAAGAAACGGGCGGGGATCACTTAGTTTGCTTCAAGAGTGGATTTTGGAGTAGTTATGCATTAGCAAAACAATAATATTGTGTTTTCAATAATTTTGTCAATGACTAAATTAAATACCCACAAAACTGTCAGAGAGAGACAGTTTTTTGTCAAAATTTGTCCAAGTATCTCAAAATGTAACAATTGTTCTGATTTTGAGATATTTCAGAAAAAATTAATTCAAAATATGAAGTAAAATTGTAATATGTCAGAACATAAGAGTAAACAAAGGCGGGAATTTTTCTAAGTGTTCTCTCTGTCATTTTTGTCTGACAGTTTTTGAGAAAAAATGGATATATTTTTAAAGGCAAATTCTTAAAAGCCACAACAGCCACAGACCTTGAGGCTTTGTTTGTACATGATGGGTTTGGCAATCGCCAGGAGACGATCCAGAGTGAAAAGTGCCAGGGTGTATTGGGTTGCAAATGTGGTAAGGTAGCTCACCCACTGGCCCACTTTACACGACAGATCACTTCTGGTCAGTACCACAACCCAACCCCAGTGGGTGAAACTGAAACACAACAAACTGTGATACTCCAATAATAATGCAACTCGCTATGTATTTGAATTTACATATAGCTCGCAATATATCGCTTTATATATTGAAACTTGATATATTATCATGTGTTACAGATCCTCGTAAAAATAGCCACTCCTCCCCTCATTCTGGTAGAGTTATAGTATAGCGGGGGTCCATAAGCTCGATGCTCTAATTTGGCGGGACAGTGCCGGGAGGGGGGGGGGGGGCTGAAGGGGGAAGCGCTGAATTCATTTATTGATCGCGTCCATTCCAAGTTGTTTCTGTTTCAAGATCACCCAGTGACAGGCTGATATTACCGAGCGCAGCCAATGTTTGCGAATTAAGCAAAAAACTTATAAATTCTGTAAGTGACAGGATTGGTCGCTTTGCTAGTTTTGGTTTAAAGATTACATTCGAGCAAATTATATGACGTTCCTTTTGAATGGATTAATATTATGGATAGGAAACTAATTTCATTTAGAAGCGTGTATGAAGAGATCTCATTCATTGCGTTAAAGTGAACAAGTAAAGTTGAGCGCCAAAAACGTTGTTCGAACTGAGGTCAGGATAACCACCAAGTAATGGTTACGTGACTCTGCTTGAAGTCAATGAGAAGTTCTGGCGTTCATCGAGAACCGCGAAGTGGTTCGAGATATTATGTCAAAATTTCAAAGTGACTTCTGCAGAGTCCCGTAACTATGCTTAAAACACGATACACACAGGTTTTAAAATGACGAAACATCAAGGAAGTCAAACTTCCGGCTAAGTACATAGGAACTTCTGTCATGTTTACTTCTGGCACTGTACACTTTCTGCATTTTATAATGTGCCTGTATGAGTGTTGTAAACTCTTTTCATGAGCTTTTTGACGGCTCAAGCTCTTTCTTTTCATAACCACATTTTGGTCAGGTATGGTCTTCTCATAAGTCGAGGTTAAAACCTGGGCTGTCCCTGAAAATGTGGATGAAGAATGATGCGTGATATGTTGAACAAATGTTTCTTGCGTCATGCATTTTTTTTACAGAATAGAATGATGAAACTAACCCAATGTTGAGAATGGTGTCAATGAAGACAGAGGTGGAGTCGCCAATTGCCACCAACAACATGTACACGAGTGAGGATGTGTCCATGCCCATATACATCACAACTGCCATTGTTAGACAGTTGAACACAATTCCCACACAACCTTCACAGGGCAAAAGAGAAGAAGATAGGGTCGGGGCGGATGTCCGGCACTTTCAATTTGCAGTTTTCAAGAAAAAAAACCCACCAGGAAGCGAGTGTCAAGTCTTGATCAGTACTTTTCCAATGAAACTAACCCCGTGGTTTAACAAAACAGATCTGACAACGTCTTTTTTATTAGTTATGACTTCTGGAAAGGAGGCAAATGGAGTACAGGGTTTGAGGTGAGGGTGGGGATTGGGGGTGGAGGGGGTGGGGGGGTGGGGAGGTTAGGAGCACTCAGATCTAAAACGCTAAAACGGTGGAGATCAAAACTGTTATAGTGTGGCGTGAGTTTCTCATGGGACGTAAACATAGTTCGGATTTATTTGAAATGAATTGTTGTCTTGTATTTTGATGATCCGCCCCATCCCTGTTAGAGGAATGACGATGGCTCCCATCACATCTGTCACCGAGGCCAGGGACTCGGCTAGATCCTCATCAATGACTCCTGATCCAACGCCATCATCAGACATCTTATTCTCACTTCCAAAATTATCTTTACCTAGTTTCAAATCATTTCAAGCATCATTTTGCATACAAGTTATAATTTTCCCAGGAATTATAAAAGCTGATAGAGTTGCTGCTAATCAAACAAGCCAAATTATGATTTTTATTACTCCCAGGTAATAACACAAATTCATCGAATTATCAAATTGATCTTTTGTGTCCAGATTTGATTTCATGTCAGGGTTACAATTGACACCTTGTTTACTATGACACGAGTGCATTTGTGTACTCATGTACAAATATCATATAGGAAGTATTGAATATGTTATAGAAGGTTTTAAATTCCATTTCATTGATTTGATGCAAGAATCATACCGCATTTGTATGGCAACATATACAATACCTGCTTGATACCTAGCAAATGGCGACCCCAGATTGCACGCACTTGTCAAAATTCGTCATGGTCACGATCAAATGAACACACGGTTTTGGGTTTTGTGCATCGTTAGGTATACAAAAAATGCTTCATAGGAACCAGATATGATTTAACTATAATTGAAAATGACAACAGAGGAATCATTCAGGCCGCTCAATTGAATTTGTTCAATTCAGGCAAATTTTGCGAAAAATTTTTTCCAATATTAGAAATCATTTTTGAATCATTTATTAAATGCAAGGGAAGATTTAAGATATTATATTTGTTGTCAATATGGATTGAAAAAATTAGAAAAAAATGATACTTGAGAAAACCATTTGCCATCCAAAAAACACATCCAAAAATGAGTCATTATTCACCACTAAACTTAATAGCTACTGACCAAACAGAGACCCTGAAAATGATCTACTGGAGTGTTCTACACTCAGTATCATGAGCGTGATAATTTAGTGTTATTAGATTGAGAATAAGCTAGGGTATGAGCAAACTTGACTCAAGGAAAGTCCTTTATATCATGTGAACAAACTAGTAAATAGTTTCGAATAGCTCCTATTTTATTTAAACAAATTGTAACTGTGAATATTATATCGATCTGATTGTACCATACTAACTCGAGAAAAACGGTTTAGTTTAGATACCAATATCGACATAGTTATCTCCATGCAATAGGTGCTGGAGATCAAGTGCCCTAAGTATAAAAGGAGCATGCGCGCTGAACTACCAACACTAAAGTTCCCTAATAACTTCAGAATTTTTTAATACTCTCGTATTATTCATCTTTGCCCAAGTCCCAGTTTCTTAAATTGATGTATAACACATTTCAAGAATGTGTTAGGTTGTAATATTTGTAGCACACTCTTAACGAAAAGCTTTCTCAGTGTTGAAGTTTTCAGAATTTGGCATAAACTTTGGAGTTGAGATCATTCCAATCTCACTAAATTAGATTGTTTAATTTCTAATTTTGATACCAAGTAACTTAGGAAAATTCTACTTCATGCTGTCCCTTCATGCGTGGTTTATATTTTAAGCTGTTTAACACAAGTTTAGTAATTGATACTTGCAGTTTAGGTTCACTATATACCAAGGGTACAACCAGGGGTGGAAATTCCAAGATATACATGTGGTTCCGCGATTTAGCACCGTCTTTTGAGTATCTATAGCACGGCGTAGCAGTGTAATAGCAGGATTGGAAAGATTTCTTTGTCGACATCAAAATTGCAAAATCGTCTATCACTCGGAAAGATATCTCAGAATATCTAAATGCCTAATTGATTAACGTCTCATACGAATGTCTATTTATTTTTCTAGCACTTAAGTTGCCGCTAACTACAACTTTTTCTCAGTTTGGAATAAAGTGCTTGACGAGCAGCTGTCATTTTAAGATGTATAAAATGGAATGCAGAAATTGAGTGCTCAATTAACTGGTAAATGTGCGATTTTTTCCTAGGACAAAAGCTTAAAAAATCAAATTAATGCTTGTTTGCAGTGTTTTATTTCTGAACAATTTTTCAAACTTGTTGTTTAGTTTTTTTTGATAAGTTCTGTCATATTATGGCAAGGTAATTGCGAGATCACTCAAGCATCTGCGTTTGACTTATATACGATGAAATAGATTTGATATCACGTTATACTGCAACAAAGTGTGATATTTTCGAATAAACAAAAACCGGAGACCTCTATTTTATCTATCAAAAAAATATATATCAAGTGTTATTTCGTACTTCATTTTTGAATCCCCTAATTAGGCTGTTACAAAAAAAACAAATCCCATGAAACAGTTTTTTCATTTGAATTGAATTCTCATATATTATCAGAAGGCAACTTTTATTAATCTTCCTTAGTATCCTATCTATTATCTCATCTTCTCATAGACAAATCTGAATTAGTTTGATAGCTGCCATTCGTTTTTTAGTACATATAAGTAAGTCAAGTTTCATGCAATTCGGTATTTTTGTCAAACTTGACAAAATCTGAATGGAATACAGTAAGAAATGACCACAAAATAAATTGGCATATCATATCTTAATACGTGGTCATTTAAAAATTCCCGGATTTTATTTACAAAACGGGAATATCCCCCAACTTTTCGCAAACGGAATCTGCATGTGATGTCTCACCGAAAATAGACCAAATAAAATTTAAGAATAAGTCTGCATGGTAATGTTATTCCTGGTATAGGGTGACTAAAATCTGCCCTCTGTTTTTCCCGGAAGAGGAATTACTTTGCTTATTTGTCTAGAAATTAAATTGCAGCAACATTTGTCTCGTTAAGTGATATCGAGAAAAGCACTAGTCATTGACAATTTTATTAGGATAAGATGCCTGTTGATTCAGTTGAAGCTGCATAGTTTGTGACTGACGACACATTTTCCCATAAATTGATCGAATCCATCACCTCGAATTACTCCTTCTTATGACAGAGTTTCTGCAATGAAGAACTTACAGAGCACAAGAATCCTAATTATTCCCTTCCCGAAAAAAATAACTTCGAAAACCACAAAAAAATATAATTTTCAATCGCTGTCAACCATGCATCTCATTTCAGCCTTGTTTAAATTATTTGTTAAGTTTTTTGCTGTCTCATCCACGTGCAACAATTGTTGGATCTATTCTGTTTCGGCCCTCAAGTATTTTTTATGACCCCCAGTTACAAATTATATGTTGTTATATAGCACGTTACTATGTAAGAAAATAGCACGTGCGCCTGGGGGTCATAAAAAATTTATGCTCACTAAGCTGGGGGGAGGGGCGAAACCGAATAGATCCCAATTGTTTAATCAAAAAGATTAAGTTGTGAGCATAATCAGATTCATGAATACAAGTCAAAATTTGGCATCCGTCAATCATATTCCAATAACGTATCTGTGGCAGGGGTTCATGTAATAACCAAAACTGGCGTTGTTGCTCAAAACAATACATACAGTTGATTTTTTTGCATTGTTTTTGCTTTTCAAGGTAGCAAAAACGAATTGCGACGCAAATATCATTAAAGATCTAAGCTGTCGTCAAAGAACGACAGTGGGTCAATGTAAGCCCAGTCATAGAATGACTGGGTGATGGTGATGCGGCTATTCAATGTCCTAGCAACAAGCTAATCAGCTTGTTTGAGAGTTTTGGTGGTGCTTTCAAAAAACTAGTACAATAGTTGTTTTTAAGCATAACATGCTTGCGCTAAACTTTGCGAAATGTTGTTCATCGAAACGAATTTAGAACAGTGAAATTTGATGCCTTGAAAACGGCGAACCCTTTCCGAACTTCTATTTGTAGAAGAAAACCAACATTATGTCTTGGGTTCATCACAGTTGCGCGTTTTGATTATTGCACGTGCCCCTTTTAAACTATCTATAAGTATCAATCTTACAAATCAATTCTACCGAATTTTTAAGTTGACATATTTTTATCTGTTTATCTTTTTGTTTACACCTCCGTCTTAAAGTTGATGTCACAACGAAAAGACAGATATCTGTGCCAGGGACAAAAAACTCATTTTTTGCATGCAGACGTTGCTTGAAAATTAGGCTGAAAATGAAAATATTGAAAACTGCAAATCCCGAATTGTAGCTTGAAAGAGTAGATTTTTAATGTGCTGAATTACAGAAACTACAAAGACTTATATATCTCTCATATAAAAAATAATCATTGACAAACAAATTGATGCTCTAAATCAATCGCTTTAAGTTTTCCAAACAGTTTTCAAAAAACAGCATTGACGAAATTAAATATGTACCACCATTTGAATCAGAAATGTACAAAAAAAACACTCAACCATTTTGTTGAATCACTATAAGCAATAAACCGAATAACCTTTTCATTTTAGTGATTCGTAGTAGAATCAAAATGAATTATGAAAAATCATTGAAGGATTATTGGAACTTATTTAATTTCTTTTGGGAGGGAAAGGACTCAATTATGAAAATGTTAAGAAAATTCTTTCAAATAAAGCAACAACATGGTTTGATATCAAGATCAATTTTTTGAACCACGTTTCCTAACAATTTGTTCCATTCTGTCATACGTGATGTGGTGATGAAAACAACGTTTTCATTCCAAACTGCCAAAATCTTCACTAAAATTCCGACTCAAAATTGGATCGTTAATTTGTAAGAACTTGAAATTTTCTTGCAAGTTCTTACAAGGCGAAGCATCTTAAACATGAACTTATAAGTCGAAAGGTAAACCATTCGACTTATAAAATCGAACAAGTTAAACATAAGACTTACAAGTTCTTAAAAAATTAATCCAAGTTAACCATTTGACTGAAAGTTCTTACAAGTTAACCATTCGGCTTCAGACACATATTCCTCGATAATTTCATGGAATATAAGTTCTTAAAAAATAATCTTTCTGCCAATATTTTTAGCTAAAAAACAAAAAAATTCACGAGTGAGATAAGAATGAAAAAACATGTTGAAGACCAAAAATGTAGATTCAGAAACTTGCAAACTGAAATTATTTTCATAAAATTTAAAAATGTATAAAAAATTAGGTGTAAATAAACTATTTGAGAAAAAATTCTGCCGTATGAAGATGAAAATTCCATGAAATTCAAAGAGTAAAGATTTGTAGAAACGTTTTTGAAACAGTAATCGGGAAGAAGCTTATTGAGATCTACTATATTTTATTTGAATTGCAAGCGTGCCTCTTGAGTTAATAAAATTGAGAAGTAACAGTTTTGTCAACTTAACTCGCATTATATTTTGTTATCCAAACTGAGCAAAAACTCTTTCGAAACTTACAGGTCCACCGATCGACTAGCAAGTTCTTTCGAATTAACAATTTGACTTGCAAATTCATACAATTTAACCATCTTTTGCAAAGAACTTGCAAGTTGCTACAGGTTAACCATTCGGTCTCGATCCGGGATGCGACAACCACATGGCAAAAAAATACGTTTAGTGCGCTGGGCTGTTAGCTATACCGAGTGAATTGAAACTTGATACACCTTGATAAATCATGCATGATCCTTACAACTGTTGCAAAACTCGTTCAACTTTGTACAACTCTTGACTTTTTTGTCATATTTTAGGTCATAATTTTGGCAATACTTACCATGTTTTATTATTTTTCTACTAAGGTGTATCAGGTTTGTGTTCACCCTGTAGGTCACAGGATAATAATCCAAATGAATGGGATTTTGAGCACCCAATTGACAAAATCCAATTTCGGTGGAAATGGCCATGATGATTTTTGTCACGGATATCATAGCTTTGAACGCATAATGTTTTTTTTTTAATTTCGTGTTGTTTTTGTTTTTAAGTTGTTGTATAAAATCTCTTCTTTTAGCCGAAGAAAAAACCGCAAGCGAAAAAAACTATCGGGTAGAAACTCATAATTTTGCAATAAAACTGAAACTACAACTAACGTAATTATTTTCGATTGTGATAAGTATAACAATTCTCAAACCGAATCACTCTTAAGATATATACGGATAGTAGTCACCGCCTACCGCTGCTTCGTATGGGGTGGCGTTTGAAATTCAAATTTTTGCACTCTAAATTGATAATTTTATGAAGAGACAAATTTTCCGATATCTCAGAACAGTCTTAGATTTTTTTTTGCTATTTCGAGAATTTGGGCAGCTTATTATAGTTATTCAAATCTGATTAAACGCAACAAAAACTAACGTGAACAAAAAGAAAAGATAAAGATGAGTTCCTTATTTTAAAATTGAATTTCTGATATTTGGGTAGAAAAAAATGTTCCAGTACTGGTAAAGTCTTCTAAAGTCACCGTGTTGCAAATATAATCTTAATATAGACTCAAACTAGGTCACAATTATGTAATTTTTTCAAAGGGTTTAATCCAAATGTTGTCGCAACTAGAGAAAAAAATCGAAATTTTAAGAACAGTGATTCTCCGAATGAAGTAGTGGTCAACAATAACGCTTAGAAAACATAAAGCTCGATTCACGTACCAATTATGTAGCTTTGAATTATTAAATTCAGCTCTAATAAACTGACCTTAAAACTGGGTTCAATATTTTTTTACCCAAGGAATTTAGGTATTAACGGTATAAAATTTAATTGGGTTAAATAAACATAATATATTGATGTTTGTTAAATTCCATTCAAGATGTATCCGCCCACATATTGGGTAATCAATTGGGTTTGACTGGGACAGAACAGATCAATCAACCAATCAAATTTTAGTAATGCCAACCTGTTCTTCTGAAGAATATTTCCCCGAAGAATATTTATAACAGAAATTGCTGAGATAAAAATAGTTTTGCAGTATATTTCACAAACCCAACGTTGCATATTTTGCTCAATTTTTAGTGGGCTTTAATTCTGCGAACATCTTAAATAAATTACATGCCGCAGTCAGGATTTTGGAAACATGATTTAATTTGACGTATATAGCAAACGTCGAGCGGCTATTTAAACGTGTCCTTTTTGTGTCTTGTCGCATCATCATTATGTAGGCTGTCAAGCGCAGAATCTTCTTCATAGAGGTTTCAAACTTCATCTTTTCAGAGGAGTTATCGAGATTTTTTTTCAAACAACAATCCAAAAGACTTCGATTTTATAGAGGCGCGATTTGCATAATTAAGATCATCACACTTATCTGCTAAGCTTTGTTGTCAATGAGAAACGAAATTGAAATAAGTGATTCTATTCAGGCAGGCTGGAATATGTAAAATGGAGCATAAGAATGCGTAGTTTGAAAGCTTAAAACGGTTTCACACTGATTTCCAATTTATGAGAGAAATTTTTGTTTGAACAAAGTTTTGTTTTGTTTTTGTTTTTACGTGCGACAACATGACTTATTGTTTTCGCTGTTATTCTCTTAATATTCCGCATAGTTGTACCTAGACGCAGGAGTTCCCCTCCCGGCGAGTGGTCAAACTTGTTCAGGTCTTTGCCGCTCTCAGTAGTTCGCGCAGCTAATTTTAGTTTGCTGATTGATCCATTGTTGCAATGTATAACATGATTTTTGTGATAAAAACAACAATTACGAGGCAAAAAATGCCTTTATCTTATAGCATTAACGACAATCATTTCCGAGAATAAGTAAAAAATCACAAAAATTGTCAAAAATTAAGATTTTTTGTGAAAAATTGACTTCTGTGAATTCACACTTCAATGCGCGTTATAACACCTCTACCTGTGCTTGATCAAAGTTTCTTCTGAAAAAAATGAACAAAATTGATCTTACACGATTACGAACTTCATTCCAAAGTTTAGCTTCGCGTTTTTGCTTAGTTCTAAATATGCTTCCGTGGCAAGCGTTCAGTGCTCCGGTGTGGCACTGTGGAGGACTTTTTAGAGCTCGATTTAAGAAGGAGGGTTATTACTCAGATCAACTTATAAGTTTTACAAAAAATTCCAAACCAGATTGCGTGCATCCAATTAATCATTTGTCCTATTTTTAATGCCATACTGTTTTTTTAGTTGGATGATGGTCCAGTGGCGAAATTTTCAGGCTGCTCAAGGAGATATACCACTGGTATGTTGCAAACAAAGTACCTGGACACTAAGCAGCAAACAGCAACGATGCACTCCTTCAGAGATTCTATTCTAGTGGACAAATTGTACGCGGTAACTATGATTGCTGGTTTCAATGATCAAAACGCAAATGCAGATAACTTTTCAAATTTACTGGAGAATCCGCATTTCACCTTAATCCCAGAGAATATTGGCTCCAACAATGATCATTTTAGAAATAAACATATTATAATTTTAAGTTACGCTCTCTATGAGTTAATAAGTAGTTCAATTCATCCGACCATACTTCTTAAATATTTATATCGGTTGAGACGGTATACGTTTTTTTCTTATGGTTGCCATTCATTTGCTTGTTATTTAACCCAAATATGTGAATTTTTCACTAATTTTAATTAGGCATATGTTTTCCGATTAGTAATAGCGCCCATAATTATATCCCAAACACTACCGCCAGAATAGTCAAACTTCTCAAAATATTCAAACCATCCTATTGTGAAATTTGCTGCGTAAATTTTGCTGCATAGGCTGCGGAAACAAAAAAATTCTAAGGTATTCTTAGATTTAAAACAAACTCACATGCAGCTGATGAAGACCAGATATCAAAGCTTTTGAAGAGCATTTTTTAAACCCATCAGCCACTGGCCTAACCTTGAAGAAAACGAAAAGCGCTCATAAATAAGATCTACGGACAAATGTTCCATTGCACAGCGATTATGATAATGTCAAGAAACAAGAGAGGTTCTAGTCTCATCAATATCTTAAAATAAATCCTATCTGCCACCTTAAATAATTCTAACTCGCAAACGGCAATGTACTGAACAGGAGAGATGCATCGTCTCATTCTTGCAAGAAATATAACAGAAGATGACGACTCGATGATTGGATAAAGTGAGGCATATGCGCTCCGTTTCTCGCAGCCAAAGCTATCCTGTAACTATTAGTAGATACAAAGCGAAAACGTTGGTGGATTAATACCAAAAATTTGACAAAAAGGTAAACCGGAAATTTTTTCCAGTGTAATTCGATGTCTTAATGAAGAAATGAACGATGCCGTCACATCTTTACTGGTAAAGTTGATAAGACAACAAAACTTGGTCTTACTTGAGAGTCTTCCAGAACCACGCAAGACAAATTTGAGTTATATAGTTGGCAATGATCATATCAGTACCTTTCGGTCCTTCATATCAACAAATGGCGATCACTTCTTTCATCCCTAAAGAAGTCTTTGACAGATCCAAACAAAACCATCGCTAAACTAGCAATATGTCGGACAACTTCTCTTCAGATGGTTTTTTTCCATGTAACTAATGTCAGTTGACGGCTCCTGGTCAATGCCCGGGTGTACGACGGATGGCAATTAGGGACTTTCAAAAGCGAAGTATTAGGTGAACTCTTTTTATAGTCTGTCAAATCAGAACTCAGTATATTAGTTAGCGATCAACAGCAATGCATGGACCGAAGAAGAGGAATTGCAGAGGCACTCCATTCTTTGAGAGCTAGAATATTAAAAAGTCAGACTCCGATGCGATCTTGCTTTTTGACGCAAATGATTCTTGTAATAGTCTAAACAGTGACCTTGTCTTAATAAGCACTGAGAAGTTAAGCCCTCTCCTCTACTATTCTATGTAATTCATGTATCGAATTATCAAATGTGTTCAATAAAAAACAATATAAATTCTATCAGGAGGGAATTGTCGTTTCACTGTATATGTGTGGGGTTGCCATAACCCTTGAGCCGGCGTTCTTGATAATTTATATTTGGTTTATAAATTATATTCGGAGACAATCGTAAATCTGTTGGTGCTCTTGATAACATGAAAAAAAAAAACATTTGTCTTGTTGAAAACGTGGTCCTCTTTTTTAAAATCTTCTTACAAAGTGCCATAATAAAACCAATGCAAATCTTTTTGATAAATTACACCAGAATCTCGTTCAAAGCAAAGCAAACAAAGCTGTCAGTTGCTCAATTTTACGTGCAACCGTAGTGTGCTGAGTTCTGATAATATCTGCAAAAATCGAGATAATATCTGAGAGATCGCTAAAACAGAAGATTTCTTTGTTAAAAGAGCTGGACATTCATGCCAATATTCTAACTCAGTTGTTTAGAGATAATTCATTTAATTGACTCAGCAAAATATTTGCCTGTTTGGCTTGTATAACCCATAATACTGAAGACTTGTTAAAAAAATGTGAGAAATCAATCATCTCTTTTTGAATTTAATGTAGAATCCTACCTGCAGCCATCAGTACAGAAATATCAAGTCATTAAAGACAAGAGGGCTGGCCTAAATATCCGTGAACCCGCGACCGTTTCGCAAGAAAATAAACGACCAGTTCACTTTTCATTTTTTAAATCTATATACCTGCCCAATGCCGAACTAACGCAACAGCAGGTCGTATTTGAAAGTAAAAATATTGGAAATCAATTCGAAAAAGACAACACTTTAGTGGAAAATTAAATAAAAACAGAATTGACCTGACTCGGCTAGTGAAGAGTGAGCATCAATCTGGAGAAATGCTGTGCTAATAAGGCGACGCATTTCTGACCTAAAACTGATTGTGCGCATGCATTTTCATGCAAGACCTCCAGTGTAGAAAACGAGGATATAACCACAAAAGGGATAAAAAAGAATCAGGTCAGTGATGTCTTGTCAAGATGCGTTCGAACTTGAAGTCTGTCTGTAGCAAGGGAAAAACTTTTGCCCCTTAATTGACCGCAAATGATGACGACGCAAAATTAGATATTGGTAAAAACTGACTTTGGGAGTCCAAGATCAGCAAAACAAGCCGTTTTCAAAAAGATACCCTTAAATTCAGTAGCCAAGCCTACAAGTTTCAGGAATCTTTTAGAAAGAACAATTTTTTCTTCTTATTATTATTACTATTATTATTATTTTTATTATTATTATTATTATTATTATTATTATTATTATTATTATTATTTTTATTCTTATTATTATTATTATTATTATTGTTATTATTATTAATTTAATATTTTTATTATTATTATTGTTATTATTACTATTATTATTATTGTTATTATTACTATCATTACTATTGTTATTACTATTGTTATTATTGTTATTAATAACATTATTATTACCATTATTACTATTATTATTATTATTATTATTATTATTATTATTATTATTTTTATTCTTATTATTGTTATTATTATTATTATTATTATTATTATTATTATTATTATTAAGATTATTATTATTATTGTTATTATTATTATTATTATTATTATTATTATTATTATTATTATTATTATTATTATTATTATTATTGCTATTATTATTGTTATTATTATTATTAATATTTTTAATATTATTATTGTTATTAATACTAATATTATTATTGTTATTATTATTATTATTATTATTATTATTATTATTATTATTATTATTATTATTATTATTATTATTATTATTGTTATTAATAACATTATTATTACCATTATCACTATTATTATTATTATTATTATTATTATTATTATTATTATTATTATTATTATTATTATTATTA
Organism: Convolutriloba macropyga; assembly: GCF_964194025.1. Lineage (NCBI taxonomy): Eukaryota > Metazoa > Xenacoelomorpha > Acoela > Convolutidae > Convolutriloba > Convolutriloba macropyga. The sequence goes on along the minus strand of NC_134476.1, from coordinate 25,593,462 downwards.
TTATTATTATTATTATTATTATTATTATTAGTATTATTATTATTATTATTATTTTTATTATTATTATTATTATTAATATTATTATCATTATTATTATTATTATTATTATTATTATTATTATTATTATTAGTATTATTATTATTGTTATTATTATTGTTACTATTATTATTATTAATATTTTTATTATTATTATTGTTATTATTACTATTATTATTATTGTTATTATTATTATTAATAACATTATTATTACTATTATTTCTATTATTATTATTATTATTATTATTATTATTATTATTATTATTATTATTATTGTTATTATTATTATTATTATTATTATTATTATTATTATTATTATTATTATTATTATTATTATTATTAGTATTATTAATATTATTATTATTATTATTATTATTATTATTATTATTATTATTATTATTATTATTATTATTATTTACATTATCATTAGTGGTTTAAGCACCCTTTAACATCCCAACAGTGCAGGAAAATTAAAACAAATAAGTTCAGAGTTTTCGCCTGAATGAATTTTCAGATGGTGTCAGTTTCAAATCAAATAAAAATTTATTCCACTCAACAGTGACAGCATGCGAGAAAGAATGTTTTCCAAAGTTGGAGCAAATTTTGGGAACAAGTAATTTGTAATCATAGTGAGACCTCTTAACCATTGTGTTCCATTTCATTAGTTCCGATAAATATAGTGCGAGTTTGTTTGCCGGGTTGATGTATATAGCGATGCGCATGCAATATCATTTTGAACACAATGCGCTGCCTAATTGGCAACCAGTGCAGCTGCTTCAGATACGACAAGGTTGGTGTTGAAAGTGACAATCGAAAGACCAAGCGCGCGGCAGATTTCATTATTCGCTGTTGTTTTGCTAACAAAAGGTTCGGTAGACCATAATTAAGAGAATTAGAGTAGTCAAGACGTGATAACACTAAAACCCTAATTAACTCAATTAAAGCTGATGTTTTAATTTGATCGCGAATTGACCACAATTTACGGAGATTATAAATTGAATTTGATTAAACAAAGTTAAGTTGTCGTAGCAGATTAAATTGACAATCAAAATAACAACCTAGAACTTTTTCCTTTTCAGTGTACACGCCATTTTCTGGCAGACGTAAAAAACCCTGTTTGACAATTTTACATTTCAGAAAAATCATACACTCACTCTTATCCGAATTCAATTACATGGCTAAACCAACTTTGTATCGAGCTCAGAAAATCATCAAACATGCATCATGCATTGACTGAGGGTCAAACCTAATACAAAAAAAAACAGTATTATCTGCGTAGAAGTGACAGTTTATTCCCAGTGTTTCAACATATCTTCTAAAGGAAGCATGTAACAGCAAAAAAGTAAAGGACCAAGAGCCGACAATTGTGGCATACCCGTATTAAATTTAACATCACCAGAAAGACATCCATTTATAATAACTTGTTGCGAACATGCGAAATATAATTTTTAATAAACAGTAACAGCACCGATTGCAAACCAATTTTTTTCTTTAATATCGTAAATAACAACTGACGATTAATAATATAACTGACAAATCAACTTCGTTCTACTAAGGAGCCATTAGTCGTTTGTTTCCAAGAGTCGCTTGGTTTTAGTTTCGTTTTTTCTCACCTGTTGTTCCTAATAAGTATTTTCATTTCCTAGATTTGAAGAAAAAACTTTATGACGGCCTTATGCTCCTACTGAAGCTATGTTTCTTTGTAAATTGCTCTGACGTTTGAGGACTGTCAGTATTTACGTGGTTGTTCTTTTTTATTTGACATTTTTATCGATGGGACTCCTCCCAATCATCAACGCATGAGCCTGATGTTTGACTGTCTTTTGATTTGGTGCAGTCTCACAGGATCTGCCATGTGCCCGTTTTCGCCAGGTGTTACTAGGCCAGAAAACACGTATGAACTATTTAAGGAGATCCTTCTTCAGCCCAGTGGGATCAGTCTTGTTCATTTTTGGAGGCTGGCCGTTGGCTTATTGCAATGTCCTGCAAATTGTAATTTTCAGTGTATTGTTGAAACTTGTGATTTTCCAAACCGATTGAAACTTGTGATTTTTATAGTTGATAGCTGATCCAGTTCTTGTTGAAACACTGCAAAAAGAAGGAACTGAAGGAGTCTCACTTTGTATACTGCAAAATAGTTCTTGTGTATCTACTACTAGGTTACTTGATTGTGAAAAATTTTCCAGTAGTCTCAAAATGCCTTTGCTTGTCCTCCAGAAGCCGAACTAATATTAATTATCGTCGAATGTATGAGTGACCGGTCCTTGCAGTTATCCTCGCAGTATAATTTTCGAGGGAAATTTTCTCTTAATAACTGTCAGAATTGAGACCGCTTTGATAGTTTTCTTTGGATGTGGAAATTTCTGTTCAAAATACACACAACAGTGACAAGCGGTTTTTTGATTGGATACAGTTCCATCCGTCATCTTCAATTTTTTCTTGGTATTAGCAATTGGGAATTTTTAATCCATAAACCCGCTCTTCCGGAGAGAAGTTCCGTTTTTTAGGGACAGCGACAGCATGCGATAATGAACGTCTTCCAAAGTTGGAGCGAAATTTGGGAACAAGTAAATTGTTAAAATATTGATAACTCGTAACCATTGTGTTTCGTTTCATTAATTCCCATAAATACAGTTGGAGTTTGTCAGGCTAATTTATAAAGCGATGCGCATAGAATATGATTTTGAATACAACTTGCTGCCTAATTGGTAACCAGTGCAACTGCCTCAGGTACGACAAGGTTGCTCTTGAAGGTGACAATCGAACGATCAAACGCGCGGCAGAGTTCATTATTCGCTGTAGTTTTGCTAACAAAAGGTTTGGGAGACCATAATAAAAAGAATTGCAGTAGTCAATACGTGATAACACTAAAACCCTGATAAACTCAATTGAGACTGATGTTTTAACTTGATCGCGAATTGGCCACATTTTATAGAGATAACAAAATGAATTCGAACAAACTAAGTTGACCTGTCGTTGCAGAGTAAATTGACAATCAATATAACAACCTAAAACTTTTACCTGTTCAGTGTAGTCACCATGTTCTGGCAGACGTAAAAAGTCATGTTTGACAATTTTACATTTCTGAATAATAACATACTCACTCTTATCCGTGTTCAATGTCAAGTTTGCATTTCTGAACCAACGTTGAATCCAGCTCAGAAAATCATCAAACATGCATTGACTCATGTTCAAACCAAATACAAAATAAAGAACGGTATCTCTGCGTAGAAATGACAGTTTATCCCCAGTTCTTTCAGCTGATCTTCCAAAGGCAGCATGTAACAGCAAAAAAGTAAAGGACCATGAACCGACCCTTGTGGCATACCGGTATTAACTATAACAACACCAGAAAGACATCCATTAATGATGACTTGTTGCGAACATGCGAAAGATAATTTTTAATAAACAGTAACAGCACCGATTGCAAACCAATTTTCTTCAATATCTTAAATAAAAACTGACAATCAATAATGTCAAACGCTGCGGACAAGTCCAGTCCAATTTAAATTTCGGAGCGCGATTCGTCTAGACAGCAAAGACGATCCTTACAGACTTTCAGCGAAGCCTTTTCCGTTGAATGCGAAGAAAAAAGAACGAAGAACAAAACACAAATTTGAAGAACAAAAAATGTTGTTGAGAAAGCATTGTTTTCTCCGCATGTCTTTGTATGCACTAGTGGTGTTGAAAGAACTGGAATGGAAGATCTCTGTTGGATATGAGGACAGCTACGGTTACTTAAGAAACCTAAGGACAAATCAACTTCGTTCTACTAAGGAGCCATTAGTAGTTTGTTTCCAAGAGTTGCTTGTATTTAGTTTCGTTTTTTCTCACCTGATGTTCCTAATAAGTATTTTTCCCTAGATTTGAAGAAAAAACTTTATGACGGCCTTGTGCAAGATTCTTCTTCAGCCCAACTGGATCACTGATGTTAAATTTCGGAGGCTGGCCGTTGGCTTGTTGCAATGTCCTGCAAATTGTAATTTTCAATATCTTGTTGGAACTAGGTATTTTTCATATCGATTGGAACTTGTGGTTTTCAGTATTGATATCTGATACATTACTTATTGGAACATTGGGAAAAGAAGGGGCTGAAGGAGTCTCACTTTGTATACTGCAGACTAGTTCTTGTATATCTACTAGGTTAGTTGATTTTGAAATTTTTTCCAGTAGTCTTAAAATGCCTTTGCTTGCCCTCCAGAAGCCGAACTAATATTATTTTTCGTCGAATGTATGACTGACCGGTCCTCGCAGTTATCATCGCAGTGTAGTTTTTGGGGAAAAATCCTCTTTATCATCAACAAAATTGAGACCGCTTTTTTAGTTTTCTTTGAATGTGGAAATTTAATGTTCATAATACACACAACAGTAATAAGCGTTTTGTTGATTGGACACAGTTCCATTAGTCAAATTCAATATTTTTCTTGGCATTGGCATTTGAGAATTTGTATTCCATTAACCGGCTCTTCCGGAGAGATGTTCCATTTTGTTTTTTAGGGACAGCCAACTCATGGGAGAACGAACGTCTTCAATGGTTGTAGCAAAATTTGGGAACAAGTAAATTGTAAAAAATATTGAGACCTCGTAACCATTGTGTTTCGTTTCTTTAGTTCCGATAATTATAGTTGGAGTTTGCCAGGCTGATGTGTAAAGCGATGCGCATACAATGTGATTTTGAACACAATGCGCTGCCTAATTGGCAACCAGTGCAGTTGCCTCAGGTAAGACAAGGTTGGTGTTAAAGGTGACAATCGAAAGATCAAACGCGCGGCAGAGCTCATTATTCGCTTTAGTTTTGCTAAGAAAAGGTTTGGCAGACCATAATAAAGAGAATTACAGTAGTCAACACGTGATAAAAATAAAACCCTAAATAACTCAATTAAGACTGATGTTTTAACTTGATCGCGAATTGACCACACTTTGGATGATCAGTACAATACAAAATTCGATCTGGTTCAAGACAAGCACACATTTGTCTTTGTATGCACTAGTCGTGCTGAAAGAACTGGCATGGAAGATTTCTGTTGGATATGAGGACAGCTACGGTTACTTAAGAAACCTAAGAACAAAATCAACTTCGTTCTACTAAGGAGCCATTAGTCGTTTGTTTTCAAGAGTTGCTTGTATTTAGTTTTGTTTTTTCTCACCTGTTGTTCCTAATAAGTATTTTTGTTTCCTAGATTTGAAGAAAAAACTTTATGACGGCCTTATGCTCCTACTGAAGCTATGTTTCTTTGTAAATTGCTCTGACGTTTGAGGACTGTCAGAATTTACGTGGTTGTTGTTTTTTGTTGACATTTTTATCGATGTGACACCTCCCAATCATCCACGCATGAGTCTGATGTTTTTCTGTATTTTCAGTTGGGGCAGTCTTACAGGATCTGCCAAGTGCACGTTTTCAACAAGTTTTCCGTGGCCAGAAAACACGTGTGAACTATTTATGAAAATTCTTCTTCAGCCCAACTGGATAACTGATGTTAAATTTTGGAGGCTGGCCGTTGGCTTGTTGCAATGTCCTGCAAATTGTAATTTTCAATATCTCGTTGGAACTAGTTATTTTCCAAATCGATTGAAACTTCTAATTTTCATTATTGATAGCTGATCCAGTTCTTGTTGAAAAATTGCAAAAAGAAGGGGCTGAAGGAGTCTCAGTTTTTATATTGAAGAATAGTTCTTGAATAACTAATACTAGGTTACTTGTTTTTAAAAAATTTTCCAGTAGTCTTAAAGTGCCTTTGCTCGCTGTATAAACATATAAATTACTCAACGCATGTAATGACTTTTGATGTTACTTGCTATGGCTGATTTTTGTTCAATTGTGTAAACACACGCAAAATTTTGCGATTAAAATTCACTCGCTTTGTTTAGCTACTAATTTCTCTTGATTCACAAGCCATTCAATTCAAAATTTAATTCAATCCTTTTTTTACTTAGTAAACAGCTATCGCAAACGTACTTTATTTTGGTCCGCCGATAAAATCAGCCAAGCAGCGTCTACAGAGACAAGTTCCAAAAGGAGGCGTGCCAATTCACGACAGCTCAACAAGATCTTTGATGAATGAGATAGACTTAGCCAGCCATTTATTGAAGACCAGCTCAGATTGGCCCTCTCCAAAGCTACTGAATGCTTCAAAATTCAACAGCAATTAGACGAATATTATTTGGAAACAACTCAGAATGATCAGTACGATAAAGAATTCAACCTGGTTCAAGACAAGCACACACTAGTCCGCAAGAAGCTATTTCAAATGGGAAAAACCATAGACAAATTTGAGCTGAAAAAGGTGGAGGAAAACGTGACTATGAATAACTTTATCGGAGATGAACCACAACACCAGCCGAATGTTGCAAAGCTACCACAGATACAGCTACCCAATTTCGATGGCAAATTCACTGACTGGATGGCCTTTATCCATCAATTCGATACAGCCGTGCACCTCAACACGAAATTGTCAAACGGCGAGCGACTTGTCTATCTAAAAAGTTGCTTATCAGTTTCCTTATGCCTCACAGAAACTACGCTAGGCTAAACAGTTTCAGGATTAGCTAATTTAGAATCAGCAAAAAACCTAATGTAAAGTTGAATGCAATATGCCTCCTTGACAACGAAATCAAGTCCTTTGCCAAATTTTTGGAAATCGAAGATGTTCCAGCACTTCCTCCAGCCAAGTTCACTACCAAAAAATTGGCTTGCATTAACCACTATGACACGACATATGGCAAAAATGGAAGGCCTCAAGTTCGACTACCAATTAACCAATATGAAGCCATTTTTGATCGAGACAGTCAGGAACGGTTGCCCGACACTGGAGAATCATCTCGAAAAGCCCTCAGACAATTTTTGGGTAACGAAAATAAGCTCTCTCGAAACGCGGATGCCCAAACTCAATATACAGAATTCGTTCAAGAGATGATTGAGACAGGACATTTAGAATCAGTGCCTGAAAGCGACCTTAATTTGCCACCCGAGAAACACTTTGTGATGCCACATCACGTAGTATGGAAATCAAGCTCTACGACTACAAAATGCAACGCCGTTCGTTGTTTTCAATGCATCAGCAAAAACAACGAACGGAAGAAGTCTCAACGGTTGCCTTCTGGTTGGTCCAAAACAGCAGCTCGACCTTTTTGAGATACTGATTCAATTTGTCTCCATCGAATTGTTTTATCAGGTGATATCACAAAAATGTACCGCCAAATCGAACTAAACGAAAAGGACCGTAACTTTTATCAGACGTATTGGTGAAGTATTCAGAAACAAACAATAAAGAAATACCGTATGACACGAGTCATATACAGCGTTTCTTCTAGTTCATACCTCACCATCAGAGCATTACGTGATACAGCATAGATGCTCCACCAATTCATTGCAAATATTCATTACTCAACTCATTTCATTTTGATGATCTTCTTGGTGGCGGTGACACACAAGAGCAAGTCATTGGCGTGTTCAAAGACATTACAACTACTCTAGAACTCACTGGGGTGTCTATTCGCAAGTGGGCAAGCTACTCACATGAGGTTATGGAAGCCATTCCCCCGGAGCTACAAGAAAACAAAGAAATTTTCATCGGTAAACATGACCACACCATCAAAACCCTTGGTCTCAACTGGCAGCCCAAAACAAACACTTTCTACTTCAATAGACCCCAAAGTCAGTGCAGCGTCGTTACTATGAGTCTGCCCGAACACGAAGAAACAGTTATTAAGTGTCCATCAGTCGAATTTCAAAAATCGGATTTTCCACAATTAGTGGTCAACCTTGACTGTAAAAAACTAATGAACAGCCATTTAATGGAAGCTTCTAACCAAGCAACTCCTCATGTTTGGCCGATTAATTCAATGAGATTATTAACAGGGTTTAATCAAGAAAAAACGTCAAAAACCCCGCAAAAAGGCGAAAAAACTGTCAAAATTGATGTCGACAAAAATCTGCAAAAAAACGCCCATTGGCAACTTCCGAGATGTTGTCTCAGACACTGATAGCTGCCCAAAGTCATCTGAGTTTTCAGAACCTTAAAATAACTACTCAAACATAGAAAACCAAAAAACCGAAAAACAAAAAATGGTGGTCACGTTTGAGGACAAAATTTTCGCAAAAAATGAAAAATTTGGTAGCGAAAAACAATACCATTCAAAAACTGAGCCATGCCCGATACTTTTCTATCAAAAAGATTCCAGGTCCAACAAACGTTTTTTCGACAAAAAGAATACCGAAGCCGCAGCCGATCCAAAAAACTGGTCAAAATAAAGAAGCTAAAAAATCAACTTTTACTTAATCTAACAAAAAATGTTGATAGATTGTTAACAGTAACTTGCATCATCCTGAAAATGTTTATATAACCACCAGAAGAGCAATATCTGGCAATATGGGTAAAAATTTTGACCCTATCTCTCTCCAAACACCAGTAACGCATCAATGCAAAATTTTTTTCAAATTGACTTGGGAACATGAAATTGGATGGGATGATGACGTTGGGGCAACCATAACTGACCAATTTAAAGCTCAGATGATCGGATTACATCATCCATCTGAGCTACGTATCTCACGCTTTGTGGACAACTTCGCTATTGAAAAATACAACTTCACTTATTTTGCGACGCTTCTGAAAAAGCGTACGCAGCTGCTATATATGACCGATCACTGGGAACATCTCAAACCAAGTCTACCTTGATGTGTTCAAAGTCCAGATTGGCGCCCAGAAAAACACTTAGCATACTGAGACTTGAACTGTGCTCAATGTTTCTAGGAGCGCAGATGATACAAACAGTTCAGACAACGTTAAATAAAAAAGGATTTACAACTGAAATATATGCTTGGAGCGATTCAACAGCTGCCTTAGCTTAGATTAATTTTACCCCTAGCAGATTTTTAACATTCATAGCTAACTGTGTGGCCAAATTCCAACAAATAATTCAACCAGAAAAATGGAAATACGAGCCAACAGAAGAAAATCCAGCCGATCATACTACGCGACCGTTGCCAGCAAAACAGCTTTCATCCCTTAAAATGTGGTGGGAAGGCCCACAATGGCTCTCTGATGGAAACCTGACTATCCCAAAACAACCAAAAATTCTTCAGTCAACAGACACAAAGAAGGAACTAGTGCGGTGCTGCCAATTGTTAACAATAGATTCGGGCACTATTCCCGAACCTCTGGGGGAGGAAAACGACCCGCTCAATGATCAAAACATAGAGCAGTCGAATCACCAATTCGACCAATTATTCCCTATTGAACGTTACGGAAGTCTCGACAAAGCAATAAAGTAGCAAAGAAATTTCTAAAATTTGCATACATTTTGCTTAAAAAACAAATCGAGAGAAAAGAACTCAAGCGACAAGCATTAAATATGCTTCTTAGAGATGTGCAGAAGCAAAACTATATTGATGAAGTTGACAAATTGCAGAAAAGCCAAAGCATAAGTCGAAAATTGAGAATCCTTCAACTGTATCCCTTCATAGATGAGAAAAGAGTTTTAAAGTTTGGTGGACGTCTAGTAGCAGCAGATTGCTTGAATGAATCTGCCAAATTTCAATCAATTTTGCCTTACAAAAATCATATTTCGAGGTTAATCGTACTTGACAGTCATCAACGAGTGTTCGATTCAGGCGCAAACGCAGCAGTTGTTCATACGCTTCAGAAGTTCTGGATAATTCGAGTGAAAACGCGGACAACGTCTATAGTTGGAAACTGCATCACATGTTTTCGGTTTAATGGCTGTAACCTTTTTCAACTCTTAGGCGACCTACCACAAGAACGAGTCAACCCAACTCCACCATTCAGTAACGTGGGCATAGACTTCGCCGGTCCAATGCCTTACAGATGTGGCAAGACTGAAGCCAAATGTTATTTGGTAGTCTTCGTATGCTTCGTTACAAAAGCCATTCACTTGGGTGTCACTAAAGCATTGGATACACAGAAATGCATGAAAGCTGTCAGACGTTTTATTTCCCGACGTGGATGCCCAGCACACATTTTTTCGGACAATGGTACACAATTTGTAGGATCATTGAATGAATTCATAAAACTCAAAAGGATACTGAAAGAGAAATACGGAACTGATAGTTTACCTCAAGTTGTTCTAGATTTAGGCATCAACTGGTCAACAATTCCAGCCAAAGCTTCAATTTTTGGTGGACTATGGGAAGCAGGAGTCAAGTCGATGAAACTACTGCTGTTCAAAACAATCGGAACAACAGCTAACCTGTATTTGGATGCAGTATATACAATGCTATGCCAAGTCAAAGCTGTACTTATCTCGAGACCGCTCACAGTTGTCTCAGATGATGCGAAAGACAGTTATCCCTTAAACCCTGCTATGCTATTAACCGACTTTGATAATCATCAATTTCCTTTGGTTGTTTCCCCAATCCCAAAAACAAAAGATGAGGAAGATCCAAAAAAGCGCTTTCAATACTTGCAGAAACTCATAGAAGAATTTTGGAAGAAATGGACAACTGAATAGTTATCCCAATTGCAGACCAGGTCAAAGAACATGGCCGAAAAGCAGAACCTGACAAAAGGGGATTTAGTGTACATCACAGATGACAACAGTCCTCCCTTATCATGGCCTCTGGGAATTGTGCATGAAACATATACAGGAAATGACAATTTGGTCAGAGTAGCCAAAATAAAAACAGGAAATGGCAAATTCTCAAACAGAGCCATATTAAAACTCAGAAAGATACTAATCAACACAAGCTAACCTCAATCCAGAAGCTCTGGAAAATGGTCTTGCAGAAAGGAGCCAACTCGATCCCGCCTGCCGTCCTTCCTTTGAGCACACTTTCGGTACCTGTGTACCGGGACACGAGAAGCCTTTACCACGTGAAATTGGATTATCACAAGTCGCACTTGGCAAGGACTAAACTTGGGCCAAATATGATTCTTCTTGTGATATGAGGTTGAGTAGCGGTTGATGCTATCAAAAACTGACATATGATCTGAAGTAATTTTTCATTTATATATTTTTGGATACCATACATCAACGGGGGCGGCAATGTGCAAACATATAAATTACTCAATGCATGTATTGACTTTTGATGTTACTCGATATGGCTGAATTTTGTTCAATTGTGTAAACACAGCAAAATTTCCCTCTTAAATTTCACTCGCTTTGTTAAGCTACTAATTTCTCTTGATTCACAAGCCATTCAATTCAATATTTAATTCAATCTTTTATTTACATAGTAAACAGCTATCGCGAACGTACCATCGCCCTCCAGAAGCCGAGCTAATATTAATTTTGTCAAAGGTATGATCAACCGGTCCTCGCAGTGTAGTTTTAAGGGAAAAATTTCTCTTAATCATTGCCAAAATTGAGACCGCTTTGTTAGTTTTCTTTGGATGAGGAAATTCGGTTCAAAATACATACAACAGTAATAAACGTTTTGTTGATTGGACACAGTTCCATCCAACAACTTTAATTTTTTCTTGGCATTGGCATTTTGGGGTTTGTAGTTCATAAACCGGCTTTTCCGGAGAGATGTTCTTTTTTGTTTTTTAGGGACCCATTATGATAGCTTGCTGAATGCCCTTTGCGCAAATTTGGTTTTTTTGATAAGGAGCTTCAGATCATCAGAAAAATTATAGGGGCTGGCAGTTCAGAATCTGTTCTGGTGATCAATGTTTAAGTAGAAGAATAGAACCTTTAGGTGCCGACCCCTGAGGAACATCACTGGTGTCCGGTAATAAACCTGATATGACGATATCCGCTCTTACAAACTATTGTCGTTTATATGTATGTACAGTTTGATTTCCCGCCCCCGAAATAATCGACTACCTTTGCAGGGGAGGGAATTTTTTTTTAATTTGCGTATTTGTTTTAATTCAAAAAATAGTACAGATTGTCAGCTGTTTTTTGCCCATTTTAAATTACAAAAACAATATTTTTAGTAATTCTTTTAATCTTGTCGGACTTTTGAAGCAATATTTTTTTAATACTGCGCGAAAGTGGTTCTAAATTTTTACTTGCTCTGGAATGAAAAGCAACGATTGTAAACGTGTGTATTTTTACGACTCAAACAGTATTATTGGTATTCTGCAGGATTTTTTTCAGCCAGATCAAGTTTGGACATGAATTGAATTTTGACTTCTTTCCTTTCGAACATTTACCTCCGTTTTTGATTGCTGACTTCAGTTTTCAAATGTTGGTCTTTAAGGGTTGCTTATTTTGTAATTCAGTAATTAAGAGCTGCTGATACTTTCATTGTCAAGAATAAACGCACAATGCTGTTTTGAATGAAAAATTTCCTCTTTTTGAGGTCAATTTTAGTCAACATACCTGTGGGATTTTCTCTAGGTTTTTTAATCAATCCACGCATAATGATCAGAAGTTTCATTGATATAATTTTGTTTGAACTGATGAGCGTACTAACAGAAAAATGAAGATGGAAGTCGGCCAGTTTTCTTTGAGCATGTATTTTCAGCTGTGAAATCTATTCAAACGGCTCATGCCTTCCAAATTTTAAGCAGTCTTTTATATTGTGAATACATAAGCATAAATTAGTCATGAACATCAAGCGGTTAAGGAAAATTCCGGACTGTTTGAAAATTGCAGCCATGACACCTATTTACAAAAAAGATAGTCTTGCGGAAAACTACCGCCCTGTTTCTCTGCTAAGCATAGCTAGTAAGGTACTGGAAAAATGCCTTCATAAAGCGCTCTATCGACACTTCACAAAATACCTGAGCGCAAACCAACACGGTTTTGTAAGGAAAAGATCACTTCTGACAAATATGTTAAGTATATAGTTTGGATAATGAGATTCTTGTTTTTTTGCACTGACTTTTCAAAGGCGTTCAACTGAGAACCTCATTATGAGTTTTTGAAAAAGTGATCAATATTAGAGTTGGAGAAGGTATCTTCGAACTGCTAATCTACTGCCTGACGGAGAGGAAACAATACGTAAGGGTTGAAAACATCAAATCGGACGAACTAGAAGTAACGAATGGTGCACCGCAAGGATCTCTGGTGGGAACACTACTCTTTTGCTCTTTTGCATTTTCATAAACGACTTACCAGATGTACTAAAGTTCAGCGCGCCCTACATCTTGGCTGACGATTTAAAATTCTTTTGTGTAGGCCAAAATTGTGAAGAAGTACAGGAAGACTTGAATTCGATGGAAAGATGGGTAGCCGAAAATTAATTGGCTTTGGCCTTACGCAAATGTACGATTATAACCTTCAGAGGAAAGGATAAAACATACAAAATAGGTGTCAAAAAATTTAAACAACAAACAGCAATGAAGAACTTGGGTGTAATGGTATGTGGAAACTTGAACTGGTCATGTCATATTGAAAACAGGCTGATAAAAGCGAACAAAGTGTTATGTAGTCTACGAAAGAATGTCGCGAAAGAAGTAAAAGCATTCACTAAGTCGGGTTGTACAAATCGCTGGTGTTACCAGTCCTAATGCATGGTTTTGATTGTGCGCAGATCATGAAAACAGATACGGTAAAACTGGAAGAATTTCAAAAGGAAGCCTTAACTTGGATCTTGGGTTCACGCCAGGAACGATATATCAATCAACTCAGGATACTGAATATTCCTCCCTACCCCTTCCTATTTGAACCTCCCTACCCACCCCTACCACTTCCTATATCAAGTTGAATTATATCCTGACACTTTGTAGTGGAAAACAGGCTTTGTCTTAAAGCTTTAACTCAACGTTGGTTCTGAAAGATACACGATATCAAACACATAAACAAATGCAGGAATAACAACAAGGAATGGTAGATTATTTATAACGACTATCACAACATTCTCCCCCGCTAATGTTGCTCCTCGTACTTCCAAATGATCTCGTCTTCGTCGAAAGTCTCAGGGATGATGCTGCTGTCTACAGTTGAGCGTAGGAGTTCTGGCAGACGCCTTACTCTTCCACTGCGACGAATGCTCTGGCCTGCCGGCTCCCTTGGCTGGGAAATGACGGGCGGTGACTCCTCACCAGTACGTGGCATGCAAACACCTTGCTGCGACCCTGGAGCCAGCGTTTCCAGCGTTTGCGCATTGTTGTCCATAATCGACGTATCCACTATTACATCGCTTCCCTCCTGCGGCTTTTCCGGGACATTCACGGGATGAGGCAGGGAGGATCTTTGTCGAGGGTTTGGCACCACGCTGCCGCGAGATAACATGGACGATGAAACTGTGTCGACTGCTCCATTACGCCGCCTAATTCTCGTAAATTGATTGTTTATTGGCTCCACAACTTCTGCAGGCTGAACTATAGGGTCGCCTTTGTTGCGAACAAAACTCTTGACATACACGGGGTGACCCGGCGCCAGCCATGAAGGGAGATTCCATTTGGCAGGCGCCCTGCGTTTGAAACCAAAAAACCGCTCGTGAGGTGTTTCTTGTGTAGATGTACAAATTAGTGCTCGGATTGACGCCAGCACATCAGGCAGTATATTTTCCCACCGATCGGGTTGCAAACCGCGAGAATGGAGTGTACAGACGACGCCGTTCTAAACCGTTCCATTAAGGCGCTCACATTGGCCGTTGCCTTTGGGGTTATACGGTGTGGTTCGGGAGTGTGCGATACCCGTATCGGCGCAGAATTTATCGAAGTCGGCTGACATAAACTGTGTCCCCCTATCTGAGTGAATGAAGCCCGGTGTTCCACAAAGTGAGAAGATTGACTTGAGAGACCTTATGACTGACTGTGCACAAATATCCTTTAAAGGTATTGCGAACGGAAAACGATTGTACTCATCAATTACAGTGAGAAGATAGCGATTTCCAGCTGGGGACATTAATTTTGGTCCTACCAAATCAATGCTAATACGTTCGAACGGCCGAGTAGCCTTTATAATATGAGCTTTCTCGGGACGGTAGAACTTAGGCTTCCATTCGAGGCAGGTGAGACACTCAGAGCAAGACTGTCGTACTTCGTTCAAAGTAAATGGTAATTTGTGACGTACTCCCTCATTCTTGTAATTCCAGGATGGCACAAGCGTCTGTGAAGGTTGTCCACTGTGCCGGAATTATCAATTGACGCAATGCGTCAGAGTGCATCCGCTGCGATGTTCTCTGACCCCTTCTTATACTCGATTCCATATGACAGTGTGGAGAGTTCTAATCGCCACCGCATCAGCTTGTCATTCTTAACCTTGGACTTATTGCAAGAGAAGATAAAAGCAACAGCCTCTTGGTCCGTTTGAATCAAGGTATGGTAAGCTCTCATGTATGGCATCCACTTACGGCTACACTCTACAATGGCCAATGCTTGACGTTCCGCTGCTGACTGTTTACGTTCCCCAGAACTGAGAGAGCGCGAAAAGAAAGCAATGGGCTGCGAGTCTTGCGTGAGCGTTCCTCCTATCGCCGTTCCTGAAGCGTCTGTCGTCATAATAAGCGGCGAACCAGGTTTAGGAACAACCAAAACCGACTTCGCTATAGCATCTTTCAGTTTCCCTATAGCCTTGACCGCAGACTCTGGAAGAGCCAGAAGGCCTGCATTGAAAGCGTCCAGGAGCGGTCGGACTTTGTCCGAGTAATGCGCAATCCACTTCGCGTTGTAGGCAAAGAATCCAATGAACCTGTGGAGTTCCTGCTTAGTGGCCGGTAACGGATAGTCCATAAGTGTCTTGAGTCTCTCAGGGTCAGGCCGCTTTGTACCCTTTTCCAGAATATGGCCAAGCACCGAAATTCGTTGTACGTTGATCAGACACTTGTCTTTGTTGAGAGTGATTCCGTATTTCTTCACTGTTGATATAAACCTCTCCAGATTACGGTCGTGCTCCTCTTGAGTTGCCCCCGAAATAATAACATCATCCAGATAGGCTCGTGTCTTTTCTAGCTTCTCCTTGCGAATGATAGAATCGATCACTCGTTGAAAAACAGGAACTGCGTTAGTTAGCCCAAAAGCAAGTCGAGTGAACTGATACAACGCTCCATTTGCTTCGAAGGCTGTGAATGGACGATCTGATTCCTGAATAGGTACTTGATGATAGGCAGATTTCAGGTCCACGCGAGAGAAATATTTGTCTTGTGCAGCTCCGTCGAGTATTGTCTCCACTTCCGGGAACGGGTATCCATCGGGTTCCGTATAACGATTTATCGTTTCTGAATAGTCTATAACCATACGCGGCTTTGATCCACGTCTAACCACAAATGCTTGGGCCCGCCATGGCGACGACGAAGGCTCTATGATGCCTGCTTCTAGTAGGCGATCGATCTCTTGAGTAAGATATTCTTGGTTCTCTCTACTCGCATAGCGAGATTTAGTTGTGATTGGTTTGGCCCTTTGCTTGGTTATGGTTGAGAAGAGAATCGGTGGTTCAATGTCCAATGCTGGGAACATAACTGCAGCGTGTGTGCCCTGAGCTGCTTTCGAGAATGAGACGGGGCCACGATCCCCCTTTGTTTCCAGCTGTACCACTGCGTGTTGCCCGAGAAGATCCATGCCGATTATGATATCTGCAAGAAGACTCTTGGCAATTTTAAGACGAGTGGAGTAGGTTTCCGCGTTCACTTGCATCGTCAGATCGATATGGCCAAGTATTGGTAATTTGGTCTTGTCTGCAAGTTGAGTAGCGGATGCTGTCATAGTTATTTTACCGTTACACTGACGTGCAGCTTCGTAGGAAATGAATGACTCCGATGCTCCAGAGTCAACAAGTCCGAGAAATTCCTTCTTCCCAACCTTCACCAAAGCGTAGAAGGCATCGGAGCTTCCTCCGGCCGCGAGAAGTACCGACGACAGTGCCGAAACGGATGACTCTTCTGGCTGAGCTTGTTGTGTTACTGCCAGCTGGCTCCGACAAGCAGTCGCCCAATGTCCTTTCTTTTGGCATTTATGACAACTGTCGTTCTGAGCTGGGCAGTTTCGTCGCGGATGGCCACGAAGTCCACAAAACTGCCATTTATTTCGAACTTGTCCTCCTTCATTGACAGTACTAGTTGGCGGTCGACCTGTGGCGCACAACTCTGATGCCGCCTCCGAAGATGGCACAGACGAGTCCAGTCCTTCAGTTCCACGAAAACTTCGGTTGTAGTCTGATGACAGTTCAATAGCGCTTGCAAGTGAAATGCAATTCTCCAGAGTTGTATCTTCGTCCGTTTGCTCCAGAAGTCGCATGCGAATGATATCCGATTTCACGCCCGCAACGAGGGCGTCCCGAATCAGGAGCTGTTGATGTTCCTGAATATTGACGGCTTTGCATTCGCACTTTTGCAGTAGAATTTTCAATCTATTGATGAAATCCAAAATAGACTCATCCGATTTCTGACGGCATGAGAGGAGCTGATGACGGGCATATATGATCCTAGTGGGTTTCTTGAAGTGCTTGTCCAGTATGGAAATGGCCTCGTTGTATGAAGGAGCGTGTTCCAAGATGGCAAAAAATCCGAACCCACATGCGAAATCAAAAAGGTCAGTTTGTGTTCGGCTTCTGTGATTTCGTTGATATCCAATCCCTTGGAGAAACAGTCTTTCCACCAGCGCCATTGTTCTGAAGTCGGACTTGAAGGAAGTTGTGGGGCTTGAACTTCATGGCATTCACAACGTTGAGTTAAATTGTAGTGGAAAACAGGCTTTGTCTTAAAGCTTTAACTCAACGTTGGTTCTGAAAGATACACGATATCAAACACATAAACAAATGCAGGAATAACAACAAGGAATGGTAGATTATTTATAACGACTATCACAACACACTTGCTAAACTAAACACATAGTCTTCCCAGAAATAAACGAGCTGCCGAGAAGCAAAAAACTGTTTAATTTACGAAAAACCAAAAGAGAGAGGGCGAGAGGTGAAGTCGTTTTCAAAACATGCAAAATAGTTAATCCATTGAACAAAAATATAGATTTTCTAAACCCGAAGGGATTGAAAAAAAACGTGGGTGAAAGGAAATGTGGAAGTTTGTTAATGAAAGTTTTTGCGATCACAATATCTGCACATGGCAGTTTCATTACGACTGCGGAACGTGCAGAGCATTGGACCAATTTTTAATGGTGTGACTCTTGGGAAATAATCCCCTCAGTGATAACTGAAAATCCTGAAAACAAACAACAAATTTATGAGCAAATTGAACAGATTTCACGTGGGACTCAAAGTGCAGCTGCATAAGGAAATTTGGCCAAATTCTATCTGGATTTGTTCTGTAAATAAGCGTATCAGTTTAACCAAAAATGGATCTCTGAAACTTATGATTATTCGTCAATTAGCCTAAAAATCAACAACAAAATTATGTTAACTTTTCTGCGTCTACTTCCCCCTCCAACTACCTCCCACCGCACCCAACAACCCCCTTCTACTTACCCAATAACCCCCCGTACCACCTAATCACTCCGCCTACCTCCTAATTGTGTCATTCCAACCAATTATTGCAATTAAAATAGAGTAACCAATCAATTAATTGCAAATTATTTCAACTACAGTTATTTTTTTTCCAAATCCCTGTCCCTCACTTACCGCCCCCAAAAAAACTACCCCTTCCACCTACCCTCCGTCTACAGGGACCCCTAAACCACACACACAACGCACCTACCCCCCCCCCCCCCCCCAACAAACCCCCCCTTCATCTAATCCCCACCTAGAGATTTAGCTTCCAGTATTCTACCGGGTATGTTTTTATGCAGATTTTTTGCTGAACTGTTCTTGGGCTTTTATTCTAGAATAATCTTTGACTTCTCAAGTAACTTTTCATGATTTGCGCTCACTCCGAAATAAAGTTTGTTTTTCAAACAAAACCGATTGTTAGAGATGACTACAATGACCTTATAGCCGAGTGGTCCACGCCTCTGGAGCTGAAGGAATCGCACTCAGGCGGTCGGGGTTTGAACCCTGCCTTTGTCTGATGTTTTTGCACCCATAAAGAAAAATCCCGCCTGTCATTCGAGAGCAATTTTTCCAACGTTAGTCGGTTTATGTTATATTTTCTTATTTAAGGTCAGTTATGCATCTATTATTGCCATGAAAGCTAAATCTCGAACGGCCTCTGAAGCATTGGATGTGGAATTGCGAGCTTTATGCTTGCAAGAGTATCCATTTGGTACTGGATCATGGGTAATTAAGATATGCTTAGTATGATAGGGGTATGGTTAAATATAAATATGGTTGATATAAATTAAATGTTTCAGCAAGTATCACCGAAACAGCCACTTGCATCTCGAATGTACGCGACAACTACAATAGGTATAGCATAGTTTTATATTTTTAATAGCCGCGTCAGCAATTCCAGGCGTCTATTATTGCGCTCCTAATTTTTTACAATTCAAAGAATTTGAATTGCATTGGGGCGCTGTCTTTTTTTTAATGATCTGTTCACATAATTTCATGATTTTTGAAGTCAAATACGATTAGTGATTTTGGTCACGCCGAAACAGGAAATGGAGCGAAAAAGCGAGTGGTTTTGCGGCGTGAAATTTTTCTGCGGCGAGAAAACGGTGTTTGAACAAAAATTCGCTTTCTAGCTAGTGGTTTTTCGTTCACATGCGGCAATTTCACTTTAATTTTTTACCGTTTTTTTTCTATTTTTTGGATCTGATTTTTTCCAAAATGGTTTTCCTAGTTCATTCTATGCCTAGTTTTTTGTTTGAACCAAATTTCGCTGTCTTGCTAGTGGTTTTTTTCCATATGCGCCATTTTAACATTGATTTTCTGTTTTTTTTATATATATTTATGATCTGATTTTTTTAGAAATGGTTTTCCCAATTTCCTCATAGTCCTTACTAGGTCTTGTTGTTTGTTTAGTCAATGAAAATTCTTTGAATTGTACGTCAGGACTTGTCCTGCTATGTTTTTGTTACTTCGTCTAACAGATTTTTGTTTCGTCTTACCCTGACTTGGAATTGACTTTTTCAATGACTTCAGTGACTTCTACTGCTTTGCAGTAAAAATTTTTGTTCGTGATGTCATTTCTGTTTTTAGGTCAGTTCCGTGACTTGCCTCACTCTAAAAATGACTTCTGAACTCACTTATGGAACTTTAAAATTTATGATCATTTACTAATTAAAGGTCAATAGTGTGCATCTAGGTAGTTCCGAATTTATATGCCCTTATTCCTGAGTAATAGAGTCTTGAATTTAAATATCGAATGTTAATTTTGAAAAAGCTCCATTACGGCTTTTTCCTTGTAGAGCAAATTTGTCTCATAAAATTGACCAAATCTAACCCAAAAAGTCTAGTGGTATATTATAAAGCTGGTGGTCGATCTATCAATCTTATTTCTCTAGTTGTTTCAATTCATGGTAGGCCACAAGCAACTATTGTAATTGTCTGTCTTTGTAATACGCGAAGAGGAGTATTCGTATTCTACAGGTTTTTTTAAAGTTGAAGCGTGTGTTCTTGGCTTGAATTTTGACTTTTCTTTTCGAATTTTGACTTCCGTTAAGTTTCTAATATATGATAATTCAGAACTGCTGGGTCGAAAGGTCATTCTGAGAAATTTTCTATAAAACAGTCCGTCGTCGCTATTCAAACTACAGACATCCCACCTTCCAAACCCCCCTCCCGCTTGCTCCCAAACTAACTACACCCGACCTACCTACCTTCCGCCACCTAGCTGGCACTCACGGACTACAGACAACCCACCTACCTGCCAATGACACTACCTGCTCGTACCTACCTGCCCCCACTATGCGCGTTTTATCTACCCCCTAGATGCCTGCCACCCCAGTCCCTCAAACAACCCACCCCCTCCCACCAATTTTGATAGAGGACCAAACATAGCCCGTGTAGCGTAGTGGTTAGCCTTCCAGACTCTTGTCGCATTTTATCTAAACGCTGAAATGGGGAGGAAGCCATGGTGAATAAATTTTGCTCAAGGAGAAAAGCTTGTTTGTACCACTTTGAGTGTAGTGCTTTTTTGACCCTCAACAGTCTTTCGATCCGAAGTTCATCTTGATAATTCAATCCTGCAATATGAAAAATCGGCCGAAGATCTTGGTCATATCGTGCAAAGTGATTTATCTTGGAGCCGGCACATTGAAGCCAGAATTGAACGTTCCAACAAATTTTTCTATCAAGTTAAAAGAAACGTGTCAAGTGAACTCACAATCTCGGCTAAATTAAACCTAGTGAAGAGTGCGCTTTTACCGATTGTCTGTTAGGCGTCCAATTGTGGCATGCCGTCGAAAACAAACCTCAGGAGTTTAGAAATTTTCCACGGAAAAGTTACTAAATTGATCATTGCCAATTTAAGTTATAAAGAAATGCCAATGTATCCTTATGTTTTACCACTTGGCTATTGCTTATTAATTGCTCTTGAACGAAGTTCATGGGAATTATTGTAAACGTATTGATCTTTTTATGCAAATTTTTCGCTTGACCATTTTGCGCTTTTCTAGAACATTCTTTGACTTTCCAAAGGGCTTTTTCACGCTTTCGTTCTTCATTTTTGAGTGATCCTATTGCTCTCACTCCGAAGTAAAGCTTGTTACTAATGTAAATTCGGTTTCAACAGAGCAAAAATAAGAGGCAAATAGCATGGTCGGGAGTGAATATGGTTATGAAGCGTGAGGTCAATCGTTCGAAACCTGGTGGGGTCAAATGTTTTTCCACCCGCCTGTTGTTCGAGAGCAATTCTTCTGACACTAGTCGGTTTATGTTTACTGTCTGATCTCCCTCTGTTATCGAAAATTGTCACTGTGGGATACGATATTGTATATACTGATTACTTAGACATTTTGCCATCAGAAAGAAGGTCAAGCAATTCTTCCAGCGCTCGTTTTTTTCCACAGGACTGATTATCGATCAAATTTGCTGTCAACTTTTATAAACTGAGTCAGCCTGCAGGACGAAAAATGTTTTGCTCAAAATGTGGATTTTTTTTCTGCTATTATTTCAGCGAATGATACATTCACTTGGACGTTCTTCTGCTTGCTCGATTGCTGTCGCAAATCGCCGAGGACCTTCTGAGTTGACTGAATTAATGACTTTATACTGCACATACGAAAAGGAGATATCCCACGCTTTTGTGAAGTTCCTAATAATAATTGATGTAGCTGTCGTTAAATCGACGATAGATTAAAATTTTTTTCATCACACGTTATACCATCTGAATGGTTTGTGCATATTTCTAATGGTAATTTCTTGAAGACTGGGAAACTGGAGCTCTATTGTTCTTAGATTATTTTGGAGAGTCTTGGGAGAGCTGTTAATTTTCCTCATTAGAACTGTTTCCACTTTTTTGTATAGTTTTTACCGGCTACTTGCTTCAAGAGGTAAATGTGGATATGAGTTACAAGAGTCCTTTTTATCATACCTCAAAAGCATTTCATATTGCTCTTTGACTTAAAAAAAAGCTTATACAACCAGAGTTTTCAACTTGCTCAAGTTAGCTAAGCAATAGCTATCAAAAGTTTGTTTGTTTTTGAGGAACTGGCATCTCTTACTTGAGAACAATATTTTTGTTTTCTACTCTGATCTTCCAGTTCCTGTTCTACTTAGCGGCTTTTCAAGAATGGTTTGAGAGAAAAAAAGCTTTCATTCCCTTTTTAATAGCTCTCAAATGAAGTTTGTAGCATTATATTTTTACTGCGTCTTTTTTATGCGATTTTTCGTCTGACTTCTCGTACTCAAGAAACGTGGTTAACAGGTAACTCCCGTAGTGCATTAAGTTCTTGCAGAGCCTTTCTGCTGACTAGACTCTTAGTTTCCGATTCACCCAAACTGTTTTGGAGACATAAATTCATTGTGTGAAAGGCTGTTTGACCTACCTCCCCCACTTCACCCCGAGTGGCCCCACTGATTTGTGGTTTAATATGCGAGTTTTCCGTTGTTGTTTCAGCATATTTGAGGAGTTTTAAAGATTGCAATTTTTTGTTCATTAAAATTATGGTTGTCTTGGGAGTTTCCCCATTTTCACAACTCTTAACTGGAGTTCTTTTTATTATGCGTCTTAGACAAAATTATTTTTGATTGTCTGAATTTTTTTAAATGAAATGTCTGGTGTTTCCATACATCAGTTCTGTTCAATGGCTGAGCTCTGGAATTAATGACGTGTCAAATGAGCAGTCAGTCATAAGGCAGAACTACTTACACTCAATAATTTGACTGGATTAAACGAATAGCAGATTCAATTCCTAACAAACTCCTCGTAAATTTTTGGAGACACAAAAGTTTAAGAAAACGCTGACTTTGGATAGTTGAAGGGAGCATCCTTGTTTGTTCTAGACTACGGCAGCGAGAAGGATCACATCGAAACTCTCAGCCAGTTGATCACAAGTTCTAAGTCTCCATGGTTCTCTGAAGCCGAGTGGAGCGAGGAGTTGCCTTTGCTTAGGAAGATAGCCATAACTGAACCGCAGAAGCTTACACCAGAGTTTATGCAGAAAACATTTCGAACACTTCGACTCATTAACAGAAATGTCAGTTTTCTTCAAATGATATAAGGCTTCGAGCTAATAACATTTATTAAGCCTCCTTGTTATATTAGTTCACAAACAGAAAAGCTGGAATGAAAATGTTCAGCTCTCGTAGTTACCAATTTCAAAACTGTTTTACTCACTTCAGAAATATTTGATTATATGCACGATCTTTTTAAAAGACCATGAAACCAATTGAACTGTCTACTTCGAAAAACGCCGGCTCATGTAGCTATTTTGATAATTCTTATGGTATTACTGCGTTTTTTATTGGTTAAAAAGCAGATAGTCCAATTGGTTTCATGGTCTCTTAAGATCGTGCATATAATCAAGTGTGTCTGAAGTGAGAAAGTAAAGAAAGTATTGAAATGGTAACTACGAGAGCTGAATATTTTGATTCAAGCTTTTCTGCTTTTAACTAATATAACAAGGAGGCTAGGTATTATGGGCTTGGACAAAATGTTACGGCCCACCCCACTCATCCACATTTTTGAATTAATTGTCTTCCAAATGAGGAAGAGATTAAAAAAACTTCAAAAATTCACATTTCTACTTATTCAAAAATGATTGGTGTATGAATAAAAACTCGATTTAAACAAAAGCCACTCAATGAATTGACAATGCCGCCTTAGAGGGCCGATGAGATCGGCCGCTAACGAGAAAAGGCAAACAAAAAGTCGCATAACAGCGAACAAACAAACATTAATTACGAGCAAAACTCAACGACTATTCAGAAAAAATAGCGACACATAAAAACTAAATTGAACAAAATTATAAATTAATTTATTCATCACTAGAGAAATATGGGACCTGTTATTATGATATTAGGTAACAAATTGACAAAAAGGAAAAACAATTCAAATTTGAAAACTACGTTTGTTTTGCAAAACAATTAGTTTCCAAGTCATGAAGACCATTATTTATCAACTGAAATCATTAAATAGGTTCATTTTTTAGCCATGGGAAAACATTGATATCTCTCCTTGCTGAGAAAAGGTTGTATGACTACAAAAAGAACCACAAATAGAGGCAAACGTTAAACAAATAAATATGGCGAGAAAGCGTTGTTTAAACAGTATTCTTTTAGCTAAACACATTGGAATTGCGAGTCTTCAATCAACGACGTTTGTATGATAATTAATCTACAAATGTTGTAATGTGCCAAGACAACAAAAACTAACCTCATAAATGTGCAGTATTCCAAAAGTTAAAAAAAATTTGAACTCGTTGTATCAAAGCCAAAAAACATTACTTATAACATAAGGCAGCTAAGCATAATGCAAAGCATAAAGTTAATATAGCTGGATAGAAGTATCGACTTCTTTTGCCAAAATTAAACTAAAACTTACCGAAGTAAGATAAAAAATAATTTTTTGAATTTTGGAGTCAAAACAACCATAAGCTTTCAACTAAATACTCAATAGAATCACTTTATGCTCTTTTGAACATCAGTTGGATCTGTCACTAGGGGGACTAAGTCATAAGACTGCAAAATAACGAATTCAGGCGGAACTCAAAATTTTGTAAACATATTTACGCAAACAGCGTTGGAGCCATAATAATAATGAGCATTTCAATGAAATTATAATACATTTTCATTGAGCCTCATTTGCACGTAAATGAGATCTTTATAAATGAGTAGTGATTTGAAATCTTTCCGTACCTTAATTGGCATGAAAAAAACAAAGGTGGAAAAGACAGCGCCCCAATACAATGTGAATAGATTTTAGCGCGTAAAATCCGCGATAACTCCAAAACTAGCTTTGTTTTTACTCCTCGCCCATTAATAACAAGTAATTGTTTCACGTGATTTTACAAATTTAAAATGCGAAATAGATTATTTGACAAAAATGTCAATATGTCAAAAATAAATGTTTTTTTTTGTAGATTAATGGAGTTGAACCGTTTCAATTCCAGAACCCTCCTAGGAAGCCGAAGAAAAAACTAGCCCTCTTTGGAGTTTGACAAAGTTGTGTTATCAGTGTTTAGTGTTGTAATTTCAGTAAATTTAAACAGTGCTGAAGAATCATATTTGGTTCAAACTTTGATGAACAACGGCTGAATTTTGACAAATTTTATCCAAATCTCTGGACAAACAGTTCACCGAGACTCATGTTTCTAAAGTTAAAACCATTAACTCTATTGTTTACAGTTATAACGTATTTTTGGAAAATTTGAGGGAAATTTGTGAAAATATGCGGAAAATGTGAACAAAAACAACGGAAATAAGTCAATTGTTCGCAAAATTTCAAACCTCGATGAATCCATTAAAAAAACGAAATACAAAAATAACTTTTTGATGATATATTCGACGCTGGATGGGCTTTCTAATGATACCGCTCACAATCATCCTACGATGAATATATCGATCGCCCGAAATTGACTGAACAAAAATAAACAATCCTCACTAAGGTGGGTCGGAGGAACTAGGTTTTTCGAGTTTATAAATAATGCCACATCCTTTATTATGTTTGCAGGTAAGTACGATTGACGAAAAGCTTTTGGAACTTCGGAACTTGGAAGAGTTGTCTCTGAGTGCAAATTATCTGTCAACAATCAATTCTGAGTTCCTGCCTCCGAAATTGAAAGTTCTGGAGCTCAACGCGAATTCTATTGCGGATATTGAGAGTCTTATTAAGAACCCTCCTCCTCTCCAGCACCTGGGTTTAGCCAAGAACCTTCTAGAAAATCTGTCAAATCACATTTCAATCACATACTGGTAAGTAATGCCCGTGAAAATTGTAATTTTGGCAAGCAAGCATCTTAAGTGCTGTTGACATTGATACTACGTTCTTTTTTTAGTATTTCATGCAGCTGCATTCGTCTTGACAGTAATTGTTCTGTGAGAGTGATTTGGTTTTAGGCCTAATCTAATGTCACTGGACTTAAGTGACAACAATCTGAAGGACCTTCTGATCCTGGTGGAGAACCTGAAGAGTCTGCCCAAGTTGAGGACCTTATTATTATGTGGAAACCCTGTATCGGTAAGTTTGTCTGCATTTATGTTTCTCGAGGAGCATTCAATTACACGAGGGAAGCTTGAGATTGTAAGGTGCTGATAATTTCCAATTTTGGTTCCTGAAAAATATCAATTTTTGAGCTTTTCTGGAAACTTGATTTGTTTTTATTGGTACATGAAACTAAGAAGGTTCGTGCAACTGACAGCAAAGTGGAACTGAAGATTTCATCAAACATCGATATCCTGTCAAAGCATTCGTCTTCATTCTGAGAAAATAGTTTGTTTTACAGTGAATTTTGTCGTTAATTACAAAATGGAAACAGTTACGTCGAAGCATTTTCGATCGTCTTTTTGTAGCAAAAATTGCAAAAATTATCGTTTTTTTTTGAAAACTAAAGTACCAATAGGTTATTTTCTATTCAGCAGATAGTCGAAATTAAAGTTCAGCAGCACAAATGCTAAATAATCCAAAATGGATCATTGAGTTGTTTCCAAAATATGTTATCCGAGAAACATTAATTTTTCCCGGAACAGAAACAACTTTTAAAAAATCTTCTTTGGCAACTTTCACAATAAATCTTAAACAAAAATACCGCTAGCTTAGATTGCAGGTGACAAGAAAAATGTATACACTGAAGAATTTAAAAGGAAGAATTGAAAAGGTAAAGAATTGAAAAGGTACATTTTCACTTTTCGTCCTCAAAAACTGGATAAACAGGTAAAGCCCGGAGGGTATCGAAGGTAACCGCTTGCCGGTCGTTTGAGAATAATTTGCCCCCGACGCTAGAGATGTCTGGTTTTTTAAAATTATTGGTTTGATCCTCACTTGTTTTGGTTTAAGTGCCGATTTTTTTTCGTTGGAGCCTCAAACGTATGGAACTCGGCCACATGAGGTTGCGAACGCTATGTTCTTTTATGTTCCTAAAATCTGTTCAACTTGATTATGCCTCCATCAGTTCAAGCAAAAAATTTGCATTATGAAGTCGGCAATTTAATGATCACGTTGAACAGATTTTACGTGGAACTCATTTCACGTCTTGTTACAGAATACATGCCAACTTCTATTTGGATTTTTCATCTAAGTAGGCCTGTCAGATTTTCTAAATTAAGATCTAAACATCTGAATATTCGGTGATCGATATAAAATTCAAAAGAAACCATCAATATTGAGTTAGTTAAAATTGTGTTCGAACAGGCACTTTTTGTGTTCGATCAGGCGTTCACTTTTGTCATTGATTTTATTTTTATGGTTCAATTATTTCAGAAGTTTATCTCAAAAATTTTCTCACTTTAATACAATAAACGACCAGCTACCAAACATAGAACAATGTTCATAAGGAGAAAAATACAACTTTTTGGGGGGTGCAACCGACTTATATACGTGGCTGGGGGCAATAATGGACAAAATCCAAATTTCTGAGAGTTTTATGCTTTACTTCACTGATCCTCGAATCTAATTCTTTTATTTGAATGTTATGGAATTTGGATCTCATTGAACAGCTGTTGTCGTTATAGGAATATATGACATAAAAAAGACGAAAGGAGATTTGATTGAAAATTAAAAATTGTGAGGTAATTTTCTTGGCATAAAGTTTATATTATTATTAACAGATTTGACTTTTGTCTTATTAATAGCTGCAATATTGACACTTGAAATGAGCTATTGCTAATCTCACCTTTTCTTTTTCTTCAGTTGTCAACTTTTCCGTTACTACCTGTGAGGTCTCGCTCACTTCAATCCAGCTTTTTAATAAATCTTTGTTTTCTGTGTCCGTTATTCGCGTGATATTTTTGGTCGCGCGACTTATTCGCAAAATGTATTTTTGAGTACTTTTATAGAAGATATGATATCTTTCTTTCATTGATTTTGAGACCAGTTGTTTGAAAGACAAAATATAAGTTGGACAAATATTGTTGAAACAAGTGATAAGATCGCAATAAAATCTAGTTTTGAATTCTTATTCTTTTAAAAATTTTAATCGACATTGCATCCATTACGGAGCTGTAGACAATTTTAATATATGAATATAGCTGATTAATTGCTCTGGAATGACGTTTGAAGATATTGGAAATGTTTGCGTCGCCAAAGTTTTCGCTGGAATATTTTTGCACTTTTTGTTTTAGAACATTCACTTTAATGTACTTGTGGAATGACTCTTTCATGCTTAACTTCTTGATTTTTGGTTAATCTAAATTGCTCTTATTGAGAAATTAAGTCTGTTCATTAAAAAAAATGATAGTGGGATGGTAAGATGGGAAAGTAAAAGACAATGATAGCGAAGTCGATAATGCGTAAGTTAAAGACGATGGAGTCACGGGTTCGAACTCCTCCCTGGTGCCCCCCACCAGCTTAGTGGTCATAGAACATATAACCACCCATCAGGGTAAATAAAATATGGGTTGCTATGATTTCGGGGGAGGCTATAATGGCAAACACAGGAAATTGTTGGAACCCAAAAAAATTCATCAAGGCTACGGCCCCTCTTAATTAGATTGCACCGCCTGTCGTTCGAGAGCATTTTGTCCGGCGGTAGTCGGTTTATGTTATTGCGTGAAGTTTTGTCTGATATGCGTTTTCTCAATTAGTTCGTAATTTTCTCTAGCGAATAATTTAATAATCTCGCCATTGGGTTAAGTCTTAAATCATTTTTTCGCTACGATTGAAGCCCTAAATTTTGTGTTCTTCAAATACACTATGGTATCAAAAAGCTACGTACAGCATGATTTCTGCTTTTAACGCATGATTCGTGCTTCATAAGCATGATTTGCGACAAGGCGTGAAAAAGGTTGTGAAATTTAAGAGATATTTCGGTGTGAAATTTAAGAGAAAAAAGGTGTGAAGTTTTAAGAGATATTTCATTCTCACTTTCTCCGCTTAAACAGAAAAGATGGTTAAACCGCTTTGTTCTTGTACCGTTTGCCAAGTTGTTACGCTAAGAGATGTCGGATTTTCATGGTCTAAAATACAAAAGCAACTTAAATTAAAATCAAGATCCAGTGCACAGTATGCATACAACCGTTACCTGAAAAACAACAGTTTCGAGGCCCAAAAATCGAGCGGAAGACCTCCCAAATTGTCAAAAAAATCAGAAAAAAAGTTAGTTGCCGATGTTTTGAAAGATCCCAAAACCTCACTGGAGCGAATTCGTGTGGCTCATAACGCTTTCTCTTGCTACGATACAATTTCCAGAGGTACAGTTAGACAAATTCTCAAAAAATATGGCGTTTTTTTCAAGAAATGCTGCAATACGTTTTGGGGTGCAATACGATCAGATGGACGGAAATTGCTTGTTACGTGTCCAAACAAGCTAAACGCTGTCGGTTATTTGGAAATTTTGAAAATTTACGAAGAAAAAATGCATTTCCTGGACCTTATTTTTCAGCAAGATAATGCTCCTGTGCATAAATCAAAAATTATCGGCAATTTCTTCCAAGAAAACGAGTGGGAGGTACTGGAATGGCCAGCATACAGTCCAGATCTGAATCCTATTGAAAATTTATGGGCGATTTTGAAGCAGCGATTACGAAAACAGACAGTTTTTTGGGAAAATTTAGAAGTGTATGAAATTTGGAATGAAATTGACGCAGACGTCGTGAGAAACCTGTACGAAAACTATGCAAACCGTCTACTAGACGTTAAAAAACCTATAGGTGTAATGACGCGTTATTAGAGAACTAATTTGAACTCAGAATGTTATATTATTTGTTGTTTCTTTTGCTTTTTTAAAAATCGTTAGGTGCACGTAGCTTTTTGGTACCATAGTGTATTAACGGTGTAAGTTTTAAAAAGCCCTGAAGTTTATAGCAAATGGAACGTATACCAAAAAAAACGAACAATTAGTCAGTTGTTATATCAGCAGAAAATCAAAACTCGCGAGTTTTAATGAAGATCTCTAAAAAAAGTGATCAGTCAGAAGTCCCTGTCTAGGCGTAATATTTAAGCCAGAAGTCCCTGTTTAAGAAAAACAACAATCAGACACTGAGTTTTGAGAGACAAGAAATAAAAATCTTACTTTCGCTTTATCGATTTATTTTACTTTCTTTTCTGGATTAGGAAGCGTAAAATCCGGACAAAATCCGGCAAATTGAGTCTGTTGGTTTGCCGGATTTTGACAGTTTATTATATTGATTTAATAAGCGGAACCCTAGATTTCGTTAGACAATTAATGCTTCCTAATCCAGAAAAGAAAGTAAAATAAATCTATAAATAATAAAAGTAAGTTTATCATCTTTTATCTTTCGACACTCAGAGTCTGATTGTTGTTTTTCTTTTAAAAAATTATGATTTATAGGTATTTAGATTTATATTATGATTTATAGGTATTATGATTTATAGGTATTTAAAATTAAAGGGTCTAGTGATCTCCTGCTCCTGCACTCTTATTAATTTGACACTGCCGCCACCCATATCAAATCTAAATTTTCCTTCAAATTTTTAGTTATTCTTTATAGTCAATAGATAAATTGTATTGTCTATAGAGATTGAAACTAGATTCCAGGTGCTGCAGTTTTGGAAAGGATGTCTATTTTCTCTGCAATTCGTAAATTCGTTAATAGCGAGGCGCAGGTTTTCGTCACTCAAATTTTTGTCTTGCAATTTTAGAGGCGACGTTGAACAATAAAGATATGTTCAAGAGAATCATTTTAGAAACTAGACTGTCTTAATTGGATATTTTTTAGCTAATGCCGAGCTATCGTGGCTACACAATTGATAGTCTGGGTAATCTGACTAGCTTGGATGACGTCATTATCACTGCTGATGAGAGACATGACTTCAAAGGGATGAACAAAAGGTCGGAGTTGCTGAAGAACGAGGCTCGAATCACTGTAAAAATCCCATTTGTCAGAGGAATCCCTAATCCAGCTGAACTTGATGAGGTACAGGGTTTATTTGCGATCGAAGAGATTACCTCAGAAGTTTATGTGGTCTTGGGTTCAATTCTATTCCTATTTGTGTAAACAAAAATAAAATAGAATTAGGATTTTCAGTTATAGTAAAAAAATATATAGGTTATGGACAAGATGTATGTCGATGGTGCCGTGAATATAAGCCGAAAAGGAGACATTAACCAATCAAGGTTTGCGGAACGCTCAAATGTTATTGTTAGAAGAACATGTTGGGGCGTGATATTTTGTTCGGCTGTCATAGATTCATATCAAGTCCCATAGGCTGCTGAGGCACGGCCAAATGTGTTAATTTCACGTGCAAGCGAGTTTGATAATTGCGCGTCGCAATTGTGTTTGCTGACAGCATTTATCTGATCAATTTATTCTTCTAATGCTTCTTTTTCGGCTAATTTTCACGTTGGCTAATATTCCGGGCACCATAGCAAAAGTTTGTCTAGCACGTGGTTTTGGCGCTCGTTTCGTGTGAAGTTTCGATTTAGCTCTTGAAGAACGTCGAAAAACCGATGCTTCTTTAGTCAATTGTTTGGATATGGGTGAATATAATACGTGGGGTGTATTAACTCAACCATTTGCTGTATTGTGGCAGATATTTTGGAAATGGGGTGCATAAAGTACGAGCGGGGGGGGGGCAATAAAGGAAACAATCCGGACATTCTTAGAAGTCTAACGATATCTAAAAAAGGCTTTTCTGAGCAGAATTGAGACTACGTGATATTGGCTCTAAATTTATTTATGCTGATTGCGGGATGCATGTCTACAGGCGGAGAAGAATGGAGGCGAGTATCCAGTGATAGAGAGGAAGTACCACGTGAGGTTCCCATTTATCTCAAATGTGGAGAAGAGACTCATAAAATCAGCTGACCTGGTCCAGGAGGCACAGGAGAAAGATGCTGCTAATAAAAAGGTCGCCAGCCAGGCTGTTTCTTATGTAAAAAAAGCTTTGTCTTAATAGCTCTCAGACGAAGTTAGTAATTATATTAGTCCTGCTGGTCTTTTTAATGCATATTTTTGTACTACCGACTTGTGTGGTAGTTTTTTCGTCTGATCATTTGACTTTGTCCTCAGAAACGGGATAAACAGGTAAAGAGTTGAGGCCATTAAGTCGCTGACTTCAGTTCTCTTCTGAAGCCTCACTAGTCGGTGAGCATACGATTCACCGAAACTGTTGAAAAGACAAAATTATGTTGAGAAGAGAGTTTGACCCCATCCACCTCCAATCTCATTACACCCGTAACCCCGCACGCTCGACCCATCATTCCGCTCGCCACACCCCCCCCCCCCCCCCACAACCGTTCCTCCCCCTCCCCGGCAAGCTTTAAGCAAGGCTCCCTATGGCACGATGGCACTATGTCTATTAGACCCCAATTTACAACAGCTGCTATTACAACAGTTTAGCGGAGCAAGGTAACCAATTTCAAATTTTTCGCTATCATTAAGACCCTTCACGTTTTATTCAAATTTTCAAACTTCTTCGCTACTCTACGGCAAAATACAGCAAATTTTGTAATATACTTGGACGCATAAAGGCAAGCTTCTTGCAAAAAATTTGGAAGCACAATTACAACAGCTAAGTTTTTTTTTTGAGTCGTCATGTGAAATTAGATCAAGAAGACTAGAACGCCAAAACTGACCCCAGAAACAAAATATGAAGTTCCAATACCGCTCTGCTAAAAGACTGTCAATTGTTTAAGCAGTTTTCAATATTTTTTCATGCCTCAAGAAACAGCAGAATTGGTGTCCAAATAAGTTACAATCGAGTCTGGGAATCCTTCAGCAATTCAAGCTAATCCTCTGTGCAAGTACCCTCGGCTCTGAGTTGTAGGTAGTAGCCTTAGGCTTCCCAGACCTATATTCTAGCATATACTTAGAGCCTCATCAGTCTTCACGTTTACGGTTCGCTGAAGTTGCTGAGGAGGCACAGTTTTGTGTGAAAAGCAGTTTTGGTTTTCTGCACCTTTTGTTTCCCCCATCTCCCCTCCCACTTTTCTAACTCCCTGTGAGGCTAGTCTCGTAAAGTAAAGGAAAACTTCTGACGACGCCAACTCGCCGTCATTGATTCGAGTGCAATTGACTATTTGGCTATGTTCAGTGGCCGCTTTATCTCCCCGTCCAGCTATTATTGGGCTCTTTTGTAATATTGAACGATTGACTTTTGATTTACCTCTTTTTCCTATTTCAACTGATTTGATTTAAAACTTTTGACCATTGAATTGCTTAATGTAGTAAATAAGGTCACGGTCAAAAGACAGTGCTTTGAGTTATTAAATTTCCTTAGAGGATACTGCTAACTGGTATAAGTTTCAAGCTTATTGACCTAATTTTTGAAATCATTCAAAAAAGGTTACGAAATATACTGAATGCAGTCACCGGCAAAATCAAAACATAAGGGATAGATCAATAAAGCCCGGTAGTTCTAAAGTTATTTTTTATCAGTTTTTCGGAGTTCAATAAAACAATTAGTAGCTGCATTAGTGTGAACTTCAGTCCTCAGTTGAGAAGTTGAATAAAAGTATAGTTTTGTGATCTAACTTAAAATGCTGGCACAATTAGAACACTTTTCTATAGTTAGAAAACAACCTGTGAGTTTGCATCTTTTTTGTTTCAATCTCGGTGGGGCTCAAGGTGGCCAACGGCGGATTTTTTCCGGCAATATACTGGCTCAGCTATGTTTTCGTGTTCCAGCTTGTGTTCAATGACATAGGTTTTTAATTGCTCTTGAACGAAGTTCATAGCAATTATTGTAAACGTGTGTCTTTTTTTAATGAAAATTTTTTTGCTTTACAATTTTGCGTTTTTCTTCTAGAACATTCTTTGACTTCTCAAGTGACTTTCTCACGCTTTCTTTCCATCATTTTGGAGTGATCTCTAGTGCTTCGAAGTGGCTAATATAAAATCGGTTGCAGTGACTCGTAGCGCAGTGGTCTCTAGTGCTTCGAAGTTGCTAATATAAAATTAAGTGACCCGTAGCGCAGTGGTTATTGCGGGTGGCCATGGCTCGAGAGGTCAGTGCTTCTAATCCCGGTGGGGTCAAGTTTTTTGCACCAATAAAGAAAAATTGCTCTAGACTAAAGACCATGAATTAAATTGCCTCGCCTGTCGTTAAAGAGCAATTCTTCCGATATTTGTCGGTTTATGTTTTTAATAGCCGCACAGCGATAGCCGGGGCTATTATTGGCCATCTCTTGGTTTTTTTACAATTCAAAGAAATTGAATTGTATTGGGGCGCTGTCTCTTTCTTTAAGATCTGTTCACACATTTTTTTGATTTTTGAAGTAAAATTGGAGTAGTGATTTTGGTCACGCGGAAAAAGGAAGTGGAGCGAAAAAGCGAGTGGTTTTGCGGCGTGAAGTTTTTTAACTCTAGTTTTAAAGTGGAGTGAGAAAACGGGGTTTGAACAAAAATTCCCTTTCTCGCTTGTGATTTTTTGTTGATTTTCCTCTGATTTTTACTGTTTTCTGATTTTGTGATTTTCCTTTGATTTTTACTGTTTCTTTTCTATTTTTTGGATCGGATTTTTTTGTTAATCGTTTTTCCAATCCATTCATAGTTCATTTTAGGCCTAGTTTTTTTGTTTAAACCAAATTTCACTTGGCTAGTGGTTTTCTGTTTACATGCTGCATTTTAACCTTGATTTTCTGTTTTTTTTAACTTTTTGATCTGATTCTTTTAGAAATGGTTTTCACAGCTCACTCATAGTCCCTACTAGGTCTAGTCTTTGGTTTAGTCTATGAAAATTCTTTGAATTGTACGTCAGGACTTGTCCTGCTATGTTTTTTATTTCGTCGCTATTTTTGTTACGCCCATATGACTTCACTACTTCAAATCTGCTTTTTGTTCATTCGTTCATGCAATTTCAACTGAAGTGCGTGCGTGACGTCATTTTTCGCTCTTAATGGAGCGAGTTTTTTTGTTCATTTGCGTGATTAAATTTTTGGTCACACTTTTACCTCACTCACAAAAATGGCTTCCTCACATTGAAATTGACTTTTATTTACTTTAATTCAAAGACATAAAGTCAAATGGGTTTGTCACTCTAAATGAAGGTTATTAGAGAGCAGCTAATAGAGGCAGCAAAACTTATACAGATTTTCAATCAAAATATTGACATATCAGCCTTCAATGAAAACACGAATTTTTTTTTGGTCTGTCTTTTTTACTGTTTTTTTGAGACTGCAGATCTACGAAGCTATTGCGGCTATTTTCTGGCAACTTGCCAGCTATGCTTGCTTTTTTCTACAAAAGTTGCTTTTGCTGCTATTTAAACCTTAAAAATAAATCCAAAATCTAATTAATAGCCGCCGTCAGCCTCTCAACGGCTATTATTTAGGCGCTCTCCTTTTTACAATTCAAAGAATTTGAGTTGTATTGGGGTGCTGTCTTTTTTTTAGATCTGCTCAGACATTTTTATGATTTTTGAAAAATTGGAGTGGTGATTTGGTAACGCCGAAACAGGAAGTTGAGCGCAAAAGCGAGTGGTTTTGCGGCGTGGACATTTTTTGCTCTAATTTTTAAGTAATGAGAAAACGTGGTTTGAACAAAAATTCGCTTTCTCGCTAGTGATTTTTTTCACATGCGGCAATTTGTTTGATTTTCTGTTTTTTGATTTTTTGAATGGGATTTTTTTCTTGATGGTTTTCGCTATCTGCTTTTGTTAGAAATGGTTTTCTCAGTTCACTCATAGTCCCTACTAGTTCGAATCTTTTGTTTATTCAATGAAAATTCTTTGAATTGTACGCCAGGACTTGTCATGCTATGTTTTTTAATTTGCTTTACCTTTTGATCACGTTTTCGTTTTACATAAGTCAAGACTTTTACCTTTGACTTCTGATTTACCTCACTCACTGTTTCAACGGAATGGTTTTTAAATCCATTCACTCAATGAATTACGCAAGATAATGAATACAGTTAAGGTCAAAAGAGCAAAATCAAAAGAGACGGGATAAACCTATAAAGCCCGGTCATTAAGTCATTGAGAATTATGTTATCAAAGTTCATTAGAGTGTTCGCAAGCTGACATTGGTATTAAGCTTATTAGCTTTCAGTTTAGAAGCTGAATTAAGTGTAGTTTTAGAATCCAACTAAAACTGCACGCCAAATTTGAACACTTTGACACTGAAAATATATTCGGTCAATTTATCTCTTCTTTTTTTTCTTTTTCTATTTCAATCCCGATGTGCATCAAGCGCGTCAACGGCGGCTTTTTTCCGACAATCTGCCGGCTATGTTTTAAAAAAAGTAAATTTCGTTTAGATTTTTTTTTGAATTCTATCCTCCAAATTTATGTTGGTACGTTTTGTTGAAATCAGAAAAAACTTTAACCTTATGAACCCTTCTCTTCAGAAAGAGTTTGGAACACAAAAAATTGACGGAATTCCTCTTTGGGAAATTTTGATAACTTATGAACTAACAATTGAAACACAAGTAGAAGCAGATTTCAGAAAAAGAATCTCAACTAACAAAGCGTACGAGAAACTCAATTGTAACCTGACGCTGCTGTTATTTGCGAAAACTTTCGTTGACTAAGATTTAGTGAAAAAAGGGGAGTTTACTTAAATGAGTATTTTGCTTTGAGCAAAGTCAGATTTCTCTGATAATCAACTCGGTAGTCTTGACTATCTGACCCTCTATTGTTTTTTCTTAAACAAAGTTATTTACTTCTCAACAGTCGTTTGAGCAATTCGTTTTTATTAGTTTATTGACTTTTTCTTGTTCAGACTGAAATTCAGATTTTTTGTTCAAATCGCTCTAATTTGGAATTTTAAAGCTAATTGAAGGTATATCGACTGTTTCAGGCTCCTAAAGGCAAAGCGAAATCTCCAGTCCAGAAGACACCAGAAGAGTTAGAAGCAGGTCAGAATTTACTTAAATCCTCGTGAATCTTATTATTTGAATGATTCTTATCGAAATGCTATCGGACAAAGGTTGATTAACATTTAGTTTTTGAACGGTGTTGATTAATATGAATAGAAATGTGAACCCACAATTGAATTGGCTCGCCCAAATTTTGTACAGGAGTTCAGCCATTCCAATTATGGAAACAGAATTCTCCATAGGAAAACGAAATAGCTGATTTTTGTTGAGCCTGTTGTGCAATCGAACAACTTTTAGTGTTTTTTTGTTCTGCTTAGAGCGCTTGGAGCAAGAAAGACTGGCTGAAATAGAGCGCATCCGTATCGCTGGTCCACCCAACATAGTGCCATTCAGCACTGCAACAGTGGAATTCGATGCAGACCAGCTATCCCTGGACCACGAGGAGCAATTCAGAGTCACTGCACTAATCCAGCTGAAGAGACTGTTCACATCTGGTCTCAAATTTGAAGTTATGGAAGAAAAGGTGCGCTATGTGTTGTAACACGTCTGATCTTTGGATTTATTTGAAGCTTGGTCCGTTCTGTAAACTATTAAAAAACAGCTTGTTATTCATATAGAATAGGGAAGCGCCATGCGTGACCATATTTTGCAAAACTTTACTAAGCAGCTAATAAACTCAGTTATAAACTCAGGAACTGCAAAAGTTTGTTTGAAATCGGGAGACGTTTGGATAAAATTCCGACAACTTCTGAAATTTCTGGTTGTTTATGTTTTAAAAATAAGCGAAATTGTCCCGAAAAGTGCAAACCATATTCCGAAGGCGTTAAAATGGGGAACTATATCCTGTTCCATATGACCACATTTTCATAATCGCAAGACAAAACTAATCAGTGTTTTCGCGCTAATAATGCTTTGTGTAATGTTCGAGGTGGGACTAGACATTGAAGTTATTTATATTAAATTATCTTACATTATTTATATTATTTTATATTATTTATTTTTTTACTATTATCGTAATGATAATAGTATAATGTAAATAATTTTATATTATTAATAGCCGCCCTCATCTTCTCAGCCGGCTATTATAGCGCTCCTATTTTTTTACAATTCAAAGAATTTGAATTGTATTGGAGCGCTGTCTTTTTCTTTAAGATCTGTTCACACATTTTCATGATTTTCGAAGTCAAATTGGAGTAGTGATTTTGGTCACGCCGAAACAGGAAGTGGAGCGAAAAAGCGAGTGGTTTTGCGGCGTGAAATTTTTTTGCTCTAAATTTAAAGTAGAGTGAGAAAACGGTGTTTGAACAAAAATTCGCTTTCTCGCTAGTTGAGTTGTTTTTTGTTCACATGCGGCAATTTCACTTTGATTTTTACAGTTTTTCGATTTTTTTGAATCGGATTTTTTTTCTAAATGGTTTTCCCAATACATTGATAGTCCGTTCTTGGTCTAGTTTTCTGTTTAGTCAATGAAATTTCTTTGAATTGTACGCCAAGACTTGTCCTGCTATGTTTTTTTAATTCGTCGTCTCCATCGATGATTCTTACGACCTGACTTCTTGGAATTGACTTCTTAGAATTGACTTTTTCATTAATTTCTATTGTTTTGCAGTTAAAAATAGTCTGCGTGACGTCATTTCTGTTTTTAGGCTAATTTCGTGACTTACCTCACTCAAAAAAATGACTTCTGATTTCACTTATGGAACTTTAAATTTTATGAACATTTTAGTTAAAGATCAATAGTGTGCATCTAAGTAGTGCCAAACTTACATGTCCTAATTCTTGAGTATTAGCCTTGTTTTCCTGATTTCGAATATCAATTTCGAGAAAGCTCTCTTAGCACTTTTTCCTTATAGACCGTATGTGTCATAAAATTGACAGTCCGAATCTATCCCTAGTGGTCTATTAAAGGACTGGTGGTCGATCTATCCCTTATTTCTTTGGTTGTTTCCATTCGTGGAAGGCCACAAGCGTCTATCGCGGCTATTTTCCAGCAATCTGTTGGCTATGTTAGGTATTTAAAATTAAAGGGTCTAGTGATCTCCTGCTCCTACACTCTTATTAATTTGACACTGCCGCCACCCATATCAAATATAATTTTCCTTCAAATTTTAAGTTATTCTTTATAGTCAATGGATAAATTGTATTGTCTATGGAGATTAAAACTAGATTCCAGGTTCTGCATTTTTGGAAAGGATGTCTATTTTTTCTGCAATTCGTAAATTCGTTAATAGCGAGGTGCAGGTTTTCGGCACTCAAATTTTTGTCTTGCAATTTTAGAGGCGACGTTGGAACAATAAAGATATGTAAAAAATTGATGTATGAAAAATTTTTTATTAAGCAAGCGAATTTTTAATAGTCGCCCTCATCTTCTCATCTGGCTATTATAGCGCTCCTATTTTTTTTTTACTTCGTCGAACTTTTTCGCGTTACCCATTTTGCCGCTTTTTCGACATTTTGCGTATAATCTTTTTGACTTCTCTAGAGTAGTTTCACTCTTCTGTCATTCTGCTCAAAGTCTTTTTAAACAGCAGCTGCTCAGCAAAGCAATTCAAAATGAAGAGAGTCAGTATAAAAAATCAAATTCAGAAATAGAAACGGGAGAAACCCATAAAGCCCATTTTTAGATGCCCGGTACTTTAACTTTGTTCTAATAAGTTTTAGTTACTATCTATAATGCTTATTGGCATTGATACTAGACCCTGTAGCCTCCCACTGAGAGACAGGAGTATGTTCAATTACGAAATGACATCAAAGTAAATCGCACTTAAAAATGTTTTTATACAAAAATCAATTTTCAGTTGATTTTTTCTCTTCTTTCAATCCCAATAGAGTTATGGGAATCAACGGCGGCTATTTTCCGGCAATCTGACGGGTATGTTTATATACATAGTAGGTTAGTAAAAATAATTTTATTCTTCTATATTAATTTCTCTCAAACGAAGTTTGTAGCAAATATATTAGGCTTGTCGGTCTTTTTTTATGCGATTTTTCGCTTGGCCAATTTTTTGTCTGACGCTTTTGACTTTTCGTCCTCAAAAACAGGATAAACAGGTGGCGACCAGCGGACATTAAGTGCTCTCAGAGTTTTTCAGCTCTGTTTCAGCTAAAACTGTGTACTAGACTTATTCTTATGGTGTGAAGGGCGGTTCTTAGAGGTTGAAGACACCCCCACTGTTGACCCCCTCCCCCACCATTGTCTTCACCCCCGACCGCGCTGTTGCCCCCACCCCACCGATGCCACTCACCCCCCCCCCCTCGCCATCAGCCCCCGGTGCACCAAACCCAACCCCCCCCCCCCCCTTTCGTGCCTACTGACGAACAACCGATCGCTAAAAACACGCAATTTTATACTAATTTTCCATAGGCTTTTTGTCATTTTTGGCTTTTTGTTATTTTTGAGTTCTTTCAGCCCTATGTGTCAAGAAACCGCCTCTAGAGTTTTATAAAAAGCTAACTGCATATTTTTTAGTGGTAGTGGAATTGTTTCAACATTTAAACATCACGAATTTAAGCTTTTTTTTTGACAAAAAGTGCAATTTTTTACAGTTTTTTGATATTTTTCATTTTTCACGTCTTTCCATGCGCAGGTGCCATAAAATCTCCTTAAGGGTTTGATAATAAGTTACTGAAAAATTTTTATTTGCCATGGAATAGCTTTCAATTTTTTAATATGACAAATTTTAACAATTTTTTTGATAAAACTTGCATTTTTTTAAAGTATATTTTGAAATTTATATCGGTTTTTGTTTCTCCAGCCTCAAGAGCCTCCTCTAGGATTTGACACTAGGTTACTGTATAATTTTAAAGGTAATGCAATGTTTTTCCAGATTTCAACACCTCGGAATTTTGGCATTTTTTAAAAAACTTTTCAATTACTTTGACGTTTGTCATTATTCAGGTTTTTTAGCCTACCAAAAAATCTGTTAAGATTTGATAATGAGTTGCTGGAAATATTTTTTGGCCATGGATTAGTTTTCAACGTTTATTATCACAAATTTTAGCAGTCTACTTAATGAAACTTGCAATTTTCAAGTTTTTGAAAATTTTGTGATTTTTTAGGTTTTTCCAGCCTCTAGAGCCACATGACCTCCTCTAGGGTTTGATTATAGGTTGGCGCATAGCTTTTAGATGTAATGCCTTGTTTTTCATAATTTTTTTATAACGAATTCAAGCAATTTTCTTTTTAAAATTTTTAATTTTTAAGTTTTTTGTATTCGATTTTTTTGGCACCAGGAGACCAGTGACCTCCTCCAAGGTTTGATCATAAGATGTTTAATATTTTTTAGAGTTAATGGAATGGCTATCATTTTTAATTACTCTTCTTTCAGCAATTTTTTTGATAAAATTTGACTTTATAGGGCTTGAAATAGTGATGCTGGATATTTCCTTGAGATATTTCCATTGAAGATAAAAATATCTCAATTTTTAGCAAGATTTTGTTAAAATTTGTGATTATTTTAAAGGTTTTCGAAATTTTCTTGTCTTTCAGTTTTTATATGATTTAAATTACAAGGCTAGAAAACTAGAAGTTGCAGAGTCGAATCTCATCGTGGAAAGTATTTCTAGCTCTTTCTCTCTCCCTCTGTTAGTTGCGTTTTTCCTTTTGCTTCTGGTTTACATTTAACTCTCCCACACTCTATTCCTCCATCTCTCTCTCCTCTTTCTCTCTCTGCCGCACTTCACCTCCTTTATATGGCGCGATGTCATCATCTATTACCATCATTAACGCTAATTTATAATAGAAATGCTTTATCATTAATGACTTAACTAGCACTTTTTATGAAATCTAATTGCTCTCAAACGAAGTTTGTAGCAGTTATATTAATCCTGTTGGTCTTTTTTATGCGATTTTTTGCTACATCAATTTTTCGTCTGACCCATTTGACTTTTTGTCCGACACATTTGACTTTTCATCCCCAGAAACAGGATAAAGAAGTAACATTAAGTTTTCTTGGAGCCTTTCAGCTCTCTAGTCTCCAAGTATGCGAATCAAAGAAACTGATTTGGAGACTTGTACTTATGGTGTGAAGGGCGGTTCTTAGAAATTGATCCCACACCTCCACCCCCCCCCCCCCCCCCCCCCCCCCCCGCAATCCGCTCCCTTGCACAGCGTTCAGGCCGCAAGGGCCCCATGCAGCCGAAGATCCCGCTGCGCTCACCTGACACACCTTCAATTAAGCTAAAGCTATCCTCACTAAACCATGGCTAGCTACTGACGAAACCAACCGCTCTCCGGTCGTTTGAGAGCAATTCGCCCGAGGTTAGAAGGTTATGTTTGATTTTTGCGAGCTTTCAGATCCCCCCCCCCCCCCCCCGACTGAAGCAGGCTCTAATACATTCGAGTTCGCACTAGTCGTTCGAGAGCAGTTCTATCGACTTTAGTCGGTTATGTTGTTTTGTACTAGTTATACATCAGATTGAGCTGCTTCTTCCGCTTTTTCAGACTTTATTCTACCCAGTTGGTCAGAATCCAGATGAACTTGCAGTGGAGAGAACCAACTCTGGTGGGAAGGTGAGCCTTGTTGTTATTTTTGTTCACATGTTCCTGTTTTTCCCTGAGCTTTTCTCCCTCCCTTGAACCTTGAAAAAAGCTATTGTGATCATGAACTTGAAATCGGCTGCAGCTTCTGTCAGATGGTCATGAATGATTGCTTCCTGAACAATACTATCCTGTGCTTGTTGAAACTCTTGTAGCTTTTAGCTGGATTCCAAACAGTCGTCCAAAGCCTCCCCGTAGATCTTCTAGTTATGTTACTCCCTGTGACTGTTTTCAGCTTAGAGATATTTTAGAGAAGCGCCCGGTCGAGGCGAGCTTCAAAAGCTGCCGTGGAGCAAGTATGCTTATTACTAACGTGTTCAGTGTTTTCTTGCTTTCAACGTCTGTTTACTGTTGATATTTTGACTAAATTACGGGTACCAGTTGCAACAGTGTTGTGTTCAGTATCATTCATACTCACATGAGCAAGTTTTGTTTTCATGAAAGTGTGTGAACAAAGTTATGATTGTTTTGAATACAGGAGTGTCACCATTAAAACTGAATAAAAAGTTGGTTTCAAATGCAAAAACAATCGCCTGAGTTCAACCTCTAACATCTTTTACGATTTAGGCTACATGACAATGAATAATTTATAGCTACGAAGCTTAAAGATGGGCAAAACTGTATTGCGGTATTATTGGTTTTTTATTGTTTTTCCGCGTGCGGCAATTTGACTTGTTTTTGCTTATTATTTTGACCTGTTTTTTTTAAATATTTTATTTCATGCCGAGTCATTTATAGGTGTAACTTTTGTTTATTCAATCAAATTTCTTAGATGAATTTTAGTTCAAGATGTCCAATGTTTTTCGTTTCTTTGCTAACGCTATTTTGTGTTTTACATTATTTAACCGCTGCGAATTTCAAGGATCGAATTATTTCATCTTTTCATACCGCTCATTTCTCTCCTCTCTAAATGACTTTTAAACACTATTAAGGTCACTAAAGATTACTCCAAAGACTTTCAGTTCAATAAGGGGCTACTATATTATCAATAATGTAAAAAATCATGCATGACGTCCAAAATTAAAATTATCATTTTTATTATTATAAACTGAAAACATAATTTTAGTTAAGGATTTTTTTATATTGCATCATTAAAAATCTGCATCTTGCTATTTAAATACTGTATCACGAGTCTATTTCGAATTTATTGTGTAAAGCTGCCTGCTATTTAATTTTTTTTAAAAATGACTAAAACAACACTAAATTACGGCGATTTGCTCTCAAACAACTGGGGGAAATATCTCCCAAACTAATTGGGCAGTGTTCATCAGTTTTCACAGACCCATTGGTTCCCTGTTGTAGAGTGAAAAGGGAACAACTGTATTTTATGTTCTCTTCATTGGTTTAATTTTTTAAAGAAGATAA
Source organism: Convolutriloba macropyga (assembly GCF_964194025.1). NCBI lineage: Eukaryota > Metazoa > Xenacoelomorpha > Acoela > Convolutidae > Convolutriloba > Convolutriloba macropyga. Next base: position 25,549,526 of record NC_134476.1, on the reverse strand, counting down.
TTGTTTGCTTGGCCGTTTTCTTCTAGAGCATTTGTTTTGATTTCATTTCTGTCTCACCTCGAAATAACTTAATGTACCCACTCCCTTAAAAAGAAAAAGGGACATCTATATAATGGAGGCAGCTTAACTTTGATTTCTTTTGAATCTATTTGAAAATTTATGGGTGTTGTAGGTATCATGAGAAACATGTATAAAAACTATAAAGAGCCTGGTAAGTATTTAGGAAAGGTAAAGGTGTAATGACGCGCCACTAGTGATCTGATCTGAACTCAAAATGTTATTTGTTCTGTTGTTTGACGTTCTTGATAAATCTTCTGGTGTACATAGCTTTTTGGTACTTTAGTATGTCATCAGGCGTAATAACTAGAAACTAATTCCTTTATTTCCAGGTACTTGGGTTCCGAGAAACCTATTCAGCCCTGAAAGTCAAAGAGGGCCATATTGAAAAACTTTATTAAACATTTTAATTGTAGCCGTCCTTGTCTTCTCAACCGGCTATTATAGTGGCCTTATTTTATTTCAATTCAGAGATTAATTCTTATTGGCTCGCTGTGTTTTAAGATCTGTTCACGCATTCTTATGATTTTATAAGTCAATTTGAAGGAATTATTTTAGTCACGAAACAAGAAGTGGAACGAAAAAGCAAGTGGTCTGATTTTTTTCACTCTAACTTTAATCTAGAGAGAAAACGTTTTAACATAAATTTGCTTTCTCTCTAGTGGTTTTTTGTTCACATGCGGCATCGTGACATTGATTCTAACTGTTTTGCAATTTTTTTAAAAAAAGGTTCTCCCAATCCATTCATCCTTTTTAGTCTTGTTTTTTATTTAGTCAATGAAAATTTTTTGATTTGTGTCAGGACTTGTCCTGCTGTTTTTTTTCACTGGTACCGTAATTCACTGCTTGTTCAACATTTTCGTAAAATCTCTTTGACTTCATTAGGCTAGTTTTATTCTTAGCTCATTCTGCTCAAAGTGATTTTAAACAGCATTTGCTCAGCAAAGTGATCCTAAATAAGCGGAGTCAAGAACGAAATCAGGAATAGATCGGGATAAACCCAAAAAGCCAAATCTTAGATAACCACTACTATAAGTTTTGTTTTTATAAATTTTAGTTACTATCTCTATTGATGATTGGTGTTGCTACTGGCCCCGGTATCCCCTCATTAAGAAACGGTTGTCTTAGTACGGAACGACATCAAAATGTTTCGCACTTTAAGCATAATTTTGAACTAGAAACAAATTTCATATTCTGTTCTTTCAATCCGAATCGCGGTTATGAGAATCAATGGCGGCTATTTTCCGGCAATCTGCTGGGTATGTTGAAAAAATCTAATTTTAGAAGCTCTTCTTTATCACTAGAAGACGCAAAGAAACAGTAAGGTTGACGATTAAATGGGAACACATGACAGCTTTGTTGTTATATCGGTGCTAGATCGTTCATAGGATGAGTCACCAAGTGTTTTCAATTTCAATCTGGCAATAAACCAGAGTTGATGAGCTCTTTCTATATAACAATCTAGGGCTGATTAATGGCTAAATTAAGTACAACTGCGCGAAATATTTAGTGGAGTGGGAATTTGAGTTTTACCAACTAGCCTTTAATTTCACATCATTGGCAAGATAGCGGGTCCTTTTTCATTTTACTGAACTAAAGTTGATTTGTTACCAAAGAGATTGATTGCACCTGCTTTAAACAATTATGTCACAATGCACAATTAATAAGAACTTACCAATATGTGCACTAAAATCACGTCAATTGAAATAATGTCGATTGATGTTGCAAATTCCACTGATTAAATTATTAACGTTTTAAGAGATCGGATTTCAATTTTTCAGGCAAATTTAGATCCTATGAGACGTAGGAAGTCCAGTGTGTTCCAACCTGTTAGTGTAAATACAAGCACTAAATATAACACAGCAAAATATAACGGCTACAGAAACTGTTTTCAGTGACTAACAAATAACTGCTTTGAGCTGTATTGTGTCAACCTTAACATGGCATGTGGTTTCGGCTATTTAAATGTGGATCGCTCTAATAGCCTTGAACGGCAATTTGTTCATTGTTTTGAGTTCTCGGGTACAATTGGCGCGTAATACGATGCCGACGTATAAATTGTCAGAAGAAACGAAAGATTGCAAAAGTTTAGAAAAACATTATTCGTCATTTTGTAACTCTCTCTTGGTAGTATTTTTGACCGGTCTCATGGGGTTAGTTATCAATCAAAATTAGTTAGCATTCTGGTTCTGTCTCAACTATTTTGTATGTTCACATTTATTGTGCTTTTTATATACGCTATTGATTTTTGGCAGTTCTTTGTCCACTTTCACTCGCAATACACTGTTCTCTTGAGCCTAGCAATGACTTAATGACCGGGCTTGATGAGTTTATCCCGTCTCTTATAATTATTCATTTCAGCCTACCTCTGTTCACAGCACTGTCTACAATCACTGAAGAAATTCGAAATTCCGTTCATTTTAAACAGTGAGTGGGGTAAATCAAAAATTAAGTGTGATAGTGTGGCTTTTGTAAACCAAAAATCATCAATGAATTAAAAATAAGACGAATCTAAAAAAACTGATCCTGAACTACGTAATTTTTCTAATAATGTATTTTTAGTTCTACTGAAGTTATGTCTGAAGTGCAGTGAATGTTTTCAATGATTTTCCCACTTTTCCAATTTTTGTATTTCTATTATATGCTTTCTTCTGCTGAATAGTTTGACCTGGTTAAAAGTTGAAATGTTTTAGGTGTTTTGATAAATTTGATACCTATAATAAAAAATTAAGCATTTTTTTTGTGAAGTGCCATTCATTTTTGTTACCTATCGGTTTTCCATAGCACTGACCGGTTTTCAAAAATATACAGCAGCAGCCTTAGAACGAACTGTTGTTAAACATTGTTGTTTGTTTTAATCTTTGACATCGTTCGTTCTCTATTCTTTGGATTTTTTCTCCGTTGTTTTTGAAATTTGTATTCTAAGGCTGCTGCTGTAGCTTGGCTGAAAGCCTGATTTTTAGTTCAGTCTTTTTCGGGATTCTACTCGGTTTTCTTTTGTTGAGATCTGTTCACTTTGATTTCACAGGTCAAATGTCAGTGTTGACAGTAGCCGTAAAATAGGAGGAAGCAAGTAAATTGAATGATTGCATTTTGTTCTCACTCAATTAACTGAGAAACTTGAAGATATTTCCTAAGTTTAGGCAGCTTAACTTTTGTTTTGAACTGTTCAGTTGAACTGTTTTGAACATTTCTGAGTATGTTTTCAGTTACGGACTTCAGTTTTGTTGTTTTTGATGTCGTTTTTGCTAATCGTATTCAATGTTCATTCCCTGCGCCATTTGGTTTGTATTTTCATGAATTGTAGTTCAGGATCAGTTTTGCTTTTTAATTCGTCTTAGTTGTAATCCGTAATCAATCTTATTACAAGCCGCTCTATCACACTTGACTTTTACCCCCATCACTGTTTAAACTGAACGGAATTTAGAATGTCTTCAGCGAGTGTAGACAGTGCTGTCAACAGAGGTCCGCTGAAATGAAAAATTATAAGAGACGGGATAAACTCATCAAGCCCGGTCATTAAGTCATTGCTTGGCTCAAGAAAACATGAGAACACCTTCAAACATCCGAAGAGTACTACGAAATTCGAGAACTTGTCCAAACAAGATCGAATAAAGGTCACAACCGAGAGATAGCTTGGGATAATTCAGCTTCAGAACAAAAGCAGTTTTAAGCCGGCTAGATCCAATTAACTTCGCCAATCAATTGACTTAAAGATCAGAATCTTAAATAATACAGCTTAAAAATTTTGATTATTCCGGCTTAAAAATATTAATTGATATCAAACAAAGTTTGTAGCATTTATATCAGTATGACCGGTCTTTTTTAATGCAATTTTCCGTACTAGCGTCTTTCCGGCTGAGTGTTTTTCGTCTGAGTTTTTCCTCAAGAAAGGTATCAACAGGTAAAGCCCGGAGGGCATTAACTCACTGAGCAGGTCATTGAGAGACTTGCACCTTAGTACAGTCTTAGTATTCGATTAACCAAAACTGTTGAGTAGACATAATTCATTGTGTGAAGGACGGTTTTTAGAGTTTCATCTCCCCCTTAACACTCCGCTCCTCGACAGCTCCACCCACCGCCTTTATTAAGCTTAAGCTAGACTCTCTAAGCTGCCGCTAGCTACTGACGAAGCCAATCAATCGCCAGTCGTTTAGAGCAATTTGTCCGACATTTGTTGTTTATGTTTATGCTTCTTCGACCGATGATTTCAATAATTGCTCTCAAATGAAGGATTTAATTTTCGTCTTTATTAAGTTTTTGCTTGATCAACGTCCTCAGAAACGAGATAAAATGGTGATTTAGTCGCTGTACAGTACACTCTGAGGTTTGATTGTCTATATATACAGTTCACCGAAACCCTTCTCCCCCCCCCCCAAAAAAAAAATCAGAATGCTGTACTCAAATTAGTACGAGACATTTGTGCGATAAACATTTTCTTTTTTCTGCTATTTTATGTATTCTTAGTACGCTACAGTCATCGAGCGCTCTAGCAGCGAAAACTGACAATTAGAAGTTAGCTTGAAACACTTGTTATAACATTATGTCGACTTTCAATTGTGTGCGACTGCTACATCAGTATGACTTTGAATGGCGGAGAAATCCATTGTATTATTTTTAGGACAGAGGGGCAACTCCGATGAAGCCAGCGCAGTTGGCGGCAGCCAAGATGGGCGGTGGGGGAGGAGGTGGTGGAGCTGGAGGCGCCAAGAAGAGCTTTGGTCATCCAGGTATGGTCTCTTGACTCAGTAACAATAGAATTCCAAAACGCAGTCCAGAGTTAAAATCATACTTCATAGGACGAAAACACTAAATTAGGAAGCGATCGTTTGGCTACTAGTTGTAAATGCTTAACTATTGAAAACTAACTCGCACAAATAATCTTGCTTCAGCGATAGAAGATGATTCAAATATAGTACTGAGATAAAATCTCCCGTTGGATCGAAATAAAAACGATATACAAAGTGACTAAATTGAGCAAAGTGACTAGATAAGAGAAAATTAACGAGCTAATACTAAAACATAACCGACTAGACATCGAACGAATTACGCTAGCGGTGATCGCTTGGGTTTAGCTAGCTGAGGATAGCCTGAGTGGGGTAAAAATTGTTGTACCAAACTTAATAAAATGGTCTTTTGAAGCACGAATCTTTGCCTCCTCAGCAGTTTCGGTGCTTCGTAGGCTTGTAAAGCTGAAAGAGAGCTGCACTTCAATTCAAAGTCCACAGGCTTCTGTGGGAACATAGTCAGACAAATGGAGTATGAAAATGAATAAACAGACAAACTGGTGATATGACAATAGATCGAAAGACAACAGATCGAAAATTGGGACGATAGATCGAAAATTAAATTATTTAAGTTGCGTATTGACCAATCAGATTTGAGCGCTCATTTATTATACAGCATATAACATGTTGTCTTCTGATATTTTGTTGTGATAGATTCATATCAAGTCCCACGGGCCGCTGAGGCATGGCCATGGCTAGCGAGGCATGGCCATAATGTGGTAATTATATTGCAGCTCGCAAATAATGCTTAATTTCAACCAATAAGAATAGAGATTAATTTTCGATCTATTATCCCAATTTTTCTGTTTTCGAGCTGTTGTCCTTTCGATCTATTGTCCGGTCACCAGACAAACTACCAAAATAATCGCTAGAAAATTTGTTTGAGAGCTATTAATCACTTAAAGCTCTGAGAACTAGAGAGCCAATAGAAGAAATCAACTAACGTCGGACGAGTTCCTCTCGAAGGACGGACAATTTAATGAGTGGGAGTGCCAAAAAGGTTGTGACAAGGTTGGGGCTGGAAACCGCGAACTCCAGAGAACAGTCTACGACTTTATCCTTTTTTGCTACAAAGGGTGTGATAAAATTTTTACTCAAAATGACTTCGTTAGCAGCATACTCAATATTTCGAAATGAGAGCAATTTAAAACACACGTGAAAATTAAGAAGTCGAGCTTGAAAAAGTCACGATATCGAACAAATGTTCAACAATGTTATATGGTTGACAAAGAACAACCTAATGTATATTATGCATAAAATTAGCTTGAAAAAAAAGCTTTACTTGTTCAACGTACACTTGGCTAGAGAAAAGAAAAGCCTCGCGGCGTAAGATTGATCAGGAGAATGGTTTATAAGAGATGCCCAAAGTTTGAGAGCTGAAGACTAGTTGGTGTAATTGTTAGCACACTATGCCTGCAAGAGATGAGTGTTCGAATCCAGTTCGAACACGCATCACTTGCTTAGAGCCCCTAACAGGTTATGGGCCAGACCCTATTCTATGAGCTTAACCGCAAAAGAGAGACATGATAGTTAGAAGAGATGATGCGCAATTTAAGGGGGAGTGTTTGAAAGTTGAGAGAGAACAACTTGATGTAAATTGTGCATAAGATAAGCTTGACAAAGCTTGTCAAGAAGCTCTACTTGTTCAAGGCATACTTGGCTAGAGCAAAGAAGCCTTGAGGAGCAAGAAAGAACTTGAGAATGGGTTATAAAAGATGCCCAAGTTCGAGAGCTTAAGACCAGTTGGTCTAATGGTTAGTTCACCAGGGTTGCAATCCAGCACTGGTCCATTTTCACAGTAGTTGCGCCTGCTTAGAACCCTTACACAAAAAAGCGCAAAAACGGTCGAGCAAATTTTTGGATTAGAAGATCACGTTTACAATAATGGTTTCAAAATTTGTTCGAGAGCAATTGAAACTGAAAAGCTGATAATTTAAAAACTTAGCCGGCAATATATTGGGAAGTACTAGGAAACTCGTGCAAGCTGCAATGTAGAACTGCAAAATAATGCAAAAAAAGAGGAACATTGTTAATTTCCTCTGGTACACATAAGTATAAAAAGCAAATGGTAAAAGAGGCAATGTAAAGTTAAGAATATAACATTATGTAAAATTATAAAATCATTAAATTACTTAATTAAAAATTTGACCTTACATTATTAAAAAAACGGCCTAAAATGCGAGCATAAAATGTTCTCACAATTTTATATGTACATCGTGAAGATTAAAAATTAAAATCTAATGCTCTCAATGTCATCTTTTATATCTGTTACTTTTGGGTCCTTCAAAAATTCTTTCCAAAAATATTCTTTTTTTAAGGAAGCTTTCGATGTTGTTTTCAGTCTAATATTAGAAGGCAGACTATTATAAATTGGAATGGCTTGTGCAATAAAAGAATCAGTTAGAAACTTATTGTTCTTTCTTATATCGAACGTTACTTTTTTTTGACCTGTCATGTTGTTTTATTCTCATGGTAGAGAGAGGTTCAATTTTATATGCTGGAAGATCGTTGCTGAGTAAGCGAATAAAATACTTTGAGCAACGATTTTTCAAGAGAAAAGAAACTGGTAGTATTTTGTTGCGAAGTTTGAGATCTGTAGACCGATCGTATTTTCTCCTATTAAAAATGGATTTTATTCCCCAATTCAATTGTTTTTCTAAAGTTGTGAGTAATGACTTTTGCAACCCTATTAGAATTAGCGCGGAATAATGTAGATGACTTATTATTCCCTTACACAAAAAAGCGCAAAAACGGTCGAGCAAATTTTTGGATTAGAAGATCACGTTTACAATAATGGTTTCAAAATTTGTTCGAGAGCAATTAAAACTGAAAAGCTGATAATTTAAAAACTTAGCCGGCAATATATTGGGAAGTACTAGGTAAGTACTAGGAATGCTGTCTTTTTAATATCTGTTGCAGCGGTCTGATGATGAAGTCAATGAAAAATCAAGTTTGACTGATTATAGTCGCGCGGAATCACTAAGGGGAGCGATAAAGTGACTATTTTTACGGTGTAAAAATTTCCCTCGTTTCGATGCGGAATGAGAAATCAGATTTTCAATTGTTCTCAAACGAAATTTGAAGTTATTATTGTAAACCTGTCTTTTTGTTGCAAAATTCGTTTGATTTGTTTTTGAGTGACTTTTCACGCTTGAGTTTTTGAGCGTTCGAACCCCTGTCCAGTCAGGAATCTTTGTACGATGAAATTATCTCCAGACCATGTCGCATTCTAATTGTTCGCCTCGCCAGTCGTTTGAGAGCAATTCGTCCGATGTTAGTCGGTTTGTTTTAAATTTCATTTGTTCAAGTGCTGCTATTTTTCGTTTTCAATTTGACTTTTTAAAAAATTTCAATGGTTTTCAAAGTCCAGAGGAATAGTTTTTGGTTTAGTTGATAAAAATTTAGTTTAATTGTTGTCTAGGACTTTTCCTGCTGTTTTTATTTCGTGGCGCTCATTTTGTTTAAAGTTTTCTACGCGTTGAGCCTCAAAATCAATTTTTTAATGCCGCTCTTTAGATGCTTGTAAGTGCATGACGTCATTCGTGTTGTGTTAGTGTTAAGGTTTTGTTGGGTCCTGTTATGTAAGGGCGCGTGGAAAGGGGGACTGTTAAGAGGTCATGTATCACAATAGGCTTCCAAGTGAAAAGATAGAAATCCTTTACTTGTGCATTTTCAGTCCTGTTTTTGGATTGAAGTTTGCAATTAATTTCTGGTTCCCAACTCTCATTGGTTTCATTTTCTCTGGTTGCACTCAATTTAAATGAAAGCACCTTCCAAGCATCTTCTTGTAAGACTGATCGTGGCAAATAATTTTATTATTCCCAAAACCAGACTGCGGAAAACGTGATTTTTTTGTTTCAATGTGGCTATTTATTTTATATCCTCAATAAATTGGAAGATATTCACAGAGTAACCGGCACAGAAAGCGAAATGTGATGAAAACAATACATACATACAGCTGGCGAATAAACTATCTTTGTCAAAACTGCAGCCCAATAAGCAAACTCATTAGCCGATAAATTAAAAGTGCAAACCCCGGCGAACTTCAAAGCCCTAAAGCCAACTCTACTACTGCTACTATTCGCTTAAACTGCCTATACAGACCTAAGGCAAAGCCAGTTGCACTTGGATATCTGTTTCAGGTAGTGTTTGGGACCTGGTGAAGTATTCCTCTACAATGACGTGTGTTGGGAGTGCAGTGCTTGATGTGAGCAGTCTCCTTTCGTCCTCTGACCAGAGCAAAGTGAGGACTGTCTTACACGCCGGGGGAGGACCCATGCGACAGGAGGACCTCGACATCCTCATGGACACTCCGCCCGCAACTGCTGCCAGTGACATGAAAAAGGTCCGTCTTCGTATTTTAACTGATCAATCTTCGCGCCGTGTAATTTTTCCTTATCAATCAAGACAGCAACTCGAGCGTCAAACAATGTTTTAAATTGCTCCCAAACGAAGTTTGTAGAAAATCTATTAGTCCTGTCGGTCTTTTTTTATGCGATTTTTCGCTTGACCGATTTTTCGTCTGACGCTTTTGACTTTTCGTCCTCAAAAACGGGATAAACATTTAGCGCCCAGCGAGCATAAGGTGCTCTTAGAGTCTTTCAGCTCAAACTGTTTTGGAGACTTTTACTTATGATGTGAAGGGCGGTTCTTAGACGTTGAAGACCCCTCAACTGTTGACCCCCCACTAATGCCCCCCCCCCCCCCCCCCCTCATCAGCCCTCGTCCCCCCCGTTTCGAGCTACTGACGAACAACCGCTCGCTAAAAACACGCAAATTTACTATTTTGCACATTTTTTAAGCTTTTAATAAAATTTGACATTTTTTTGATTAATTGCTCTTGAACGAAGTGTTTTTTATGCAAAATTTTTGCTTGATAATTTTGACTTTTCGAGTGACTTTTACGCCCCTGACTTTTTGCGTTTCGCGTGATCTAAAGTTCTCTCTCAATCACAATTGCAAGCAGCTGAACTCAATTGGCGGCAATTTAATACTAAAAGTCAAATGAAGTGCGCCGAAATCTAAGTGGTATATGTTACTTTAAATCTTAGTGGTATATGTTCTAATGTGGTTATTCGAAGCCCACATTTAGACGTTTAGTCGGTTGTTTTTTTTATTAGCCCTAGTTGTCAAGGAACCTCCTCTAGGTTATAATAATAGGTTACTGCATAGTTTCTAGTGGTGATGGAATGATTTCAACATTTTAACATCACGAATTTTAGCATTTTGTTGATAAAACGTGCAATTTCCAAATTTTTTGACATTTATATATCCTTATTCAGTCTCTCCGGACCCTGGGGCCAGAAAACCTCCTTTGGAGCTCAAAGGAGTTCGATAATAAGTTACTGACAAATTTTTTTGGCCATGGAAAAATTTTTCAATTTTTTATTGTCACAAATTTTAGCAATTTTTTGATAAAACTTGCTTTTTCAAGTTTTTTTGAAAATTTTTGTCCTTTTTAGGTTTCTTCAGCCTCACGAGCAGAGGAACCTCCTCTAGGGTTTGAATTTAGGTTGCCGTATAATTTCTAGATGTACTGGAATGTCTTGCAATATTTTAACGAATTTTAGAATTTTGTTCCGGTTTTTGCCTTTTTTCAATTTTTTGACATTAACTCATTATTCAGGTTTTTTGAGCCTCAAGGATCAGAAAACCTCTGTTAGGGTTTGATAAGAAGATACTGAAAAAGTTTGTCATGGATTAATTCTTTATTGTCACAAATTCTAGCATTTTTTTAAAATCTTGCATTTTTTGAATTTTTTTGTCATTTTTTGGGTTTCCCTACTCTCAAGAGCCACTGAAATTCCTGTAGGATTTGATACTATGTTACTGTATATTTTAGTGATGTAATTGAATGTTTTTCAGGTTTTTCATGTTTTCGAATTCTTTCCGGCACCAGGGGCCCTGACACCTCCTCAAAGGTTTGATAATGAGCTGCTGATAGCTTCTAGAGTTAATGAAATGGTGATCAATATTGTTTATGACTCCAGTTTTCGTAATTTTTGGATAAAATTTAAATTTTTTTCAAATTTTTGTAAAATTTTTGTTCCAAGTTTATTGATCTTTATGATCCAGTGAAACTATATCAGGCTTGAAACATGAATACTGAATAGTCTTTTGAAACAAAGAAATGGTTTCGGAGGTGGGTTACCTGACAGAACTTTCGAGACAAAAAAATGGTTCCGAATTTTTTTGAAGCGAGGTTGAAAACTTATTTTTGTTTTCGCCTTTTTCAATTTTTTTCTACATGATTTACTTACTAACAAGGCCAGGAAACTAGAAGTTGCAGAGTCCAATCCTATCATGCAAAATTTTCCTCTCTCTTTCTCTCTCTGTCGGTTGCGGTTTCTTTTCTTCTTTCTCTTTCACGTTTTCTCTCTCTCTCTCTCTGTCTTTGATGCCGCACTTCATCTGCTGTTATGTCGCGTAATGTCATCGTCTCTGATCCTCATTAACAATGAGTTGCAGAAATGTTTTTATCTTAAATAATTTAACAGGCACTTTTTAGGAGATCGTTGTTAATTGCTCTCAAAAGCAATTTGTAGCAAATATATTAATCCTGTTTGTCTCTTTTAGGCCATTTTTCGCTTGGCCGATTTTTCGTCTGACCCATTTGACTCTCGAGGTAGCGCTCATTCTGCATACAGTTCTCTTAGAGCCGTTCAGCCACTAGTCTTCAAGTATTTGATTAACAGAAACTGTTTTAGAGACTTATACTTATGGTGTGAAGGGTGGTTCTTTGAAATTGATCCCTCACCCCCACCCACCCACCGCCCCCACATCAGTCCCCCAGTCTACTTTTGCACCCCTGCTGCGCTCACCTTACGCCCCTTCAATTAATCTAAAGCTAGCCACACTAAACCGTGGCTAGCTACTGACAAATCCAACCGCTCAGCGGTCGTTTGTGAGCAATTAGCCCGACGTTATTCGGTTATGTTAGCAATCATTTGGACAATGTTTTTCGCTCTTATGAGATTTTCCACTTGATCGGGTTTTTGGCTGACCATTTGAATTTTTGCGTGACTTCTCGATCTTTGCGTGCCCTGAATTCTCATACAGAATTTGAGGCGCATTGCGGCAAAATGTGTTTCTTTATTAAGCTCTATCAATATTAATAATCGCCGTCAGCCTCTCAACGGCTATCATTTAGGCGCTCTCCTTTTGTTTTACAATTTAAAGAATTTGAATTTTATTGGGCGCTATCTTTTTTTAAGATCTGTTCACACATTTTCATGATTTTTGAAGTCAAATTAGAGTAGTCATTTTGGTCATGCGGAAAGAGGAAAGAATTTAAAATTCAACTGAATGAATTTTAAATTCTTTCACGCATTCAATTACGCAATGTGGTGAATACTGTCAAAGTCAAAAGAAGAAAATCAAATGAGACGTGATAAACCGATAAAGCCCGGTCATTGTCATTGAGAATTAGGTTATCAAAGTTCATTAGTGCTTGCTGGCTGACATTGGTATTAAGCTTATTAGCTTTCAGTTTGAAGCTAAATTAAGTATAGTTTTAGAATCCAAGTGAAACTGCACGACAAATTGGAACGCGTTTTGACACTGAAAAGAACCAGAAAAAATTCGGTTAGTTAATCGCTTTCTTTTTTGTGTCGATCCCGATGTGCATAAAGCGCGTCAACGGCGGCTACTTTCCGGCAATCTGCCGGCTATGTTTATTATAAGATCCTTAGTGATAACAACCCCCTTCACGGCTGAAGTAAGACACAGAAAGCGTCTGTAATAGTTATTAACAGTCGCCCTCATGTTCTCAGCCGTCTTTTATAGTGACCTTATTTTTAACGCCTTGGAGAGTAGTAATGGTGATCTATTTTAAATCAAAATCACAGATAAAATTTAGGTTGGTTTGGTTAAAGCATCATTGGAAGATTGCAAAACTGGGTGAAAATTTTTTGCTGAGCGAGCGGAATTTTTGTTTACGTGCGGTTTTTCCAAAGAAGTTTCTTAGTTTTTAACTAACTTTTCCCTGTAAAAATGGTTTTTCACCCATATGATAACTTATAACCGTTCGCTCGGGACGTTTTTAAGCATTTATTAAATTCAAGATATTTTTTTGTCATTTTAATGGCTTCTTAGTGGTTCTTGCTAACAGCCGCCTTCAGCCTCTCAACAGATATTATTTAGGTGCTCTCCTTTTTTTTAAAATTCGCTTTACCTTTTGATCACGTTTTTCGTTTTACATAAGTCCGATTTTCACGCTTGACTTCTTACCTCACTGTTTCGAATGGATTTTAAATTCTTTCACGTATTCAATTACACAATGTTATGATTACAGTCAAAGTCAATAGTGCAAAATCAAAAGAAACGGGATAAACCGATAAAGCTCGGTCATTAAATCATAATGGTGAATTAGATTATCAAAGTTTAAAAAAGCTTCATAGTTTTCGGCTTAGAAGCTGAATTAAGTATAGTTTTAGAATCTAACTGAAACTTCTCACCGGATTGGAACACTTTAAACTCTTCTTTTTCTTTTCTGTTTCTATTTCAATCCCGATGTGCGTCAACGGCGGCTCTTTTCCGTCAATCTGCCGACTATGTTATTAATTTCAAAATTCTTCCCGTCTATTGAGCGTTTGATGATGGCAGTAAGTTTTTCTCGTGGTCTTAGTGACCTTCTGATTTATGAGATCAGTTTTATTACTTTTGTTTAATCAAATTGAATAAATTATGAATAAATCAATTTTGATGTTTTTATTTTTAATAGCCGGAAAGCGATAGCTGAGGCGAGGCTATTATTGGCCTTCTCTTGGTTTTTTTTATTTCGTTCAGATTTTTGATACAACCATCTGACGTCACAATCACTTCAAATCTGCTTTTTGTTCATTCGTTTCATGTAATTTCAACTGAATTGCGAGCGTAACGTCATTTTTCATGCTCATTTTCCTCGTTTGGTGACGGATAGTTTTTTGCTCATTCGCGTGATTGGTGACGAGTTACTCAGCTCTATCAAAAATGACTTCCGCGCTCCGAAATTGACTTTTCTTTTTTTCAACTCAAAGAGATAAGGCCAAGTGAGTGCGTGTCACTCTAATTGAAGGGTATTTGAGGGCAGCTAATGGAAGCATCAATAAGTTAAACAGATTCTTTCTTGATCAAAATATAACATCTCATCATTTTGAGATTGCAGATCTACGAAGCTATTATGGCTAATTTTTGGAAATCTGCCAGCAATGTTCCAATGCTTTTCAGAAAAATTTTGAACCGCTGTTTAATTTGATCTATGCGATTAGCTACTTAAGTTTGCATTAAAAGATATGAAAGTTCGTTCAAAAGTGTTTCGTTTTGTTTAAATTTCGCTTTTTTTGAGAGTCTTGTTGTGTAGTCGGTCTTGCGATCTGTTTCTTTTGACCTCATCAAACAATTTGCTTTGCTGTTCCTTTGTTCACTGCTTCGACATTTTGTGTAAAATCTTTGACTTCATTACGCTAGTTTTGTCCTCATTCTGCTCCAAGTGCTTTTAAACAGCAATTGCTCAGCAAAAGAATCTATAATCAACAGAGTCAGTATCGAAAAACAAAATTGAAAAAAAGAAGAAAAATCTGTGTAAACATATTTACTTTTTAATTGCTCTCAAACAAAGTTTGTGGCAATTATATTAGTCCTGTTGGTCCCTTGTTAATGGTATTTTTTGTTTGACTGATTTGACTTTTCTTCCTCAGAAACGGGATAAACAGGTCATTAGTCTCCAAGTATGCGATTCACAAACTGTTTTGGAGACTTATACTTATGGTGTGAAGGGCTGCTCTTGAAATTTTACCCCACCCCCATCCCTACCCCTGCATATCGTTCAGGCCGTAAGGGCCCCATGTAGCCAAAACCCCCCTCCCGACGTTATTCGGTTATGTTTTCTGTTCTTTCAATCCCGATCGGGGTTATAAAATCAACTACGGTTATTTTCCGGCAATCTGCCGGGCATGTTGTGGTAAGGTTTCAGTTGTATGCAAATTTTTAAAAATTTATTCCGGCTTACAAAGAAAACACATTTTTCAAGGCTTCCATTGGTTGCGAGCCCAAACGGACCGCTGTCCATGAACATGCCTCTCATCTGCTGCGGGATGTAATCTCCAAACCGCAGGCCGGTTACCGCGGCAAAACCAGGGGGTAATCTCTATTATGCTACCGCATATTTTTTGGTGGCCTCTGTCTCAAAGTTCCGCTTGCTTGACCGCCACCACAATTGGCACACGCCTGTCGTTTTTTAGCAGTTCGACAATCTTAGTGGGTAATGTTCGTGCAGAAGAAACAAAATTGACATAGCTACTTTGTTTAGGACAAGAAAGACAAGAAGAAAACTACCAAGCCGAGTGGAAAAGGTAAGATATAGAAATTCAAATCTAAAAAATTGCTCATAGGTACATTCAATATGGCAATTTGTATCAGAAGTTAAGTGAACTGTACTGGTTATAGATAACAAGAAGAAGGGTGGACCAATCGGAGGGGGGCCTGGAAGTGGGGAGGATGAGGTCGAAGCTCTGCCGGCTCCCATTATCATTCTGGCTGAACTAGACTTGAGACGCTGGACTAAGACAAAACACTTCGTCAAGGAACACGACGAATGGAGCTAAGGGAGACTATACAGCTGAAGCATGTCATTTATTCCATCTCATCGTAGAAAGGAACCACCCAGGTGGTGGAGTGCTTATGACGTCAAAACATCAATGCCTAATTGGCAAGCTATTAGTGATAATGATCGTAATAACTTGTAAAGCGTAGAACTTCAATGTAAATTGTCAATAAAGCAATTTTTGAATTGTAACAGTGCTCATATGCGAATCAATGATGTAAATGTAAATCTGTAAATAAAAAAGTATATTTAGTTTTGAATAACGAAGTTTTGTTTAATAGCCGCGAAGCGATAGCGGCTATTATTGGAGACATCGTGGTTTTTACAATTCAAAGAATATGAATTGTTTTAGGGCGGTCTTTTTTTAAGATCTGTTCACACAATTTCATGATTCTTGAAGTCAAATTGGAGTGATGATTTTGGTCACGCCGAAACAGGAAGTGGAGCGAAAAAGCGAGTGGTTTTGCGGTGTGAAATTTTTTCACTCTATTAAAGTAGATTGAGAAAACGGTGTTTGAACAAAAATTCGCTTTCTCGCTCTAGTGATTTTTTCGTTCACATGCGGCAATTCCACTTTTTGGATTTTTTCCGGATTTTTTTGGAATGGTTTTCTCAAACCATTCATAGTTCATTCTAGGTCTAGGTTTTTTTTTGTTTGAACCAAATTTCCCATTCTTGATGGTAGTTTTTTTGTTCGCATGAGGCATTGATGTTCTGGTTTTTTTAAATTTTTTTTATCTAATTTTTTGGAATTGGTTTTCCCAATTCACTCATAGTCCATTCTAGGTCTAGTCTTTTGTTTAGTCTATCAAAAATTCTTGAATTGTACGTCAGGACTTGTCTTGTTGTTTTTTAAGTCGTCGTCTCCATCGATGATTCTTGCGACCATTGGTTTTTTCTATTTCGGTGACTTCTACTGCTTTGCAGTTAAAATTTGTGTTCGTGACCTCATTTGTTCTGCTTTTAGGTCAATTGCGTGAATTACCTGACTGAAAATTACTTCTGAACTCACGTAATGAACTTAATGAAATTTTATGAACGTTTACTAGTTAAAGATCAATAGCTTGCATCTAAGTAGTGCCAAACGTATATGCCGTAATTCTTGAGTATTACAATCTTGTTTGTGATTAATTGGTCTCAAACGAAGTTTGTAGCAATTATATTAGTCCTGTTGGTCTTCCGATTTTTTCGCTTGACCGGTTTTTCCTCTCACCCATTAGAGACGGGGTAGACAGGTAGCGCCCAATGGGTATGAAGTTCCTTTAGAGCCTTTCAGCTCATTAGTCGCCAACTACTGTTTTGGAGACTTTACTTATGGTGTGAAGGGCGGTTCTTGAAAGTTGGTGGTCAGGCTTGAAAGTTGGTACGAAGTTTGTAGCAACTATATTAGTCCTGTTGGTCTTTTTTTGTGATTTTTTGCTGGACCAATTTTTCGTCTGACCCATTTGACTTTTCGGCCTTAAAAACGGAATAAGCAGGTAGCCCCAACAGAAATTAAGTTTCATTAGAGGCCGATAGCCGCGTTTAGTAGTCGTTCAAGTGCTTAGTGAGGTGAAGCTACTTAGAAGGCCGTAGTTTATGTTCAAAATGTTGCCAATTTTTCGTGTTTTTTTCGTCATGTTTCAATTTTTTGTTGGACCAGTCTAAAATTGAAACTGGTTTAAGTTTATAAAGGTCTTTTGCAAGACATAGTTACTTTTTTTTACCATTTTAGGAGCTATATGTTTTGGTAATCTAAACAAATACCCAAATTCATACTAATTCTTTTTTTTCAAACTTTTTGAAAATTTTTGTCATTTTTGAGTTTTTTAAACCCTAAGTGTCAAGGAATCTCCTGTAGAGTTCTATAATAGGTTACTACATAGTTTCTAGGGGTAATGGAATGGTTTTCAACATTTTCACATCAGGAATTTTAGCATTTTTTAAAAATAAAACTGCAATTTTTTCGTAAATTTTCAGTTTTCGTAAATTTTTATTATTTTTTAGGTGTCTCCAGCCTCAAGAGCCAACGAACCTCGTCTATAGTTTGATAATAGGTTACTGTATAGTTTCTAGATTTTAATATCACAAATTTTAGCAATTTTTAAAAAAATTATTTGCAAGTTTTTTTCAAGGCTATTGAATTTTTTCGATTTCTGGGGCTCATGGACCTCCTCCAAGGCTTGATAAAAAGCGGCTGAGTAGATTAGAGTTAGTGGAATGGTTATCAATATTTTAATGAATCGAATTTCAGCAATTTTTCGATAAAATTTTAATTTTCAAATTGTTGGAAAATTATTATCATCTCCGTTTATGGATCATCTCCTGTTTTTCACTTAATGTTCTCGCTCTTTGAAGTTGACGAATGAACAAAATAAACTCGTGTTTCCCATTGATAACATGAAACACGTCACAGCTCAAGTACGCTCAGCAGCTTTAAGTCTTCGCAGCGAATAAGACACTTCCAAGTATAAAAGAACCGATCACCAAAACAATGCGAAATCCTTGGATTGTTAAAACAGTAGGATAAAAAGCGGCTGAGTAGATTAGAGTTAGTGGAATGGTTATCAATATTTTAATGAATCGAATTTCAGCAATTTTTCGATAAAATTTTAATTTTCAAATTGTTGGAAAATTATTATCATCTCCGTTTATGGATCATCTCCTGTTTTTCACTTAATGTTCTCGCTCTTTGAAGTTGACGAATGAACAAAATAAACTCGTGTTTCCCATTGATAACATGAAACACGTCACAGCTCAAGTACGCTCAGCAGCTTTAAGACTTCGCAGCGAATAAGACACTTCCAAGTATAAAAGAACCGATCACCAAAACAATGCAAAATCCTTGGATTGTTAAAACAGTAGGATAAAAAGCGGCTGAGTAGATTAGAGTTAGTGGAATGGTTATCAATATTTTAATGAATCGAATTTCAGCAATTTTTCGATAAAATTTTAATTTTCAAATTGTTGGAAAATTATTATCATCTCCGTTTATGGATCATCTCCTGTTTTTCACTTAATGTTCTCGCTCTTTGAAGTTGACGAATGAACAAAATAAACTCGTGTTTCCCATTGATAACATGAAACACGTCACAGCTCAAGTACGCTCAGCAGCTTTAAGTCTTCGCAGCGAATAAGACACTTCCAAGTATAAAAGAACCGATCACCAAAACAATGCGAAATCCTTGGATTGTTAAAACAGTAGGATAAAAAGCGGCTGAGTAGATTAGAGTTAGTGGAATGGTTATCAATATTTTAATGAATCGAATTTCAGCAATTTTTCGATAAAATTTTAGTTTTCAAATTGTTGGAAAATTATTATCATCTCCGTTTATGGATCATCATGAGCCGCATTGAATCTATTTAAGGCTTGGAATATGAATACTGGATAGTCCCTTGAGACAATGAAAAGGTTCTGAAGGTAATAATATCACTTTTTTGGCAAGGTTCTTAGAATTTAATCCCACACCCGACGTTAATGCAATTCGCCTGACGTTAGTTGGTTGTATTTTGTTATCAATGGTGCAACGAAATTCAAGAAACGTGGGGAAGAGGGAATGTTTATTTTGTTCATTCCTCACATTGAAAGAGCGTGAACATTTAGTGAAAAACAATTCGTAAGCAAAAATTTTTTTTCACGAGCGGCTTTCTTAGAATTTTTGTTGTTTTCACTTCCGCTTTTTTTGGTTGCTCTTTTTGGTGGCATACGTTTATAACATTTAGTGCGTTGAATAGTAGTTTTAACTTTTTGAACATTCGGCTTTAAGAGGCATTTTAGAGATGTTTGTGAATGTCTGCTCCAAAAGGTTACACCTACTATTCAACGCGCTAAATTATTTAAGTGTATGCCAACAAAAATTTAAACAAAAAAGCGGAAGTGAAAACAAAAAAAAAACTTATAGAAAGACGCTCGTGAACGAACTTCTCTCGCTTAAGGAATTGTTTTTCACTTAATGTTCTCGCTCTTTGAAGTTGACGAATGAACAAAATAAACTCGTGTTTCACATTGATAACATGAAACACGTCACAGCTCAAGTACGCTCAGCAGCTTTAAGACTTCGCAGCGAATAAGACACTTCCAAGTATAAAAGAACCGATCACCAAAACAATGCAAAATCCTTGGATTGTTAAAACAGTAGAGCGCCTAAATAATATAAATTTAAGATGGCGGAGGAAATTATAAGCTTATGGAGAGCAGCGTGGCTCAAGGAGATAAAGTTGTCATCAAAAATTTTATCCATCGGGGATCTATCAATGAGTTCTCTCTTCACTGCAGCACATATGCGGATATTGAGGTTTGTCTCTCCGGTTTTTCCCGGCTTCTTGTTCCGACCACAACTTAGTGAGTGCAAGGGGCAGAGAAAATATATGCTCAACATTTGTGTTCAGTCAATTTTAGACTCGAGAGCTGTGAATTGTATAATAAGAGAGACCTTCAAGCGTAGACTTTTAAAACAGGCAGATTGCTGGAAATAGCTGCCATTGATTCCCATTAACCCGCATTTGCATTGAAGGAACAGAAAACTGTAAGACAACTTTTTAAAAGTGCGGAACTATTCTGATTTCATTTTGTTGTTAGACATCTTGATACCTAATGAGAGGATACAGGGGCAATTATCAATACCAATAAGCATTGGAGATGGTTAACATTAACTTATGACAACAAACTTATAAGAACTAAGTAGCATGCATCTAAAATTGGGTTTATACCGTTTCTATTGTTGATTCTTGGTTTTGATAATGATTCTGTTCATTTTAGATTGCTTTGCTTTACAAAATGAGGTAAAGCGAGACACAATTTAGATCGACGAATTAAAAAACATAACCGGCAGATTGTCGGAAAATAGCTGCAATAGACGCTTGTGGCCTTCCATGAATTGAAACAACTAAAGGAATAAGATAGACAGATCGACCACCAGTCATTTAATAGACCACTAGACTTTTTAGGTTATAATATTTTTCAAAAGGTTATTTTTTTGAGAGGTAAGTCAAGCACTTGACATAAAAGCAGAAATGACGTCACGTACACAAACCTCAACTGCAAAGCAGTAGAGGTCGGTGAAGTCATTGAAAAAGTCAATTCCAAGAATTCAGTTCAAATCTCAAAAATTGAGAAACTAAAACAAGCAAACTAAACAAAATATACTCATTACTAAAACTCTTGAAGCTTTTACCCCCTAGGCAAAATTTCATTCCTTTAAATATACCTATTTCAAAAATATGTTCAATACCAATTTTTGTTTTTGAAATCGGTCCAGTATTATATCTGCATGACCTGAAAAAATTCATTGGCACTTGAAGATCGATTAACTCAAAAATGACCTAAAAATTAAAAAAATGAAATCAATTGCAAACTTTAAAGAAAATTTGCTGAGAACTAAGATATCAATATCTTCAGAAGCATTTCTGTGTCTCTAGAGGCTATGCATTAACACAATTCCAAGAGTTGAAAAATTAATTGGCTCAAAGATCGATAGGCAATAATTTTTAGAAATCTCAAATTTCAAAAAGAAATTCGTGCTATTAAAATGTTGAAAAACATTCAATTGCCTCCTAGCAACTATCTAATAACATAGTATCAAACCCTAGATGAGGTTGGCTGGAGACTGAGGCAAGAAAAACTGAATAAAAGACAAATATTTCGAAAAAACTTGAAAAAAATTGCAAATTATTCTCAAAAATTTTCTAAAATTCGAAAGGTTAAATTGTTGAAAACAAATCTATTGAAACTAACAACCATGCACTAATTTTTTTTTAACAGACCGTGGCATAGGTTTTCTGGCTCTTGAGAATGGACAAATATCAATAATTGACAAAAGTTTTGGAAACATTGAAAAAATTGCAGATTTTATATAAAAAATCCCAAATTTCGAGAAATTAAAAAGTTGAAAACCAATCCATTAATACTAGAAACTAAGCAGTGCTCTATTATCAAACCACAAAATACATTTCCTGACCCCTGAAGATGAGAACTTCAAAAAATGACAAAAATTTTCAAAAAACTTGAAAAAAATCGCAGAAACTAGTAACATTTTGCGTGTTTGTATTTGTAGTACCATAAAAGATATAGCTCATAAAATGGTCATAACAAGTAATTTTGTCAGGCAAAGGGCCTTCATCATTTTCAAAAAACTTCACACTAACAGTAATCAAACAAAAATCACAAAGAAACATTAAAATTTGCAACATTTTGAGCCCAAAAACTCCTAAAAATGACCTTTTAACCTTAAATTAAGGCCATCCAAGCAGCTGCACCACTCTAAGCACTTTAAGGACTACTGAAGCCCACTTTGCGCCTCTAATGAAATTTAATGCCCGCTCGGCTTTACCTGTTTATCCCGTTTTGAAAGATCAAAGTCATTGAAAAATATATGAACACATCTTAAAAAAAAACACAGCGCCCCAATACAATTCAAATTCTTTGAATTGTAAAAAACCACGATGTTCCTAATAATAGCCGCTATCCCTTGGCGGCTATTAAAAAAGCCGAAAGACTCCGGCATCGACTCAAAGTAAAGCTTTACTTACACCAGAGCTAACAAAAATTTAGGCTAGCAAGACTATTAACCTCATTTGGAAAACGTTTGGATATTTATCGAAGTTTACATTTTTCAAAATTGAAGTTTTTGATGACAGAATGTCTTATATACTCAATTTTCATTCAGCAAAACCGCACATGTTAGAACGACAACAAGTGAAACCAAAACAACAAGCAAAACCAAAGCGAAAACCAAAATCGGAGGCCTGTTAATTTTTTTATACGAAAATTGTAACGTCTCAGCATATGTTCGCCAAACACTTTAAGACGCAATTTCTTCTTGTTAAAACTGCAAACTGATTTAAATATTTTGATGTGCTATCAAACCTTTAATCGTTTTCACATGGTACAAATCCTACAGCCAACCCTAATGAAACATTTGAGCGTGAAAATTACTCTTGGCAGAAAAATGAATTAGGCAAAAAATACTGATAGAACAATTAAACAAAAAAATTGTTTATATTTAGAATATCTTCTTCAACTAAAACGAACTTAAAATGCCACAAAAACCAATATGAAATCTAATTTAAATAAGAAATTACCCCAGACACTAAAAACAGAGTACAAAAACCGCTCAAAAAGCGTGCAAAATAGCGCAATCACTAAAAGAGCTCGAGATTGCAAATAGAACCACTGAACTTACCCGATACTCTCGTTCTCTCTCTCAAAAACGCTGCAGGAACAGAAAAACTCTGCTCTTCAATTCGTTCCGCCGTTTGACCTATCACTTGGTTTTGACGTGCGGCATTGACATTTATATTCTGTTTTAAAAGACTCGCCACCAATACTTCTCTTCGAGTCGTTAATAGCATGTTGAGAAGATGAGGGCGGCTGTTAATTAATTTTTTTTGGTTTTGCTTTTTTCAAGGAGTTAAGGTTTAAATGTTTTGTTGACATTGATGAGATCTGACGTTATTTTCAATTGAATATCATTTTTGTTCAAATCAAAATTTTTTGAATTTATTTAAAATGCTGGATTAAAATTATGCAAAAATAAGTGGTACAGTTGTTTTCGATGAGTTGTAGTGATATGTTAGCATATCGTTGTAGTCATTTTACACTCTGGGGTAAGGTTATTAAAATATCTGTGTTGAAATCTGTTGAACTGGAGCTGAGCTTTGATTGATCTGTTTGAGCCCTGCTTGATACTATTAACATTATCTGAAGTACGCATAAGTAAGTGAAGAGTCTGTCTGGTAGTAATGGTATGCCAAATTTGCGATAAAAATTCACTTTGTAATGACACACGAGGTCGCTGTTTGTTGGATTATTTCATTCAATTAGAAAAAAGAAAATCTGCTATCGTCGGAACTGGTATACTTGTTTGGTATTATAATGAATTCGTCAATTTTTTCGTTTTTTGCTGCATTCTCAGGTTTGATCCGCAATGGTGGAAATTCACATGTACCAATATTGCCCAGATTAAGCTTCTCAATGTACCGTTGCACTAAGTTGTCGTGCTCACCAGCTATTTCTTCAACAAGTTTTTACACTTTCTGATTGTTATCGTTATTTGTACTGTTTTGTATTAGGATAGGCGTGTTTTGATTTTCTGTTGGTCATATTTTTTCAGAACATTTGTTTTTTCTTTCATCGTTGAAACTCCAGATGCATGAACAGTTTTACCTTGCTAGATTGTGGTGGTGTCATTCTCCAACTTTCCAACTACTGTTACCAATAACTTAAGTGTTGTTTTTTTTTTTCAATTTAGCGTCATTTTTGTTCAATAGGAAATTTTGTCTAAATTTGTTCGAAAGGATGAATTACGCTAAGATTTAGACCAGTTACATGTTTTTTTAGACACGCAGCGATAGAAATTCTAATTTTGGTCTCATCGAAAGGACTCAAATTCTACTGGGCCGTGGTTTTTTGAATTAAGCCGTCCAATACAATTCGAATTTTATTGGGCCGCCCAATACAAATGCGAACTCTATTGTGACGCTGTTGTTCAAATTCTGCTCACAATTTTTGGTTCATTTCATGTCGAATACAGACATGTCGATATTCATATCAATGTTCCATCAACAACAGATCCCATCAGGTTAATGAGGCCCAATTTTGTTTTCAGAGAACAGCTGATATTTTATGAATTTGTAGTTTTATGGCTTAAAAGTATTTGAAAACTTCAAGTTAAAGTTAAACTTGAATCAAGGTATTTAAAAAATTGAATGGCTTGCCTAAGCGGAATATGTAATCCTATCCAATGCTTTCAATTGATACCTAATGGCAGTTATGACTTTAAAAAAAATCGAGAATTATAACTTTGTTCTAAACTTTTAAATATTAGAAAAATTCTCAAAATTATTTTTTAAACTCATAACTGCCATTAGGCATGAACTGAAAGCATTGGATAGGTTTACTTGCGTCATTCGTGTCATTTAACTAATACTTTGAAACGAGTTTTAAAAATTCGCGCTTTCTGTATATTTGGTCATATATTTTCTTCCTTCAGGTGATCGATCGCTAATGGTTTTAATTACTGGGATTAGAACGAGTTTTCAAAAAAATTGTGAATTTGTTTTGTTTTGAATTTGTTGACGTCTTGTCCAGAAGGCGCGTCCCATTGCCATAGAAAAGAGGCCCAATCCAATTTTTAAGGTTTAAGTCACTAATTTGAGTCCATGTTGTTTGTGAATTAAAGGGTTTTTAATTGAATTTTTGGTTTTTTGCCTGTATTGGTTATGCTTCTGTAGTCGCATGCTTTTCAATTAAATTCGTATTTCATTATCCGGATTAACTTACCTTATTTTCATTGATGACAGTCATCAACTCTTTATTGCTTTTATGTTTCAACTGATGTTTTCTTATGACTAACACACCATGTTTTCATTGAAAACTTTTAGTTTTTAATAATAAACATTTGTGGTTCTGTTTGTCGTGCTTTCACATAGTCCCTTTCTTTACAAGTCTCATTACAAGGCTCACAAAAGACGGAATTGAACACTTAAGATCTTTAGAATTAGTAGCTAATGATTTTAATGGCTTCAATACTTCGTAAGTTCTTCATTGGTTTTACCTGTAATTACTTTTATTTTGTACTCTTTTGACTTTGCGGCAGCAATGGCAGATCCTAGTGCCTTCATAAGGAGTTATATGTTACCCTAGCAATTAATTTTTTTCGTAATATTAAACTTATTTGGCTAATTAAACTTTATTTATTAAATTTGGTTTATTAAACCCATTTTTCTTTTCTGAACATGTTACTTGGTCCCATTGAATGCTCTCAACTGCTTTCTAGCGGGTGACAAAAATTTTTTTGTTGTGATTCGTTCTCAAAAAATATTGGATCTTTGTCCCCTTTCTTCTTTTTGCCGCTATGTTACCTCTTTGTAGTGAGTCTTACCTATTTGTTTGATTTCTAGTGACTGACAAGTGATTTATAGATTTTATCTGATGGTATTTTGACTTCGTTATTCATTGTTATCAATAGATTTTGCGGTAATTCATGTTTTTGTTTGTTTTAATGTTTATTTCGTCTTGTTTCGTAATATTATTATTTGTAGGTCTTACCGGCCCTCCAATGATGATTTAATTCATTCTTTACTTTCAATTTTTGTAAATATTTTGAAATGAAAATCACATTTCCAAAGCCACTTTAAATCATCATAAGTTGGATAACGTAGTGTATTTTTAATACATAGTATACAATGTACCAACAGAAATGCTCATTACTGTACAAAAGAAGTAAAGTAATGTTAATCATTAAAATAATTTCCTTTTTGGACAAATCTGACCTCGTGATACATTTCGTGGATCCCTCATAAATTTGCAGAAGGATCAATGAATATTTGTTCAGAAGAATAATACCTTAACGAATAACGCTTTTTGGGCCAATTTTTACAATGTACTCTTTGCGTGGTGCCTGGCCAGTTTACCTAAGACCTTTGTCACAATAAAAATTATTAAGTGGCAGTCTATTTCATGTTTGTGAAAAGGCTATTTTTGAATTTGTTCTTTTGTATAATAAGCAGCTCGTTAGTTTCAAATCTATAGAGCTATTATATTTTTTTTCTGTTAAAACAAGCTTTGACAGCCCAGTTTAATTGCAGTTCCAAAGACGAAAGTATTTTTTAACAATAGTTGGCAGACAGAAGTACGGCTGAGTACTGCAATTGATCTAATACAATACAACACAATCTATACGCTTTTTTCAATTTCTCAAGAACAGAGTCTTGTAAGGCATATCAAGTTTTCCTTGCGCCATTTTCCTTATTTTCATGTGTCCTTGATATTTAACATTCTGCTTTTCCCAAAGCTTCTGGTTATTTACTTGTAGATCGAATTGCTTCGCTTTCCCATTACATGTGAATGCAAGTATTTCAGTTTTGTTACTCTTAACTTGTAAATTGTTTTCATTGAAATACTTAAATAAATTTGAGATTGCTGATATGATTCACTGTTTTTATCAATGTTTTTGTCATGCAATAGAGTCAAAGTGTCACCGGCGTATTAAATTAATTGACAATTGAGATGAATGCATTTATTTATATCATTAACGTAAAAATTGGTAAGAGGGGACTGACTCAATATAGTACCGTGGGGAACACCTCTAATTCATCCAAATGCAAAATATGGGTTTTAAATGGTCTCTTTGAACCACGTCTATCAGTAGTACCAGTGCATCTATTGCTGAAGATAACAATTCATTTGGCCTTTCAAAAATTTGCGTTTATGATGAAGTTAAAAAGCATATTGGCTCCAATAAAAAGTGAGCAGCGTCCTCCAAAGTAAAACACGAATAGATGAAAACCATGGGTTTGTTCGTATTTAAGTGAAGAGGGTTCTTACAATCAAAGCAGGATACAGATCTGAAAGAAAAGCATTTTACACTATGTACGTCACTACCACTACCAATGCTTTTCATTTATCAAGTTCCATTTTTTCTTGCAGACATGACAGACTATATGTTGACTCTGGACACAATAGAAATCTGGGGAATAAGTCTTTACAAAAGTCAAAATTTTAAGACCCACATGACTAATATAATTGCTGCAAACTTCGTTTGAGAGTTAATAGATAAATAATATTGCAATGTTGCATTCATGTCCAAATTATACGCCATTTCGTCAAGAAATTGGCGGCTCAGTGACTGTGATGGACAATATGACAGATTATTAATTGAGCGTTCTGAGGGGTTTCGAAAAAATAAATCAATAGTTAGTCGAAACCATTTGGAAGTGTTTTTAAGGTCTTTCTCGAAGCATGACACCACTGCAATTTTTTTCTTATTGTCAATACAATCTGTTGTCAAGCAATCAATTGTTCTATTGATTTTAAAAACAAAACTGAGTGACAAAACAGATTCTGAAAACCATATTTCTTTTAAGCCGTAGATTCCGTTGGTGCCGAAACCAATTATCAAGTTACCGCACAGGAGATGTTTTTCAACTAATCTTTAGCCATTAATATGAAGAAATTTAACATTGTGCGAATTTTTTGTCTATCGAAAAACTTCCAAGTATGTATTGTTTGGAAGAGGGTCCACTTTTACTTAACCCTGCTTAACCTTTAACTCTACGTAACCACAAACTCTGGCAATAGAAACTGCAAAACGTTACGAAATCTGTACCAAACTCATTTTTGGTAATCAATTAATTTCTCTCATCACGGGCTGGCGGGGAGGGATAAAAAGCAGCTCTGGCAAGGAGAAAAGAAAAACTTTCGGTTGGAAGTGATTTCTTATGATGTAACGAGAAAATCACAAGCGCTCGCTGAGATTTTCTCGATAGCAAAAATAATAGGTACAGTTCTTTTTCGATAAGTGTTGTTGTAGTAATTTGTTAGCGTATCGTTGTAGTAACTCTGGGGTGCACATATGAGTTCCTTTGACCTGAAACAAATTCAAAATAAACTTATGTTTTAAAGTGCAAAGGTAATTTTATTGAGTGAGGTAAGTCAGTTGTGATCAAAATCTAATCACGCAAAAAACTTTTGCTAAAGAGAGTGAGAAATGACGTCACGCGCGCATACGTCGTTCGTGAGAGGAAGAAGTAATTCAGAAAGTTTGCTGTTTGAACAAATGTAAAACGAAAAAGAGCGTCAAACGACGAAACAAAAAAAACATAGCAGGACAAGTCCTGACGTACAATTCAAATAATTTTCATTGACTAAACAGAAAACTAGAACGGACTATGAATGGATTGGGGAAAACCATTTAGAAAAAAATCCGATCCAAAAAATCGAAAAAACAGTAAAAATCAAAGTGAAATTGCCGCATGTGAACAAAAAACCACTAGTGAGAAATCGAATTTTTGTTCAAACCACGCTTTCTCACTCTACTTTAATAGAATTTAAAAATTTCACGCCGAAAAACCACTCGCTTTTTCGCTCCATTTCCTGTTCCGGCGTGACCAAAATCACTACTCAAATTTGACTTCAAAAATCATGAAAATGTGTGAACAGATCTTTAAAAAAAGACAGCGCCCCAATACAATTCAAATTCTTTGAATTGTAATTAAGAGCACCGCAATATAGCTCCGCTCAGCTTACTGCTTCGCGGCTATAAAAAAATGTCAATGAGCAATGTCGGAATATTATGTGCAAACGCACCTTAGAGTATGTCATTCTGTGTTCTAGAAAGTGGGCCTCTTGTTCTCAAAGATATTAAGAGGCTTAGTCTAAATTCTTTCTGCTCAGCTCACACTTACCGGAATCGTTGCGCTGCGTTCCGAGCAGACCCAGACATCGTTCCTACTCATGCCAAACAACAGTTTGACAAAATCAGTCCCGACAGCAGACCCAAAAATGCTGGAAATCAGAACAAAATAGGTTCTCAGCGGACCAAAAACTCAGAGCCTGATCATGCTCTAGGGTTCAGAAGGTCTTATCACAGCGGTCGTGGGCGCGGAACCTGGAATCGTTTCGCAATACGGACAATCGAATAAAATCCGCTGAGGGTATGCTACAGCTATTGATCGATACGATGTAAACTTGCATGCATACTAGCATGCTGGCTAGAGCAAGGTTTTAAAAAACTTGTATCAAAATATCTCTGTTCAAACTGTTTGATAGTGTCACTTATTGAAGTGATATGCAAAATAAATAATGCACTGAACAATATCTGCAAGGATAGCTTACTGGACAGAATTATAGCTAAAACAGAAAAGCACATAAAACGCTAAAAGTATAAAAGGCTAGACGTAAAAGAGCAACTTCAACAGGTAGCAATATTTCAATGATAAGATCAATCTTTTGATAGTTTTCGGATAGGATTTTTAGCATTATATCAACTTTTACTGAAATGTTGTTGTACTTACAAAGAAAGCAAAAAGTTATATTTCTTGATAGCTTCACTCATTGTTGAAATCTAGAGATGACAAAGATATGTTATCAATATTTCGATGGTCGGTTAAGTTACTTTTGGCAGAACGCGTTGACTTAATATGGTTCAACTGTCTTTTGTGTTTTTCCTTCAATTCTGCTTCCACTTTTTTCTGTATTTTCTCAGTTAAGGCCACTCTGTATCTCTCGTAAGCTGCACACACAGCCTGACATTCTTCAAAGTATTTTCGGTCCAGAGAATCACGCATGGCTTCCAGGTGTCTGGTGTTGAAAACGTTGAAGTCCAGCATCCGATCCAGCTTCTCATCTGCTTTGTAGTAAGTGTCCATGAAGAAATCCGGTTGGGAGTCCAACAGATCTAAACGTGATCATATTTGCCTATTTTTCTTTTGATCTGCAAACATGTAAATTAAACTAACCACTTGGTTAATGTTACATGTTAGAAATTTATTAAACAAACATTTTTTTTCTAATTTATAACAAACTAAGGTTCGGTTTTCGTAAAATAATTTAATAAAAAATATGTTTAAATCCTGCAACCCTTCTGTCTATTGGAACTCTTTCGTGTCGTTTAAGCATTTCCGCTGTAACTTTTTGTTTAAATTTGGTCTTCGACGTTTCTTTTCTAATTGTAATTGGAAGTGTGTTCCATTTTCGAATAAAGTTACAAACAATTGAACCATTACTCCATTTTGACTTACATTTTTGTTCTAAGAAAAGGTTATGGGTTCGTTTGTTTACAATAATAGGCACGTTTTCTAAAAATCTGAAATGTTTATTAGAGCGATTTCTTGTTTGTTGGAGAATATTGAAAAACCTATTTAAAGACACTCGTGTTATTTGGAGCTCTGCTGGAAGAATTTTAGTCTCCAGAAGTAGATCTCTGGCAGTATCGTATTTGGTTTTCATAAAGCAAACTTTTATTCCCCAGTTTATCTGTTTGTTAATTCTGTCAATAGAGTAAGATGGTAAATTTTAAAAAATTGCGCTAAAATCTAAATGAGACAAAATTAGTGATTTAAAAAGATTTATTCTTGTTTTTAGCGGTACCTGATAACGAACCAAATATAATGATCTGATTGCTGAAGCCATTTTACTGATAACCTTATTTAGTTGATTTTGGTATGTCAGTTCCCTATCAATTATTTACACCTAAATATCTACATTTTTCAGATGCTTCCAATCGGTGTCCCTTGAAATCGACAGTTTCAATGATCGGCAATTTTTCATTCCTGAACACCATTAACTCCGTTTTTTTCTCATTCAAAGTTAACCTGTTTTGTTTCATATATTGATCTGTCTTGTTTAATGTATCTTCAGCTATTAGCTGCAAATTTGCTTCATTCTTTGCATGACATAGAATTGCTGTATCATCGGCAAACTGTAATACATCACAATTCGTTGATACAGCTTCACTGAAATCGTTGACATAAAGTATAAAAATTAGAGGCCCTAAGACAGTTCCCTGAGGAACACCGTGATTTATGACAACCCAATCTGATTTTGCTATCCCATTTTTTACACACTGTTTTCTATCACAAAGTAAAGAGTTTAATAAGATTCTTGCATTTTCTCTCGCATTTTCTCCAATTCCATACCTTTTTATTTTGTTCATAAAAACATCTATAGATATTGAGTTGAAAGCCTTTGCTAAGTCTAAAAAGAGTGTGACAACAATTTCGTTTTCGTCAACGCATTGGTTTATCTTTTCAGTTAATGAAATGATAGTATCGAGACAGGACTTTTGCTTTTGAAAGCCGAATTGATTCTTGTTAATCAGACCATTAAGAGTTAGGTGGTGAGTTAGTTGTTCAAGTAGTAATCGCTCAAAAATTTTTGCTAGAGTTGGTGTGACTGATATGGGTATTTCTTACCCTAATTAAAATTTTTTACCCTAAAGAAATGCTCTCGATTTCTTTTGCTAGTGAATAATAAAGTTTCAGTTCTAAAATTCTTGGGAATAACTGTTTGAGAATTTTCTAGTCTGACTTTCTGAGTAACTTTAATTGTAAAAATTCGTTATCATGATTGAACGTTCGGCTCTTTTGAACCTTGGCTCCCTTTAATTTCTGTTTTTTTTTTTGAAGTCACCAACTATGTGCATCTTTTGCCCGCTCTGTCGTCCATCACATATTAGATTTGGTTCAATCTAAGTTAATTTCAGTTTCAATCTAAGCTTGCATCATGAATTTATTTGATTTCCAGTGATATCAATTCTTTTATTGGAGAAAGAGCGCTAATCTTGTATTATGTCCTTAGCAGTAAAAATAGTGTAAAAATTTAAAGTATTGGTAAGGCTTACAGAGCAGTTGTGATTCAACAGAAGGATGTCGTGGTCTCTTGGGTGCATCTTCCGCGTCTGTTTCCAGCACTGTCTCCTCGTTGACTCCCTCTTTCACTCTCTTCTCTGTAGCAGATGCAGGAGAGCGCAACTCCTCAACCAGTCGCTTTGAGCTTTCTTCTGCAACTGCCACGTCCAACGGGAGAGCGTTCGGTAACCTGTGACAATTCTGAGTATTAAATCACACCAAGAGCATAAATAAAGATAGTGTTTAATAATTTAAGTACACGTTAATAATAAATACATACTTTGGGCTATCATTTTGTGCAAGGGTAACATATAATCACTTGGATAAACCTCTATTTTTTGCCATTGAACGCTTATTTAGGACTGCAGCTAATAATAATGTTATGAGCGTTCAAATTTTGAGCTGCTTCAAGGCACGAGTTTCAAGCAAACAATTTTTCGAGTGGTCGCAAAAACCCTAAACTTCAACTCCGAATGTCCATTTGAAGCTTCTCTTTTGGTTTACAAGTGAATCTATTTGCACAACGTACACTCAACTGAAATGCTAATTCTTTTTTACCTTGTAAGAGGTCGTGCAGGGGGCATTCTGCGCATTGCTTCTTGATGCCTGGATTGGAAGTGGAATTCTTGCTGTGATGGATACATAGGCATGTATGCTGATGAGCTGGACCTTGATCCCACATTGTTGACTACCTCCAGAGGCAGCATCGGATCTAACAGTGATGCCGAGGAGGCAGTTGACACTCTTTGGAAGCCCTCGCTCTGCACTGGAATTGTGTCCATCATTGAGTAGTTTGTAAATATTGGTCTCAGTGGCTGTTTATTCAATTGAGGCGACGGTGGTACACACTAAATCAAGATAACATAAAACATAGCTGGCAGATTGCCAGAAAATAACCGCAATAGCTTTGTAGATCTGCAATCTCAACAGTAAAAAAGACAGACCAAAAAAATTGGTCTTTTCATTGAAGGCTGATATGTTATAGTTTGATTAAAAATCTGTATAAGTTTTTGCTGCCTCTATTAGCTGCTCTCTAATAACCTTCATTTAGAGTGACACACACCCATTTGACCGTATCTCTTGAATTAAAGTAAATAAAAGTCAATTTCAAAGTGAGGAAGTCATTTTTGAGAGTGTGGTAAGTCACCTGTGACCAAAAAAATAATCACGCGAACGAACGAAAAAAACTCGCTCTACTAAGAGCGAAAAATGACGTCACACACGAACTTCAGTTGAAATTGCATGACCGAATGAACAAAAAGCAGATTTGAAGTGGTTGTGACGTCATATGGTCGTAACAAAAATCGCGACGACGAAATAAAAAAACATAGCAGGACAAGTCCTGACGTACAATTCAAAGAATTTTCAATGACTAAACAGAAAACTAGACCAAGAACGGACTATGAATGGATTGGAAAAAACCATTTAGAAAAAAAATCCGATCTAAAAAATCGAAAAAACCAAAGTGAAATTGCCGCATGTGAACAAAATACCACAAGCGAGAAAGCGAATTTTTGTTCAAAACACCGTTTTCGCAC
The DNA here is from genome assembly GCF_964194025.1 of Convolutriloba macropyga. Lineage (NCBI taxonomy): Eukaryota > Metazoa > Xenacoelomorpha > Acoela > Convolutidae > Convolutriloba > Convolutriloba macropyga. The sequence goes on along the minus strand of NC_134476.1, from coordinate 25,516,455 downwards.
TCTACTTTAAATTTAGAGCAGAAAAATTTCACGCCGCAAAACCACTCGCTTTTTCGCTCCACTTCCTGTTTCGGCGTGACCAAAATCACTACACCAATTTGACTTCAAAAATCATGAAATGTGTGAACAGATCTTAAAAAAAAGACAGCGCCCCAATACAATTCAAATTCTTTGAATTTTAAAAAAACCAAGAGAAGGGCAATAATAGCCCCAGCTATCGCTGTGCGGCTATTAATCACTAAATTAAGATAAGATATCACGAGCAAAAACCTAAAATTAACCTAGCTTTAAATCTAACTTATTTTCTTAATTATACTTGCATAATTCACGAGTAAACTTACGAGTAAACACTTCAAAAGACAACTAAAGCCTGCTATGGGCATCTACTGAAACTTAATACCCACTGGGTGTTACCTGTTTATCCCGTTTTCAAAGGCCAAAGTCATGGAAAAATAGGAGAGAATATCAAACAGCAAGACAAGTCCTGTACTACAATCCAAAGCATTGAATAGAAGAATTAGCTATTACAAAAAAATAATAGGTATTGTAGTTACTCAGGTTAATAAAAAAAACGAGATGCGATCATTATTAAATAACTATACAAATTACAATTAAATAATTATGCAAATTAAAAAAAATAGAACACAAACACTAAAAGAACAATTGAAAGAGAACAAAAAATTTCGAAAAACTTAAAATAGCAACAATTAAAAAGATGCTGCAATTTGTGATGTTTACATCCTGAGAAATTTATTTTGGTGCTTAAAAGTTATCTATTAAATCGCAGTCAAGCCTAAAAAATATTTCATTGGTCAATAAAAGAAATTAAAACTTGAAAAATCTTCAAAAATTTCAAAAGAAAACAAAAAATTAGCCACAATTATTTAAGAGTTACAAAGATCCGCGGTGGGTTGTATAAAGTTAGTGAACAAATAGGTGCTTCTATTGAGTAAAAGAAAGTAACTAAGGTTCACACTTTCTATCTGTACTTCAAATAAAAGAAGAGTAACTTATGTTCCAAAAGGTCCAATTAACCAAAATTGTGTTTTATGAGTAAAACGAATGGATTTATGGCTCCGACAAAATCTTTTCGTAAATTTTTAAGGAATTCGCGAATTTGCTAGTCATTATAGAAACTATCAAACGCTTTCAGTTTTTTGGTAACGACTCGATATGTATCCAAAGCTCATTATTTATTTATGATATTGTCTTTTTGGTCAAATTATCTAATTAGGTAACATTTGGAACATTTTTAATGTAGAAGCTGCAAGAGCAAGACCACTTTTGGTCTAGTTGTGTAAATTTATAGTTCAAAAATTATTCGGATTGTAAAGGTGCGGCTGTATACGTGTTCCTGGAATACTTTTGCCTTTTTTGTTTTTTTTACGTTAGTTTCAGGCAAGAAAGATTTGAAATCAAACCACAATTATTGGCAGAACAAATTGACGTGAAAAGTGAGTCCAATGAAGATACATAATAATTCAGTGAAAAGCAATGTTTTTGGCTTCTACACCATTTGCATAAAATCGTGCGTGAACTTTTTTGACTGTTTTCAGTGCTAAGGCGTAATCTTTGGACTTAGTCTCAGTAATGCCAGGGACAATCGGCATCCTAGGCAGTAACAAGTTGAACTATTTACCATTATAGTTGAAAATTTGCTTAAAATTGTTAAGGTCTTAAGCTTTTTATGAAACTTGTTTTCAAAATAATTAGTTGTTTGAAATTTGTCTTTTAAGCGTAGTTTTGGCAAAAAGAGAGATTGCTTTATTTTTCAACTGAACAAAAATATAATCTTTACTGCTTTTTTATAATTGAAATAATGGTTTGTTGGCGCTGATAATACGAGCTTTCCTAAACAACTTTTCATTTATTGGCATTTCCTTATTTTTGAGGTTCTCTTTTGGTGTCTTGTCCACTCATCACATTAGTGACACATTATTGACAAGTCGTATATCACATTAATGACCTTGTACTAAAGCGCAATCAATTGTTTTCGATTTGTTTGGTGAACAGATTTCGATGTTTGATATGCTTCCACACTGTTTCCTCAGAAAAATAGATTTTTTTTTGGTTTTTGCCTGTAGTTGTTGTTTTTCTAGTCGTATGACATTAATAGCTAAATAATAGCCATTGATGGCTAATTGCTTTCATGACATTGAAAATATTTGTTTTCAAAAAGTGTAAACGTAGTCTCTATATTGGCCTTTTTTCTGTCTGCTTGTTAAGTCTTCTCAAAAATACAGATCCCATATCTGTTCTGATGAAATGCAAGTCAAATGGTTTACTTCACTTTTCATTTGAAGCTATTTGGACTTTCGTTAGGTTTGTAAGAAAAAATTGATAGATTTTTGGTCGAAAGTAATGCTTGTTCTTTTATATGACTTTGTTGTTTGTGTTGTCTCTTACTCTCCTCAATGGCAGGTACCATGGGCTCACTACCGAGTTTCTGTTTCAGTTGAAAAGTAGTTAGAGCATAAAGTGATTTTTTTTGGAAGGATACACCAATTATTTTTGAACAATAAGTGATTTTTTGAAAGTTTTCTATCTCTTCATTTGGTGGACAAATGAGTCAGATGCGCAATTGAGCGTGGTCTGAACTTTATGTGCATACGCACCTTACTGAGTCTCCTTGTTTTCTTTACGTCCTATTTGAAAACCGAAAGTACTTATCATTGAAGACGATAGCTGACAAAAGAAAAAAACCAACCGCGGTTGAAAGTTAATCTTCACTGAATTTTGAAAACAAGTAGCATTAAAGTCACAAAAGCCAATAATTATGAACTCAAACCGTTAATTAGATTCATTTTTCAGTCATTAAAAAGCGTCATAAGACTTGATCATTGAATATTGAGTGAAACAAAAAAGTACCAAAACCTGAAAATTTATAGACATAGCCGGTAAATTACCGCAAATTTAGCCACTGTTGACGCCCTTGATGCATATTGCAATCGAAACCGAAAAGGAAAGAAAAAAACTAACCGCGGTTGAAAGTTAATCTTCACTGAATTTTGAAAACAAGTAGCATTAAAGTCACAAAAGCCAATAATTATGAACTCAAACCGTTAATTAGATTCATTTTTCAGTCATTAAAAAGCGTCATAAGACTTGATCATTGAATATTGAGTGACACAAAAAAGTACCAAAACCTGAAAATTTATAGAAATAGCCGGTAAATTACCGCAAATTTAGTCACCGTTGACGCCCTTGATGCATATTGCAATCGAAACCGAAAAGGAAATAAGAAAAGATAGAAACTGACGGAATTTTTTTTATTTTTTCAATGTTCTAATTCAGAGTGCAGTTTGTTAGATTCCAAAACTATACTTAATTCAGCTTCTAAACTGAACGTCATTAAGCATACACCTAATGCCAGCTATGTGATGCACCATTTTAATGAACTTTGATAACCTAATGCACTATTATTTCAATAACGAGCTTTATATGCTTAAACTGTTTCTTTCCGAAAGTACTTATAAGTGAAGACAATACCTGACAGTAGACAAAAACCAACCGCGGTTGACAGTTAATCTTCACTAAATTTTGAAAACAAATAGCATTAAAGTCCCAAAAGCCAATAATTATGCACTCAGACCATTATTTCCGTCATTAAAAAGCGTCATAAGACTTGATCATCGAGTATTGAGTGACACAAAAAACTACCAAAACCTGAAAATTTATAAACATAGCCGGTAAATTGCCGCAAAATTAGCCACCGTTGACGCCCTTGATAAACATTGCAATCGAAACAGAAAAAAAAATTAGATAGAAATTGACGGAAGTTTTTTATTTTTTCAATGTTCTAATTCAGAGTGCAGTTTGTTAGATTCCAAAACTATACTTAATTCAGCTTCTAAACTGAAAGCCATTAAGCATACACCTAATGCCAGCTATGTGATGCACCATTTTAATGAACTTTGATAACCTAATGCACTATTAATTCAATAACGAGCTTTATATGCTTAAATTGTTTCTTTCCGAAAGTACTTATCATTGAAGACGATAGCTGACAGTAGACAAAAACCATCCGCGGTTGAAAGTTAATCTTCACTGAATTTTGAAAACAAGTAGCATTAAAGTCACAAAAGCCAATAATTATGAACCCAAATCATTATTTCCGTCATTAAAAAGCGTCATAAGACTTGATCATTGAATATTGAGTGACACAAAAAAGTACCAAAACATGAAAATTTATAAACATAGCCGGTAAATTGCTGCAAAATTAGCCACGTTGACGCCCTTGATGCACATTGCAATCGAAACAGAAAAAGAAATAAGAAAAGATAGAAACTGACGGAAGTTTTTTATTTTTTCAATGTTCTAATTCAGAGTGCAGTTTGTTAGATTCCAAAAGTATACTTAATTCAGCTTCTAAACGGAAAGCCATTAGGCATACACCTAATGCCAGCTATATGATGCACCACTTTAATGAACTTTGATAACCTAATGCACTATTATTTCAATAACGAGCTTTATATGCTTAAACTGTTTCTTTCCGAAAGTACTTATCATTGAAGACAATAGCTGACAGTCGACAAAAACCAACCGCGGTTGAAAGTTGATCTTCACTAAATTTTGAAAACAAGTAGCATTAAAGTCACAAAAGCCAATAATTATGAACTCAAACCATTATTTCCGTCAATAAAAAGCGTCATAAGACTTGATCATTGAATATCGAGTGACACAAAAAAGTACCAAAACCTGAAAATTTATAAACATAGCCGGTAAATTGCCGCAAAATTAGCCACCGTTGACGCCCTTGATGCACATTGCAATCGAAACAGAAAAAGAAATAAGAAAAGATAGAAATTGACGGAAGTTTTTTATTTTTTTCAATGTTCTAATTCAGAGTGCAGTTTGTTAGATTCCAAAACTATACTTAATTCAGCTTCTGAACTGAAAGCCATTACGCATACACCTAATGTCAGCTATGTGATGCACCATTTTAATGAACTTTGATAACCTAATGCACTATTAATTCAATAACGAGCTTTATATGCTTAAACTATTTCTTTTGATCTATTGATTTTGCTCTCTTGACTTTGGCAGTGTTCACTACATTGCGTAATTCAATGCGTGAAAATATTTGAAACCCACTCAATTGAAAAAGTGAGTGAGGTAAGTATTCAAAAGGTAAAGCGAATAAAAAACAACAGGACAAATTCTGAAAAACAATTCAAAGAATTGAATGAAAAACTCAGAACCACTGTACCTGACCAGCAGATCAGTTGAAAAATACCAGACAAAACAATATTTAAAGTTGGGAAACTAAGAAAATCAAACTAACTAAAAAAACAAAAAAAACAGTTGGCAGATTGCCAGAAAACAGCCGCAATAGCTATGCAGATCTGCAATCTCAAAAAGACAGTAAAAAGACACGAAAAAAGACGCACTTTTCATCAAAAGTACGTTTTCATCAAAATGTTATTTTGATAATGAATCTGAAGACTCCAAAACTGAGGTAAAACAATTAAAACTTGCACTAGTTTGGGCTCGAAATTTCTGAGTGACATTTTAACCCTGAACTAGGGCCTTCCCATTAGCAGCACCACTCAAAGCACTTGAGGTACTACTAAAGCCGGCTTTCGGCCTCTAAGGAAAATTACTGCCTACTGGGCGTTACCTGTTTATCCCGTATTTGAAAGATCCAAGTCATGGAAAGATGTGTGAAAACATCGTACGAAAAAGACAGACCAGCAATAAAATCCAATTCTCGGATTGGAAAAAATTAGTCTGGATGTTATGTTAAAAGTCAATGGATTTCCACTAAAAACTATGCAGTAACCAACTATCAAACTCTAGAGGAGGATGCAAGGCAACCGAGCCTGGAGAAACTCAGAACAAGAAAAAAAATTAAAACTTCAAAAATAATAAAATTCGTGGTAAAATGTTGAAAACCATTCCATTGCTACCAAAAACTATGCAGTAGCATAAAAAGTACCAAAACCTAAAAATTTATAAACATAGCCGGTAAATTGCAGCAAAATTAGCCACGTTGACGCCCTTGATGCACATTGCAATCGAAACAGAAAAAGAAATAAGAAAAGATAGAAACTGACGGAAGTTTTTTATTTTTTCAATGTTCTAATTCAGAGTGCAGTTTGTTAGATTCCAAAACTATACTTAATTCAGCTTCTAAACTGAAAGTAATTAAGCATACACCTAATGCCAGCTAAGTGATGCACCATTTTAATGAACTGTGATATCCTAATGAACTAATAATTCAATAACGAGCTTTATATGCTTGAACTGTTTCTTTCCGAGAGTACTTATCATCGAAGACGATAGCTGACAGTAGACAAAAACCAACCACGGCTGAAAGTTAATTTTCACTGAATTTTGAAAACAAGTAGCATTAAAGTCACAGAAGTCAATAATTATGAACGCAAACCATTAATTAGATTCATTTTTCCGTCATTAAAAAGCGTCATAAGACTTGATGGTTGAATATTGAGTGACACAAAAAAGTACCAATACCTGAAAAATTAAACATAGCCGGTAAATTGCCGCAAAATTAGCCACCGTTGACGCCCTTGATGCACATTGGAATCGAAACAGAAATAGAAATAAGAAAAGATAGAAATTGACGGAAGTTTTTTATTTTTTCAATGTTCTAATTCAGAGTGCAGTTTGTTAGTTCCAAAAACTATACTTAATTCAGCTTCTGAACTGAAAGCCATTACGCATACACCTAATGTCAGCTATGTGATGCACCATTTTAATGAACTTTGATAACCTAATGCACTATTAATTCAATAACGAGCTTTATATGCTTAAACTATTTCTTTTGATCTATTGATTTTGCTCTCTTGACTTTGGCAGTGTTCACTACATTGCGTAATTCAATGCGTGAAAATATTTGAAACCCACTCAATTGAAAAAGTGAGTGAGGTAAGTATTCAAAAGGTAAAGCGAATAAAAAACAACAGGACAAATTCTGAAAAACAATTCAAAGAATTGAATGAAAAACTCAGAACCACTGTACCTGACCAGCAGATCAGTTGAAAAATACCAGACAAAACAATATTTAAAGTTGGGAAACTAAGAAAATCAAACAAACTAAACAAAAAACATAGTTGGCAGATTGCCAGAAAAAAGCCGCAATAGCTATGCAGATCTGCAATATCAAAAAGACAGTAAAAAGGCGTACTTTTCATCAAACGGCGAGATGTTATTTTGATAATGAATCTGCATAATTTATTGCTGCATCTATTACCTGCTATTAAAAAAACCTTCCAATTAGAGTGACATGAGATCACTTGAGACCTTATTAAATTTTCAGGGAAACGTCAATTTCAGTGTGATGAAATTATTTTTGAGTTAGGTAAGTCACTTGTGACCAAAAACATAATCACATGAAAGAACAAAAAAATCCTCGCTGCACCTTTAATGAAAAATGATGTCTTGCTCGCAATTCAGTTGAAAATGCATGAACTAATGAAAAAAAGCAGATCTGAAGCGGTTGTGACGTCATTGGTTTCCTCAAAACCATTCATTGTCTCACGAGGCTATCCATTAACCCAAATTGAAATCTTAAAAAGTTGAATTGGCTAATAAATATCAATAAACTAGGAAGACAAAATTTGTAGCAAATTTAAAAATTTCAAATTTTATCAAAACAAAAATTTCGTTACGTTAACATTCCGGTGTCCATAGCAAGCATGCAGTAACATAATATCAAACATAGGAGGATATTACCTGTCCGCAAGTTTAATGCAAGTTTAATGCAAAAAATTGAAAAAATAGTGATCAAAAATTAAAAAACCATCCATTGCCCCTAAAAAACATGCGTCATCTATTATCAAACCATGGACGAGTTTCTGGGCCTGAAAAACTCAAAAAAGGTCAAAAGTTCTCAAAACAAATAAAAAAATCTTGAAAACATTGGTAAAATTTGTCTGAATTTTACGTTAAAAGCCAATGGATTTCCACTAAAAACTATGCAGTAACCAACTATCAAACTCTAGAGGAGGATGCAAGGCAACAGAGGCTGGAGGAACTCAGAAAAAGATAAAATTAAAATTAAAATCATAAAATGCGTGGTATTAAAATGTTGAAAACCATTCCATTGCTACCAAAAACTATGCGGTAGCGTAATACCAGTTCTCAGAGCAGGTTTACTAGTCCCGGAGGCTCATGAACCGTTTCATTGCCCTAACCAACTATGCAGTAACATTTTATCAAACACTGGAGGAGGTTCCATAGCCACTGGGGATTGAAATGCTCAAAAAACGACGAAAACTATCAAGAACCGAAAAAACATTGCGAAAAATAATACATTTTACTTGATTATGTTTGCAGTACCAAAACATATAGCTGAAAAATAGCTAAGAAAAGTTATTATATCTTGCAAAAGAGCTTCATCAACTTTGGCAAACGTCAATTCGAGACTAAGGAAGACTCCAAAACTGAGGGAAAACAATTAAAACTTGCACCAGTTTGGGCTCGAAATTTCTGAGTGACATTTTAACCCTGAACTAGGGCCTTCCCATTAGCAGCACCACTCAAAGCACTTGAGGTACTACTAAAGCCGGCTTTCGGCCTCTAAGGAAAATTACTGCCTACTGGGCGTTACCTGTTTATCCCGTATTTGAAAGATCCAAGTCATGGAAAGATGTGTGAAAACATCGTACGAAAAAGACAGACCAGCAATAAAATCCAATTCTCGGATTGGAAAAAATTAGTCTGGATGTTATGTTAAAAGTCAATGGATTTCCACTAAAAACTATGCAGTAACCAACTATCAAACTCTAGAGGAGGATGCAAGGCAACCGAGGCTGGAGAAACTCAGAAAAAGATAAAAGAAAAATTAAAATCTAAAAAATAATAAAATGCTTGGTATTAAATGTTGATAACACTTCCATTGATGCCAAAAACTATGCAGTAGCATTATACTAGTTCTCAGAGCAGGTTTTCTGGGTCCGGAGGCTGGAAAAAACAGTAAACAAAACTTTCACAAAAACTCGAAAAAAAAACTCAAATTGTAAAAGTTTGTGATGTGGAATTAAAATCTTTAGAACCGTTTCATTGCCCTAACCAACTAAGCAGTAACATTTAATCAAACACTGGAGAAGGTTCCCTAGCCACTGGGGATTGAAATGCTCAAAAAACGACGAAAACTATCAAGAACCGAAAAAACATTGCGAAAAATAATACATTTTACGTGATTATGTTTGCAGTACCAAAACATATAGCTGAAAAATAGCTAAGAAAAGTTATTATATCTTGCAAAAGAGCTTCATCAACTTTGGCAAACGTCAATTCGAGACTAAGGAAGACTCCAAAACTGAGGGAAAACAATAAAAACTTGCACCAGTTTGGGCTCGAAATTTCTGAGTGACATTTTAACCCTGAACTAGGGCCTTCCCATTAGCAGCACCTCTCAAAGCACTTGAGGGACTACTAAATCCGGCTTTCGGCCTCTAAGGAAAATTACTGCCTGGTGGGCGTTACCTGTTTATCCCGTATTTAAAAGATCCAAGTCATGGAAAGTGTGAAAACATCCAAGTGTGAAAACATCGTACGAAAAAGACAGACCAGCAATAAAATCCAATTCTCGGATTGGAAAAACTTAGTCTGGATGTTATGTTAAAAGTCAATGGATTTCCACTAAAAACTATGCAGTAACCAACTATCAAACTCTAGAGGAGGATGCAAGGCAACCGAGGCTGGAGAAACTCAGAAAAAGATAAAAGAAAAATTAAAATCTAAAAAATAATAAAATGCTTGGTATTAAATGTTGATAACACTTCCATTGATGCCAAAAACTATGCAGTAGCATTATACTAGTTCTCAGAGCAGGTTTTCTGGGTCCGGAGGCTTGAAAAAACAGTAAACAAAACTTTCACAAAAACTCGAAAAAAAACTCAAATTGTAAAAGTTTGTGATGTGGAATTAAAATCTTTAGAACCGTTTCATTGCCCTAACCAACTAAGCAGTAACATTTTATCAAACACTGGAGAAGGTTCCCTAGCCACTGGGGATTGAAATGCTCAAAAAACGACAAAAACTATCAACAACCGAAAAAACATTGCAAAAATTAATACATTTTACGTGATTGTTTGCAGTACAAAAACATATAGCTGAAAAATAGCTATGAAAAGTTATTATATCTTGCAAAAGAGCTTCATCAACTTTGGCAAACGTCAATTCGAGACTAATGAAGACTCCAAAACTGAGGGAAAACAATTAAAACTTGCACCAATTTGGGCTCGAAATTTCTGAGTGACATTTTAACCCTGAACTAGGGCCTTCACATTAGCAGCACCTCTCAACGCACTTGAGGGACTTTTAAAGCCAGCTTTCGGCCTCTAAGGAAAAGTACTGCCTACTGGGCGTTACCTGTTTATCCCGTATTCAATAGATCCAAGTCATGGAAAAATGTGTGAAAACATCGTACGAAAAAGACAGACCAGCAATACAGACCAGCAATTCTCGGATTGGAAAAAATTAGTCTGGATGTTATGTTAAAAGCCAATGGATTTCCACTAAAAACTATGCAGTAACCAACTATCAAACTCTAGAGGAGGATGCAAGGCAACCGAGGCTGGAGAAACTCAGAAAAAGATAAAAGAAAAATTAAAATCTAAAAAATAATAAAATGCTTGGTATTAAATGTTGATAACACTTCCATTGATGCCAAAAACTATGCAGTAGCATTATACTAGTTCTCAGAGCAGGTTTTCTGGGTCCGGAGGCTGGACAAAACAGTAAACAAAACTTTCACAAAAACTCGAAAAAAAAAACTCAAATTGTAAAATTTTGTGATGTGGAATTAAAATCTTTAGAACCGTTTCATTGCCCTAACCAACTAAGCAGTAACATTTTATCAAACACTGGAGAAGGTTCCCTAGCCACTGGGGATTGAAATGCTCAAAAAACGACAAAAACTATCAACAACCGAAAAAACAGTGCAAAAATTAATACATTTTACGTGATTGTTTGCAGTACAAAACAATTCGAGACTAATGAAGACTCCAAAACTGAGGGAAAACAATTAAAACTTGCACCAATTTGGGCTCGAAATTTCTGAGTGACATTTTAACCCTGAACTAGGGCCTTCCCATTAGCAGCACCTCTCAACGCACTTGAGGGACTTTTAAAGCCGGCTTTCGGCCTCTAAGGAAAATTACTGCCTACTGGGCGTTACCTGTTTATCCCGTATTTGAAAGATCCAAGTCATGGAAAGATGTGTGATAACATCGTACGAAAAAGACAGACCAGCAATAAAATCCAATTCTCGGATTGGAAAAAATTAGTCTGGATGTTATGTTAAAAGTCAATGGATTTCCACTAAAAACTATGCAGTAACCAACTATCAAACTCTAGAGGAGGATGCAAGGCAACCGAGCCTGGAGAAACTCAGAAAAAGATAAAAGAAAAATTAAAATCTAAAAAATAATAAAATGCTTGGTATTAAATGTTGATAACACTTCCATTGATGCCAAAAACTATGCAGTAGCATTATACTAGTTCTCAGAGCAGGTTTTCTGGGTCCGGAGGCTGGACAAAACAGTAAACAAAACTTTCACAAAAACTCGAAAAAAAAACTCAAATTGTAAAAGTTTGTGATGTGGAATTAAAATCTTTAGAACCGTTTCATTGCCCTAACCAACTAAGCAGTAACATTTTATCAAACACTGGAGAAGGTTCCCTAGCCACTGGGGACTGAAATGCTCAAAAAACGACAAAAACTATCAACAACCGAAAAAACAGTGCAAAAATTAATACATTTTACGTGATTGTTTGCAGTACAAAAACATATAGCTGAAAAATAGCTATGAAAAGTTATTATATCTTGCAAAAGAGCTTCATCAACTTTGGCAAACGTCAATTCGAGACTAATGAAGACTCCAAAACTGAGGGAAAACAATTAAAACTTGCACCAATTTGGGCTCGAAATTTCTGAGTGACATTTTAACCCTGAACTAGGGCCTTCACATTAGCAGCACCTCTCAACGCACTTGAGGGACTTTTAAAGCCAGCTTTCGGCCTCTAAGGAAAAGTACTGCCTACTGGGCGTTACCTGTTTATCCCGTATTCAATAGATCCAAGTCATGGAAAAATGTGTGAAAACATCGTACGAAAAAGACAGACCAGCAATACAGACCAGCAATTCTCCGATTGGAAAAAATTAGTCTGGATGTTATGTTAAAAGCCAATGGATTTCCACTAAAAACTATGCAGTAACCAACTATCAAACTCTAGAGGAGGATGCAAGGCAACCGAGGCTGGAGAAACTCAGAAAAAGATAAAAGAAAAATTAAAATCTAAAAAATAATAAAATGCTTGGTATTAAATGTTGATAACACTTCCATTGATGCCAAAAACTATGCAGTAGCATTATACTAGTTCTCAGAGCAGGTTTTCTGGGTCTGGAGGCTGGACAAAACAGTAAACAAAACTTTCACAAAAACTCGAAAAAAAAACTCAAATTGTAAAAGTTTGTGATGTGGAATTAAAATCTTTAGAACCGTTTCATTGCCCTAACCAACTAAGCAGTAACATTTTATCAAACACTGGAGAAGGTTCCCTAGCCACTGGGGACTGAAATGCTCAAAAAACGACAAAAACTATCAACAACCGAAAAAACAGTGCAAAAATTAATACATTTTACGTGATTGTTTGCAGTACAAAACAATTCGAGACTAATGAAGACTCCAAAACTGAGGGAAAACAATTAAAACTTGCACCAATTTGGGCTCGAAATTTCTGAGTGACATTTTAACCCTGAACTAGGGCCTTCCCATTAGCAGCACCTCTCAACGCACTTGAGGGACTTTTAAAGCCGGCTTTCGGCCTCTAAGGAAAAGTACTGCCTACTGGGCTTTACCTGTTTATCCCGTATTTAATAGATCCAAGTCATGGAAAAATGTGTGAAAACATCGTACGAAAAAGACAGACCAGCAATACAGACCAGCAATTCTCGGATTGGAAAAAATTAGTCTGGATGTTATGTTAAAAGCCAATGGATTTCCACTAAAAACTATGCAGTAACCAACTATCAAACTGTAGAGGAGGATGCAAGGCAACCGAGGCTGGAGAAACTCAGAAAAAGATAAAATTAAAATCATAAAATGCGTGTTATTAAAATGTTGAAAACCATTCCATTGCTACCAAAAACTATGCAGTAGCATAATACCAGTTCTCAGAGCAGGTTTTCTGAGTCCGGAGGCTGGAAAACAGTCGAAAAAAAATTCAAATTGTAAAAGTTTGTGATGTGAAATTAAAATCTCCAGAACCGTTTCATTGCCCTATCCAACTATGCAGTAACATTTTATCAAACACTGGAGGAGGTTCCATAGACACTGGGGATTGAAATGCTCAAAAAACGACGAAAACTATCAACAACCGAAAAAACCTTGGGAAAATTAATACATTTTACGTGATAATGTTTGCAGTACCAAAACATATAGCTGAAAAATAGCTAAGAAAAGTTATTATATCTTGCAAAAGAGCTTCATCAATTTTGGCAAACGTCAATTCGAGACTACTGAAGACTCCAAAACTGAGGGAAAACAATTAAAACTTGCACCAGTTTGGGCTCAAAATTTCTGAATGACATTTTAACCCTGAACTATGGCCTTCCCATTAGCAGCACCTCTCAAAGCACTAGAGGGACTACTAAAGCCGGCTTTCGGCCTCTAAAGAAAATTACTGCCTGCTGGGCGTTACCTGTTTATACCGTATTTAAAAGATCCAAGTCATGGAAAGATGTGTGAAAACATCGTACGAAAAAGACAGACCAGCAATAAAATCCAATTCTCGGATTGGAAAAAATTAGTCTGGATGTTATGTTAAAAGTCAATGGATTTCCACTAAAAACTATGCAGTAACCAACTATCAAACTCTAGAGGAGGATGCAAGGCAACCGAGGCTGGAGAAACTCAGAAAAAGATAAAAGAAAAATTAAAATCTAAAAAATAATAAAATGCGTGGTATTAAATGTTGAAAACACTTCCATTGATACCAAAAACTATGCAGTAGCATAATACTAGTTCTCAGAGCAGGTTTTCTGGGTCCGGAGGCTGGAAAAAACAGTAAACAAAACTTTCACAAAAACTCGAAAAAAACTCAAATTGTAAAAGTTTGTGATGTGGAATTAAAATCTTTAGAACCGTTTCATTGCCCTAACCAACTAAGCAGTAACATTTTATCAAACACTGGAGAAGGTTCCCTAGCCACTGGGGATTGAAATGCTCAAAAAACGACAAAAACTATCAACAACCAAAAAAACATTGCAAAATTTAATACATTTTACGCAATGGTTTGCAGTACAAAAACATATAGCAGAAAAATAGCTATGAAAAGTAATTATATCTTGCAAAAGGGCTTTATCAACTTTGGCAAACGTCAATTCGAGACTAATGAAGACTCCAAAACTGAGGGAAAAAAAGTGAAAAATTGCACCATTTTGGGCTCGAAAACTCCAGAAGTTACATTAAATCCCTGAATTAGGTTCTTCCCAGCAGCACCTTTCAAAGCATGTGAGGGACTACTAAAGCCGGCTTTCGGCCTCTAAAGAAAATTACTGCTTACTGGGCGTTACCTGTTTATCCCGTATTGAAAGATCCAAGTCATGGAGAAATGTGTGAAAACATTGTACGAAAGACAGACCAGCAATACAATCCAATTCTTGCATTGGAAAAAAGAAAGCGCCCAAATAATAGCCGCAACAACATTTAAAGTTGGGAAACTAAGAAAGTCAAACAAACTAAACAAAAAAACATAGCTGGCAGATTGCCAGAAAAAAAAGCCTCAATAGCTTAGCAGATCTGCAATCTCAAAAAGACAGTAAAGAAACGGAAAAAAAGACGAACTTTTCATCAAACGGCGAGACGTTATTTTGATAATGAATCTGCATAACTGAGGGATGGTTTTTAAAAAAATCATTGCAGGACAGATCCTGATAGATAATCCACAGAATTGACTGAAACACTCAGAACTACTGTATCTAACCACCAGATCAAACAGCAATGCCAGCTAAAAATACAAACAAAATCATATGAAAAGTTGAGAAACTAAAACAATCAAACAAACTAAACAAAAATATGCACATTGCTAAAACTCTTGAAGCGTTTACATCGAAGGCAAAATTCGATCTCTTCAAATATACCTATTAAAAACTGATACATGCATGACAAAAACGTTAAAAAGATTTCAAAATTTAGTATCGTGTTTGTTGTTTTAAGTTTGCAGTACCTAAACATATAGCTCACGAAATTTCAAACAAAATATGTCCTGCAGCAGACCTCCATCATTTATGCCAAACATCAATACACAAAATTCACAAAAACATTGTAAATTGCACCATTTTGGGCGCTCAAAACTCCTAAAATGACCCTTTAACTTTTAATTAAGTTACTCCCAGCATCTGCTCTACTCAAACTTAAAGTACCCAGGAATTAAGGGACTACTTAAACCAACTATATTCCTCTAAAGAAACTCAATACCCAAACTGGGCGTTAGTTGTTTATCGCGTTTTGAGAGATTAAAGTCATGAAAAATGTGTCATGGAAAATAGAAAACATCTGACAAAAAACATAGCAGGACAGGTCCTAAAACAAAATCTATAGCAAGGAATCAAGAATTTAAACTACTGTGTCTGACAAGCACATCAATAGACTTTTAGTTTTATATACTTTGACCAAAACTCAAAACATATGAAACAAAAAATCGAAAAATAACAAAAAAAACATAACATAGCTGGCAGATTACCAGCAAATAGCCGCAATAGATTCGTAGATGGGCAGTCTAAAAAACAGTACAAAATACAGACCAAAAAAATTCGTCTTTTCATTGAAGGCTGACCTGTTATATTTTGATTAAAAATCTGTATAAGTTATTGCTGCCTCTATTAGCTGATCTCAAATAACCTTCATTTAGAGTGACACACACCCATTTGACCTTATCTCTTTGAATTACAGTAAACAGAAGTCAATTTCAAAGTGAGGAAGTCATTTTTGAAAGTGAGGTAAGTCAAGTGTGACCAAAAATTAAATTACGCGCATGAACAAAAAAAAACTCGCTCCACTAAGAGCGAAAAATGACGTCACACATGCAATTCAGTTGAAATTGCATGAACGAATGAACAAAAAGTGGCTGTGACGTCATATGGTCGTAACAAAAATCATAACGACGAAATAAAAAAAAACCAAGAGAAGGCCAATAATAGCCCCAGCTATCGCTGTGCGGCTATTAAAAAAATAGCGCCATTTTGGGCTCGATAATTGCTTACAATGGCCTCTAACCTTCATTTTAGGCATTCCCAGCAGCTGCACCACTTGAAGAACCTCTTAAGCCGGCTTCATGCCTCTGATGAAACTTAATTGCCACAGGTTTACCTGTTTATCCCGCTTGGAAGATCAAAATCATGCAAAATGTGCAAAAACATCTTACAAAAAAATAGCAGGACAAGTCCCGAAATACAATCCAAAGAGTTAAATGAAAAATTGCTGCATCTGACAAGCAGATCAATTGAACAAATGGCAGCCATTCCCATGGGAGGCAAACAGTCCCAAAATTGAAGAAGCTAATACAGTCAAACAAACTAAACAAAACATAGCTGGCAAATTACCAGAAAATATCCGCAATAGCTTTGTAGATCTGCAGTCTCAAAAAAACAGTAAGTCAGACTAAAAAATTCGTCTTTTCATTGAAGGCCGATATGTTATATCTTGATTAAACACCTGTACAAGTTTTTGCTGCCTCTATTGGCTGCTCTCAAATAACCTTCATTTAGAGTGACACACACCCATTTGACCTTATCTCTTTGAATTAAAGTAAATAAAAGTCAACTTCAAAGTGAGGAAGTCATTTTTGAGAGTGTGGTAATTCACCTGTGACCAAAAATATAATCACGCGAATGAACAAAAAAACTCGCTCCACTAAGAGCGAAAAATGACGTCACACACGCACTTCAGTTGAAATTGAATGAACGAATGATCAAAAAGCAGATTTGAAGTGATTGTGACGTCATATGGTCGTAACAAAAATCGCGACGACGAAATAAAAAAACCAAGAGAAGGCCAATAATAGCCCCAGCTATCGCTGTGCGGCTATTTAATAAAATCATTGCTACTACCCTGAAATTCTAACTCCATCCCCTCAAAAATACCCTCTAACCCACATACAAGCCTTGAAAAGCTTTAAAAGGCCACTTAAGATAGAAAAACTCTAAAATATGCCAAATACTTTTAAAAAAAGGCAGAAAATTTCAGAAAATCTAAATTTCGCAAACTTAATGTGTTCAAAACCATTTTTTCCTGCCTCTCAAATCTTTCCAGTAACCCACCTTTAAATAGAAGTATAAATTTGAGTGTTTATGTTTGGAGTTCCAAAACATATAGCTTACAAAATGGTCATAAAAGTTATTATGTCTTGCAAAAGATTTCTATCAACTTTTACAAACCTCAACTTCAGACTGCCCTAACAAACAGTTCGAAAATGACAAAAAACCGCGAAAATGTAAAAAATTAAACGTTTTGGGCTCAAAAACTCCTAAAAATGACCTCTATACGCGGCTAAAGACCTCTCATGAAACTTGATGACAGCTGAGCTTTACCTGTTAATACCGTTTTGAAAGATCAAAGTCATAACAAATGGTGTAAAAACATCTTACAAAAAAAGACAGAGCACCGACCAATACGATCCAATTCTTGATTTTACAAAGTCAGGGCACCAATACAATCCAATTCGTGGATTGCAAAAAGGACAGAACCCGAATACAATCCAATTCTTGCATCGTGAAAAGGAGAGCGCCTAAAAAATAGCCTTTGAGAGGCTAAGGGCGGCTATTAATCAGTCTTGGAAATATATCTGGGTGGAGTGGCCCACGACAGGAACCAGCAGAGATGCAGCGCTAGCATCGAAGCACAAGCTCGGAGAGGAGGCAACGCTTGACACCGACGGACCAGCAATATCTTCGATTCGGGAAAAGACTCTATCTAATGTACCTTTTCGATTAGTAAATGCTCGCCGCGGTTATGGTTCTTCGATCTTTAAAAACACTAATCGGCTAAATAGGCGTTCGAGTTAATAGCACTACTATTTAAAACATAGCTGGCAGATTGCCAGAAAATAGCCGCAATAGATTCGTAGATCGGCAGTCTAAAAAAAACAGTAAAAAGACAGACCAAAAAAATTTGTCTTCTCATTGAAGGCTGATCTGTTATATTTTGATTAAAAATCTGTATAAGTTATTGCTGCCTCTATTAGCTGATCTCAAATAACCTTCATTTAGGGTGACACACGCCCATTTGACCTTATCTCTTTGAATCAAAGTAAATAAAAGTCAATTTCAAAGTCAGGAAGTCATTTTTGAGAGAGAGGTAAGTCAAGTGTGACCAAAAATTTAATCACGCGCGTGAACAAAAAACTCGCTCCAATGAGAGCGAAAAATGACGTCACACATGCAATTCAGTTGAAATTGCATGAACGAATGAACAAAAAGTGGCTGTGACGTCATATGGTCGTAAAATAAAAAATCATGACGAAATAAAAAAACATAGCAGGACAAGTCCTGACGTACAATTCAAAGAATTTTCATTGACTAAACAGAAAACTAGACCTAGAACGGACTATGAATGGATTGGAAAAACCATTTACAAAAAAATCCTATCCAAAAAAACGAAAAAACAGTAAAAATCAAAGTCAAATTGCCGCATGTGAACAAAAAACCACTAGCGAGAAAGCGAATTTTTGTTCAAACACCGTTTTCTCACTCTACTTTAAATTTGGAGCAAAAAATTTCACGCCGCAAAACCACTCGCTTTTTCGCTCCACTTCCTGTTTCGGCGTGACCAAAATCACTACTCCAATTTGACTTCAAAAATCATGAAAATGTGTGAACAGATCTTAAAAAAAAAGACAGCGCCCCAATAATTCAAATTCTTTGAATTGTCAAAAACCAAGAGAAGGCCAATAATAGCCCCAGCTATCGCTGTGCGGCTATTAAAAAATTAACAAACTTCACGTTAATTATTAGCATAACGTTTACAGTAATTGCACCTTAATTTACCAATATTCTGCCACTTACTGTTTTTAACTCTTCTGGTTTGTACCTGATTATGTATTGCAGTTGATGTTGCGGAAGGTACTCCGAAGCCCTGGTCTCCGTCTGATGATCCAGAAACAAAAGCTTCGTGGGTTGCAACACTCGGAGCCAAAAGAGGCGACTTCTCTTCGTCTGACGAAATAGGTTTGCGTCTCGGAATTGGGGGCGGCGGAGGGCGATTTGTAGTATAACTGTGTTGATTACCAGGTGTAGCATTTGCAGTGCTACCATGTTCCATCATTAGCTCGTTGTGGATTAATTCACAGTTCAGACACGGGGGCAGCCAGGGTAGTCTCCAATGGGTTGACCTGGAGTTGTGACTGAAGAGGGGGAACAGTGATGCCAATTAACCCGATGTTTGTGAAATTAAAGAACAATTTAGAGCTATATAATTCCTAGGCGGGGTAACTATAGTCACGTCTAGTTATTGATCAGGTGTAATTACCCTTAACGGGGTGCAATTAATTTTAATTACCGACGCCGTACCAAGAGAACTTCATCATACCAAAATAAGCGCAACACATCTGTCACTTTTAGTTGAAGCCGCTACCCTATGGTGTATATAAAACGGCGACTTCAAAAAGAGCCCAAGTTAAAAAGAGCCGAAAAGTTAATAATTGTAAATGAGTAATAAGCTAAACCAATTGAATTTAAATCATGAAATGAGATTAAAAACTGATTGACATGGATCATGTAGATTTCGGCGCTTTTTAATTTTGGCTGTTTTTGACTGAACCATATACAACTTTGCGGACGAAACTTAAGCCCCATTAATTTTAGCTCGCAAGCTGTACACTCAAGCTATGCTAACTGTTTTACTATAACTTTAGGATTCTTTAGAATCCTGTTCAAACTATAGCGCATATATTCTCAGAAAAGTATTACTACCTGTAAATGCCTTTCGAAAGCAGTTTTATAATGATTCAGTCACAAAACTGGCTATACTTTTTAAACAGTTTCATTTGGAAAAACGGAAAAACAACATTCTATTTAACTGAAATTTTCAACGATTTGTTGATATTAATTTTTAATAGAAATCTGCACATATTATTCAGCAGTGTCGAAACGAACTATATACAACATTAACATAGTTAACAAAAAAGTAGATATTAATTGTGTTAGTATTATTTAGTGAGTAGTATTACTTACTCAATGAAGTAGGGAATGCCTTCTTCCGTCTCATTGACTGCCCACCCACTGGGGAGAGCTGAAGCAACACAACAATAATGTCAAACATAACCGACGAACGTCGGGCAAATTGCTCGTAAACGACCGGCGAGCGATTGGCTTCGTCAGTAGCTAGCCACGGAGTGAGGCTAGCTCTAGCTTGATTCGACTCTTCAACTTTTAGTTTTCTAGCCTTGTTCGTAAATAAATCAAATAAAAAATTGATATTTTAAAAATTTGCAAAATATTGCAAAACTTAAACGAAAAGCTTCCAGATTTGGCAGTGGAAATGTTCCAAACTATTTTTTTCTCTCTGGAGTAATGTCAAGTAACCCATCTGAAAGACTTGAACAGCTTCGTTGGCCAGTAATGATCGTTAAACTCGGAAAAGGACAAAAATATTCAAAAATTTTGAAAGCAACCGCAAATTTTAACGAACTCTTGCTAAAATTCAAGATATTAAAATCTTCAAAACCATTTAATCGTCTCAAGAGACTATCCAGTATCACTATTTCAAGCTTTAAATGGTTTCAGTTGCTCATAAAGATCCATAAACTTGGAACATAATTTTCTGAAAATTTGAAGAGAAAATTTGAAGAAAAAATTGCTAATGCTGAATTCATTAAATTATTGATAACCATTCCATTAAATCTAGAAACTATGCGACAACTTATCATCAAACCTTGGAGGAGGTCCCTAGGACCCTGGTGCTGAAAAATGATAAATTCAAAAATCTTTGAAAAATCTTTCAAAAATTGCAACTATTTTTCTTACAAATTGCTGATATTGAAATCCTGAAAAACATCCATTACATCTAGAAGCTATACAGTAACCTATAATCAAACCCTAGAGGACATTATGTGGCCCTTGAGGCTGGAGAAACCTAAAAAATGACAAAAAATTTCAAAAAATTAAAAAAAATTGCAAGTTGCATAAAAAACAGCAAAAATTTGTGATAACAAAAGTAATTTTAATCCGTGGCCAAAAAACATTTTCCAGTAACTTATTATCAAACCCTAACGGAGATTTTCTGTTAGGCTGAAAAACCTGAATAATGACAATAAATGTCAAGCAAATGGAAGAAAAAAATGCAAGTTTTGTAAAAAAAAAAATGCTAAAAATCGTGAGGTTGAAATCTTGAAACATTCCATTACATTTAGAAACTATACAGCAACCTATTGCAAAACCCTAGAGGAGGTTCCTCGGTTCTTGAAGCTGGATAAACCTAAAAAGCGACAAAAATTTTCAAAGAACTTGAAAATTTGCTAAAAATTTGTGATATTAAAAAGTTTGCATTTCTTCCATGGCCAATAAAAATTTTTCAGTGACGTATTAATGAACACTTTCTGGCCCCTGGGACCGTAAAAATTTGGATAACAAAAAACGTCAATAAACTTGAAGAATTTGCACGTTTTGTCAAAAAATGCTTAAATTCGTGATGTTTAAATGTTGAAACCATTCCACTACCACTAGAAACTATGAAGTAAACTATTATAAAACACTAAAGGAGATTCCTTGACAACTAGAGCTGAAAGAACTCAAAAACATTTTAAAAAGCTTGAAAAAATTGTGAACGTTACTATAAAATTGCGTGAACGTTACTATTTAGCGATCGGTTGTTCGAACGTAGCCACGGTGGGGGGGGGGGGGGTGGGGGGCTGATGGAGAGGGAGGTGTGGGCAACAGTGGGTGGGAGCAACAGCGCGGTGGGGAGGCTTGGGGGCAATAGTGGCGGGGGGGGGGTCAACAGTGGGGGGTGTCTTCAACCTCTTCCGCCCTTCACACCATAAGTATAAGTCTCCAAGTTTGAGCTGAAATGCTCTAAAAGCACAATGCCCGCTGGGCGCTACCTGTTTATCCCGTTTTGGAGGCCGAAAAGTCAAAAGCGTCAGAAACAATCGACCAAGCGAAAAATCGCATAAAAAAGACCGACAGGACTAATATAATTGCTACAAACATCGTTTGAGAGCAATTAACAATGTCAACCACAAGTTATAAGTTGTATTCTATCGTTGAGTCACCTTATAAGTTAAAAATAAGTTGAGTCACCAAACTTATAAGTTGAGTCATCAAAAATAACGGTCACCTTATATGTTGTAAATTTCTTAATTCTACATATATATTTTACTCTACATAAGTAGAGCTGCAATTAGTTGACAAACTGTGTCATTCTCTTTTCAAAAACAAAATTAAAAATATCTGCTTGATAAACATCACATTTTGTATGTGCTATTGCGCCACACTGCGTATTACGCCACTATCGACGAGACCAGGGGCATGATTATGGGGGAAGTATGGGGGTAGAATATTTAGTTGGGTGCGTTAATTGCAGGCAAGAGGATACTACCCCCACGGAATAGTAAATTGATTGCCTTCCACAAGACGCGCTTTCCGCGATTAAACTCAAATGCAAATTTCAAATTTAAGTCAAAGAATTCTCATTGACTGAACAAAAAATAGGAATGACTAGGGATGAGCTCGGAAAACCATTTAGAAAACAATTGATTAAAAAAAATTGAAAAAAAAATTATAGCCAAATTATAGCCGCATTTGAATAAAAGAATCACCAGCGAGAAAGCGAAACTTTGTTCGAAGACCGTTTGTTCACTGAACTTAAAATTAGAGTGAAAAAATCACGAGACCACGCTCTCCACTTCTGGTTTCGGTGTGACCAAAATCGCCATTTCAATCTGACTTCAAAAATCAATAAAATGAGTGAACAGATCTTAAAAAATGTAGCCGAAAGAATTCCGAAAACAAATCAAAGACATCTTCGCCGAAAAAAAACTAGCCTTTCAAATACCTATTATGCATCGGCTTAACACATCAAACCAAGGGGGAAAATAAGAAATAATTCAGCTAGTAAAAAAATTAGCCAAAAATAAAATTGATATGATCATTAACCAAAAATTAATTATATTTTCATATAGTAAAAGTACACAAACAAATGTTCATGCGATCAACGCTATACGATTGTTCACAAAATATCAGGCAAGCCATAATGAGCTGAAAAGAATTTCTAAAAAACTATGTCATACGCACAAAAAACTGCTTTGTGGTGAGAACTGGAAAAAGATCTTTATGCAATTCGTAATAGCAAATTCCTATGGTATTAGGCTTCACTTCAGTTAGCAATAAACATTAAACCAACACCGTGCGCCAAAAATAGCTAAAACAGCCGAAAAATCAGCAAAAAGAATGAATGAAAAGCATTCAAACTAGCGTAAAATCCCTTTTGAAAACAAAGAACTTCAAAACACTACCAAACACACTTGAATATTAATACTTAGTCTATAATAGCCTTTTAGACAACACAAAAAAGCTTAAAACAGAAAAAGTAGGAAAGAAGCCGCGCATCAACAAAAAAATAGCTAATTTAGCGAAAAATTTGCCATACCTACATTTCCCTCTCTGTTTCGAAAAAGTATGAACAAAATACACATTAATTTCTCTGCTCTTCGAACACGTGCACCAAAATGTTTTTCAAACAAATAACTACCTAAACTTCGGTTTTTTAGTCATTCACTTATAGAGAGGAAACAGCCAGATAGATTTCGGAAACGATTCTCTGTCAAGAAAACTACTTTTTCGATGGACTGGTACCAACTAAAGCAAACGATTCGCAAAATCTGATCAGGCTTAAATAGCATATTCACATCACTACCTAAAAATAAGCACAAAACAGCCTGAAAAAACAAAGAACAGCGGTATGAACAAAAACCACTCTTTCTTTTCACTCGCAATTTTGCCTAACATTAGAACCACTCTCAAAAACTTTGACGCGATTCATTATCTGCTTCAAATCAAAATTCGCTCCACAAAATGATTATTTAAAAATCACTTCTTCAATTCTCCTAAAAGACAGCGCCGCAATACAATTCAAAGTCTTCAAATTGTAAAAAAAATAGGCCGGCTATAATAGCCTGCTGAGAAGATGCGGGCGGTTACTAAGCTGCTATTATGCTAGTATAAAACTTCAGGTCAGATGTAGCTCAAAAATTGATTCTGCTTTTGCTTACAGAGGCGTCACAAAGGATAGGAAATATAACAGGAATGTGCTCGCTCCTAAAAATATCGGTGTTATCAAAGCATAGTTATCAAGATAACTAATTTTTTTCTCAACTTTCAAAATATATTGTAACGTGGACAAGAGAACAGAGGGCGCAGACTAAGTCTTTACAAAGAGAAGCACATTAAAGGTATTGAGATAAATGGCCTATGTCAAAAACATAGTTAAGCGTTGATAATTAACACACCTGAAAAAAAAATTAAAACAAAAACAATTTAGACAAAAGTAACCGTCTTGAAAATAGCTCAATTGAATAATCAGCATTCGTTGGTCACTACTCCATAGCTATGTTCCCACTAGGGAGAAAACTAAAAAAAGAAAAGACAACCGACGGCTTTTTTCGCCTGAAGGCTTGTCTCAGAGAAAACCAACTGTCTGACAATAATGCAATTCGTAAAGAATAAGCAACAATTTGAAAACTTTTTGTTAATAGAGGGCCCACAAATAATTTAGCAAAATAAATTGCACAACGATGCAGACTCCAGTTTTTGACCGACAATAACTACAAAAAGCAATGAACTATTTGTTGTTTTCCTACAAAATTCAGACGCAACAAAATTACCTTTAGTTTGCTGAGCAAAATGTCTCGAAAATATCAGTTCTGTTGTTGAAAGCGTTAAATAAATTACATTAAAGTGTTAAGAAACTAAATTTGGATTTGGAACTTTTCGGAATAATTGCAAAAAGAGACCAAAAACATAACCTTAAAAATATGAGATTTTCCTAACCCATCAAGATCAGGAAACTTCCAAAACATACTCGATAGATAGCCGGAAAACAGCCACCATTGATTTCCATAACCCCTGTTGGGATTGAAAGAACAGAAAAAAGCAAAAAATTCACAGTAACTGTCCGGAAACGAATGGTGTCTAACTAATAACTGCAAACTAGCAGAAAATTTTTTGGTCAATTTTTATTGCTATAATAGGCTGGTAAAAATCCATTAGTATTAAGACTAATGGACCAGACCTAAAAACTGGAAATAAAAAACTGGAAATATTAAGTAGATTCAATTTTTTTTCTGGTGGAAAACCCAATGGGAGAAAACATTAAAAAACTAAAAACCAAGACGACAAAACCAGCAAGTTTGTTCAGCTTCTTCTAAAGCTTATTTTAAAAAATTACCTATTCACTAAAAACACTAACACAACCAACTAACGTCGGGCGAAATGCTCTCAACCGAATGGCGAGCGGCTGGTTTCGGTAGCAGCCAGCTGAGGCTTAGGGAGGCTTCAGGTGCATGTGAGCGGAGTGAGTGGGGGTCAAGTGATGGGGGTGGGTTTGAGCTGGACGAGAAGGGGGGTCCAAATCGCCGGGCTGGATGGTGGACAGGGGCTGGGGTGCAGGTGGTGGGGGTGCCTGATGGAGATAAAAGAGGGGGTCTTAATGAGATGATACAGGGGCTATTATCAATACCAATAAGCATTAGAGATGGTAACAAAGAATGATAAGAACAAAGTTCAAGTAATTGGCATCTAAAATTGGACTTTATGGGTTTATCCCGTTTCAATTTTGATTTTGTTTTACGATACTGATTCGGTTCCTATTAGATTACGTTGCTGACCAACTACTGTTTAAAAGGACTTTGAGTAGAATGATCGAACAATAAACTTTGTAAGAAGAATATAGCCTTATTGAATATACCATAGAGAAGTCAAATAGCGGTAAAATGAGGTAAAGCGGAACAATTTTTGCTCGACAAGACGAAGTAAATTAATCAAAAATAGGAGCGCAAAAATAACCTGCTGAGAAGATTAGGGCGGCTTTTAATTACTTAATAACTTAGACAAAAATTTCTTAAGTACCGAGATTAAGCACTCAGACAAACATGAATACGGACAACAAACACGGGCAAAACAAAAATCAACTAACATTCTATAAAGACAGAGCATAAAAGTTAAAAAAAAACCATGAACTTCGCTTGAAAAAGTCCGGCTTAAAACTGCTCACCTATTCGCTCTTTCGTTCTCTTCGACATGGACAATATCATTACTACAACATGACTTCTCATTGATGTCAATAAATGTGCGATCGGATCTTAAAAAAAAACGAGACTAAACCTAAAATACTACTGAACAGAAACCTGAAAGTCACTGGCTTGACCAGCAGGCCTACTGTTAATTACAAGCGAAAGAGGCAAGAAAGTTTGACGAATTAAGTGAAAAACAAAATTAGCATTTAAGGTCTTGATATTTTTGGCCCAGATATTTTTGGTAACGTAGCGAAAACCAATAATTCCAAACAAATTGAAAAAACATAATTACCTGAATTGCCAATACGAATCTTGCTTTATAGAAGAGCCGGAGAGATTATGAGCACTGAAAAACAGCAAAAACTGTAAAAATTACAAACCATTCCGAACAGTTACTAATGTTTCTTCTACTAATGTCATCAAAAGCAATGTTTAGTGAAAAAAATCGTAAAGGAAGCAAACCAAAAAATTCTGGCTTTTCAACTTCAACAGAAAATTTTTTAGAAATTCTTAAAAATTAAGTTGCAAAATTCATTACGAAATTTTTTGTTATTGATGTCTTCAAAGCCAACTCGTTGTGACCAAATCTACAAAACGACTAGCTTTAAGGTCCCAGAAAAAAATGCATGAGAATAGAGAATAGGCAAAAAATACAAGACCTGAAAAATTTCGCAAAAATTACCAATGCTTGTAAAAATTTTGATGCGTACCTTCAAAATACTTATCGTGTTGTAAAGTCGGCGTATACAAAAGATGGACATAAAAATTTAAAGACAAGAATAGATTTCTTTATTCATTTGGCCCACATAAAGCGGGTTTATAAGTCATTGAAAAAAGTGTTATCACATAAAAAACATAGCAGCACAAGTCATTGACTGCAGTCCGATAGATTGAACAAATAACTCCTTCGTCCATATCCTCGACAAGACCAATTGAAAAACCTGAGCCACGGATGAAAAAATAACTTCACAAATTTAAGCAAACGGTAATTTTTCAAATTCGTCCGAAATTGAGGTACTGGAAACCTTGGTTTGTTATTAAAAAGGAAGAGAAGAAAACACCGAGAAGAGAAGAAACCTAAGAGGAAAACTTGCTTGAGATTTATGAGGAAAGCTGAGGCAGCCAAAATAATCATAAACACAAAAAGCAACGAAACACTGAAAATTCTTTAGATCTTCTTTGTATAAATGTCTTCAAATCTCAAAATCTAATGGTAGAATCTACGCCTGTACGCAGCACAAATCTCAAGAGAAGTCTCATTGAAGGCTAGAGCTCAGAAAACTTGCAGTTGACACCAAAATTCCTAAAAATTGAAGAACATTACAAAATTGTTGCATACTTGTACATTTCATACATACTTCTTAAAATAAATAATGCCGTGCCAAAATCTGGAAAAAAACAACTAAATTACAGGCGACCAGAAATCTGGCTGCACATATAAGCGACTAGCAGAGACAAAAGCAACAATATTTTAAAAAAAAAATTGAAAACATTAACCCAAATTACTCATGAGTTGCTTAATTTCTTGAAACTGAAGTCCCCAAAACCACATTTTTTTCTTTTAAAATCGATCAACTAACAGACGTAAAAACAGAAAGTGCTTCATTCGCCCATAAAAAATGAAAAATAACGAAAAAATTTGCGAACAAATTTGAAAAATTCACTAAAACTTTTTGTGTTGAATACAAATACTTCAAAAACTCAACAAAAAGATTTCATCTAGCACAAGACGTTCATGAACTGTAACAAACGTCAAAGTAAGGCTCATTTAACGAAAACTTGAAAAATTTTTCTCTAAAAGCAAGAAAAATTGCACAATTTTGGGCTCAAAAACAGACATTTTCACCATGAATTTAGGCCGTCCCGGCAACTTCAGTGTACTAAGCATTTAAAAGGCTACCAAAGTCAGATGAGGGCCGCTGATGACATTTAATGCCTACGGGGCTCTACTTTTTATACCATTTTGAAAATTCAAAGTCATGGTATAATATTTGAACAGATCTTAAAAGACGAGCACGAATGCAATTCGATTTCTTTGAATTATCAATACAATCCAATTCTTGGATTGTAATAAAAATCGGGTCGCAATAATAGCTGCGAAGATCAGGACGGCTGTTAAATATGCCAATTTCTTTTTCGGCAGCTATCAGTAAGTTTACGAGACATTGCACTAGAAAGGTCTTTTTTATAACATCACCAGAGCACAAATGTTTGCAAAATTAGCATTTCGTCACAAGTTGAGTAAAAAAAGTGTAGTATCAACTTTGACAGAGAAAACTGGCAGAATTTGCTCACAACTTTAAGGAACTGCTTTGAAAGACGCATGTGAACACCTGCGTTTCCCACTCAATTTCGCAAGGCACTTTGAACAAAATTAGCCCCTTTTATCCGCTCTTCAAAAGCCGCCTGGTCAACTGACACTGCTTTTGCTCATATCTACTCAAAAATCTCAAATCCCTCAAAAGTTAGGTGAGGTTGACAACGTTGACCCTTGAATCTACAAGAGATTCTTCTAAGTATCATTATTAAGGAACTTCTTACTGGCAGCAATTTGTGCACAAGCTGAGCAGAAGGGAGGCGTCCTCTGTTTGGCACTCTGGTTGCTTACTTGTTTACCACTTCCACCGCCCTGCTGTTGAGTCTGCTGGAAAAACCTAAATGCACACAGCACGTTAAAGAAATGGCCATTTAGAAACGAAAAACAATAGGCCTCAAAATGAGATCTGTTTGGAAACCAAGTGCGTTCAACCCTAGCAGATAAAGAATTTTTGAGGCTATCCCGAACAAAAATACTATAAAACATAGCCTACAGACAGCCGGAAGAGCTGCGAAAGAGACTTGGAGCACCGTAGATTACAATGCCGCATATACAGATTTGAGTTGACGACGTTGCGGATGCAATCTATCAAGCCAACTCAAAAAAACCAAATGCTTCAAAATGTTCTTCTTCAATTATAATCGCGGGTTTCAATTTGATCAATGTTTTGTCATCCACGTCTTTATTATAAATTAATCATTTAAAGACCTTAAAAGGCTTTATTTTTAAGGATCATAAAAGTAACCTCAATATTAGTAATTTATATTAGAATTAAAATTTGATTAGACAATGAGGTGTTCCGGCGGCTCAAGAATCTTAGCGGAACCCTATCTTCAAAGCCTGGTTCTCGAGTTCTACGCCAGCCTGGTTCTTCACTTCAATTCCAAATGACTAATATTTTCGTCGAAACTATCAGTCGCTCGGTCGTTTAAAAAGCCTAACGTTAGTTGACTGAACTTAGGAATATCCCAAATGATGAACTATGGTCAAACTCGTACTCAAGTTTCTAAGGCTTCAGTCAAATGATAGTATTGTTCGTAACCTCTTGCAAGAAAGCTCGGCTAGGTTAGAACTTTTGCCAATGTTCACGATCTAGCAAAAACTTAACACAAAGACCAAAATTCATTAAGACTCAAAATATGGTCAAAACGAAAGCCAACTCCAAATGAATCTGATTAAAAGACTTGTAGACTTTTCAAACAATTCGTTGATAGTAAATAACATTTAAAATAGCGACTATAAAAACAATTATTAATTACTGATTGGTTGATTAAAGTCAACATTTAAAAAGTAAATGCAAGTAATTGCGCTAAATACTCATGTTCCTCATGCAGTGGTGGTACCTGCAACACATTAAAAAAATTTAACTATACAAGGAAAAACATGAAAAAATTAACTTTTGCAGCATGTAAGTGCTAATAGCCACACAATCTTTTAGTTCTGATAATTCATTTCATGATGTCTCATGGTTCATGCTGCTGTTTAATAGTGGCGCCAAAATCCAGTCGAGACAATCTTGGCCAGTAAATAGCAAGTAATTGCGCTAAATACTTTAATTTCCTCAAGCACTGATTGTAACTGCAATGCCTTTTAATCATAAAAAACGGCCTTTGACTTATAATTGACATCTATGAGATCTTAATAATAATACTATAATAATAAATAAAAATAAAAATATAATAAAAATACAATAAGAATTTTGACTGTACAAGAAAAAACATGGAAAAAAACTTTTGCATCATGTAAGTGCTAAGAGCCACAATTGTGGATTTGATGCAATTCGGTTTCATGGGTTCATGCGTGGCTTAGAGATTGTCCTAACCACGTTCTAATACCTTTGTTTGCTCTGATGTTCTGTTTTTCCAAAATTATATAAATTCACCAAAATTTTTGGTCTGAAAAATTTATTTCTTGATGTCTGATGGTCCATACTGCTGTTTAATAAATGCGCCAACATCACAGGCCCTTCGATCTCGGAATATACACCAATAGAGACATATCAATATAGACCAAAAATATTTTAAAAAATATCAAAGTCATCAAAATACTTTGAAACGTAACTTCTCAGAAGACGATTAATTGTTATAAATTTTTTCCGACCCAATTTATTGAGGCAGGAAATATATGCTCAACTGGTTTTTTTCATTCTAGTTTCGACTATCGATATATTCACCGTATATAGTTGCGAGTGGCATCATTGCAAGGCTTCTCAAGCGGAAAATTTCAAATTAAGGAGATCTTTTTGAATTTCGCAAATTTCGAGAGTAATGGAGGTAACATTTTTCGTACACTTTGCTTCAATTTTGATCAATTTTCGCCAAAATTACGATACAATTCTTAATGATAACGTCATTGGTTTTACGTTTAAAAATAAAAGAGTTCGGGAATTGTCTAAACCATTTGTCTTCGCTACAATTTTGGTAAAACTTCTAAAACTCAATCTTTGTTTACTCAGATCAGGTCTAATATTTTAGCGGTCGTTTTCTAATTTAAGTAAAAGTTTATAAAAATGCATCATTCATTTTTCACTTATTAAGATTTTCTTTTGGCCAAGAAAACTATTATTATTTTTAAACAATTGCATTCCATTTACAACCACTCAGCGATAAAACAAGGCCAGTTTTGGTCTCAACGTTAATTTTTGCAATTAAAAAAGATTTGGATTGTATTTTGTGTATATACTTTTCAATTTTTAAATTTTTCAACCCAATTACAGGCAAGCTAGTATCGACGCTTTAATTAAAAAGAGGTTCAATGACGAAATATTGTATTTTCTGAGTAAATTTTTTGTGGCTCCATGGTTTTTGTAACTTTTTTTAAATGAAATCCGGAGTTTTGTCAGCGTTTGATGTTCTTGAGAATATTAGCCTAATTGTTGTGATAAACTTATCAAATAGTCTCCACGTGAACCCGGGAGGCTATTTATTCCTGTTTTAGCTCCTGTACTGTGATTACTTGCTACCAGAGGCCGGGAATTGATTGGTTAGCCCCGCTTATTGGGGATTTTAGTTTCCGGCGACAGACTTAATTATTCAACGTGAAATCAGGATCCTTAACGACTACGAACAATAAAGTGTTTGAGGCACCCGATATAAATTCTATTGGAGTGTTGATGCTAAGAGTGTTTCATCGAGTCGAGATTTATTTTTAATAGCCGCACAGCGATAGCTGGGGCTATTATTGGCCTTCTCCTGGTTTTTTTATTTCGTCGTCATGACTTTTGTTACGACCATATGACGTCACAGCCACTTTTCGTTCATTCGTTCAAGCAATTTCATCTGAATTGCATGTGTGACGTCATTTTTCGCTCTTAGTGGAGCGAGTTTTTTGTTCATGCGCGTGATTAAATTTTTGGTCACTCTCAAAAATCACTTCCTCAATTTGAAATTGACTTTATTTACTTTAATTCAAAGAGATAAGGTCAAATGGGTGTGTGTCACTCTAAATGAAGGTTATTTGAGATCTGCTAATAGAGGCAGCAATAACTTATACAGATTTTTAATCAAAATATAACAGGTCAGCCTTCAATGAAAAGACGAATTTTTTTGGTCTGTATTCTTTACCTTTTTTTAGACTGCCCATCTACGAATCTATTGCGGCTATTTGCTGGTAATCTGCCGGCTATGTTGTTTATTTTTTTTGAGTTTCTGCTAACAGTGGTTAGCGGTTAGAGGATTAGGATTTTTAATTATGCCTACCAGAGCGCAATTATCCAAGGACAATTTTATTGAACAATAAACTTCCTGCAGCACAGATGCCTGCCCTGTTCTCACAAAAAATTCTGTCCCCAAAAATTTCGACGGCGCTAAACCGTCCAGTTGCGGTTTCTGCGCTATTCATATGCAAAAAGAGCCAAGAGTTATTCCAGTGTTCTTTTGGATAACTTGACGAAAGAGATGAAAGCGCAGTCTTGCATTGAAAGGGAGATCCGTCAAGAGCAAAACGAACAAGCGAGCAAAAACTCAATTTTGTTAATAAGGGAACTTCGCCATCCAGCTCGAAAAATGATGAGGAGTGTGTTCAGAAATTAGCGCAAACGATTGATATTGTCGTTGACAGCGCTGACATTGAAAGGAAAAGAAACGGTTTGGCGATATTCACTGCCAAATAAAATGACTGACCTTGAAAGTTCTGCTATGTCAGATTTAGAGAAAGCTAATCTTTTTAATATCTTTTTTCATTCTGTTTACAAAAAACATCTCTTACTTCTGCTCCGAATGAAATTGAGAGTCGAGATATCCAGCTGTCTGATTTACTCGTGACGCCGGCACAGGTCAGCATTTTGATTGAAAGCGTGCCTCCAAGCACTTTCGCTGTTGCGGACGGTGTACCCCTATTCGTTTTCAAGAACTGCGCTGTTGCACTAGCTCCTCTAGTTCATTTAGTTTTCAGTAACATACTATCTCTCCGCAAGTGGCCAACGATATCGAAGTGTTCCCCAATCCACAAGAAGGAGTCAAAAAACAAAGTTGAGAATTATAGACCCAATTTCATATTACCTCGATTATCATTAATATTGGAGAAAACTCTTTTGGACTTCCTTTACTCAAAATTCCACTATAAATTGAGCAGTAGGCAGCACGGTTTCAGAAAAGAACACTCAACAATTACTCAACTGCTCGTTTTTACGGACGAAAATTATACTAACTTTGACAAGAACGTCGAACAGGTTATCAACGACTTGGATTTTGCCAAAGCTTTTGACAATGTAGACCATACTATCTTGCTTAAAAAGCTATCGTAGTACGGTCTTCACAATGACTTCTTGCAGCTTATGTTCTCATACTTAACCGGAAGAAACCAGCGTGTTAACGTCAATGGAAAATTGTCAGATGAAGTTACGATTACCAGTGCCGTTCCTCAAGGTAGTGTTCTTGGACCTCTGCTTTTTCAAAGTTACAACGATCATATGTTATTAGTACCGGAAAGTTCCAGCTGTTTTGTTTTGCAGATGACGCCAAGTTGTCATTGCACTTAATTTTCTCGCTTTTGCTCAGAGAAGATTTTTCTCATCTCTTCACTTTTGTTCATCAGATTGACCTAAACGAATTTTTGCGTGTGGCATTTTCTGACCCAAATACACCGCAAGTTCAATTGATACAAGATTGTTTTTCGATATTAAATCTCGATAAGCATCCAACATTCTTCGTTTATTTTTGATACATGGACTTTCTGGTCAAATTATCTCTTTCAGTTAGTTTTGTTTAGTTTAGATTTTATCTGATGTTGTTTTGACTTCTCCATAAAGTTTCTTACAGAAAATGGATAGACATTGAGTTTTGGTCTGAAGTAAGACTATTTGATTTTCTTTGATTGTGTTGTTTGTCTTATCTCTTACTCTATAATAGCTATCATCGGCCCTCTAAATCGTTATAATTTGATTTGTATAGTGGCTTGAGCTAAAGTTTTTCAAATTTTTGTATCTCCTCCTTATTTGGTAGATAATTAACTCAAAGATGTAGTTGAGCGGTCGATGTCGGAACATTATGCGCAAACGCACATTACCTAGCCTCCTTGTTAAAATTTGTAACAAAGAGAAAAAAAAAACAAGTTCAAATAGAAGAATTCAGCTCAGACTATAAAACTACTTTCAAGACCGCTCGTCAATCAAAATATTCTCTCGCTTGGCAGAAATTTTTTGCACTTTACTTTGCTTTTGCTCGGGGCTTTTGATTTTGCAGAACTTAAAACTACTTTCAAGACCGCTCGTCAACCAGAATATTCTCTCGCTTGGCAGATTTGTTTTGCAATTTACTTTCCCGCTTTTGCTCAGTGAAAATTTTTCTCCTCTCACTACTTTTGTTCATCAGATTGGCCTAAACACATTTTTTGGTGCGGAATTCCTGACTCAAATACACCCAAAGTTCAATTGATACAAGACTGTTTTTCGACATTAAATCTTGATTAGTATCCAACATTCTTCATTTATTTTTGATAAATGGACATTTGGGTCAAATTATCTGTTTCAGTTAGTTTTGTTTAGTTTAGATTTTATCTGATGCTGTTTAAGACTAATACTTGTGACAAACTTATTATTTGAAGTATTTGAAGTATTTCTATCAGATGCAGTGAAGAAAGCAATTCCGCAAGTATTTTGCGAAGTGAAGTACCGAATTCAACCTTCAATAAAACAAATGGTGTCAGAAGCTTTGGCGGGTTTAAAAAAGGAACTCAAGGAGGAACTGATAAGTGAGATAATGCTCGAAGTAAAAAATTAGGAGACGATGAACCTCAAAATCCCATCGGAGGCAGA
The DNA here is from genome assembly GCF_964194025.1 of Convolutriloba macropyga. Lineage (NCBI taxonomy): Eukaryota > Metazoa > Xenacoelomorpha > Acoela > Convolutidae > Convolutriloba > Convolutriloba macropyga. The sequence continues at coordinate 25,481,626 of NC_134476.1, read as the reverse complement.
ACTGCTCGAAAGCTACAACAAACGAGGAATATCAAGATGTTTGGATTAAAAGAAGACGAGGACAAGCGACAATGTACAAGTCATCGCCTAGGGTCATAGAGATATATATCAAAAAAGTTGCGGACTTGGGAACAATTACTGGAGCCAGTATTGACGAACGGGATATCTCAATTGCCCATCGATTACCCGGCAGGTGAGGAGAAAGACCAATTATTGCGAGATTTTCAAGAAGGATCAAGAAGGTAGAGATGCTTAAAGAGAAGAAAAAGCTTATGAGATATCAAGTTTAAAGAACATCAAATTTTTCGAAGATTTGACTCAACCCCGTTCAAAGTTTTTGAGTCTGATAAAAGTGATGTTCGGATTGAATCTGCATAGACCAGAGAAGGTACAAGATTGTATAAGTGGAAGGACACTGGGGCTATTAAATCGGTGCATGCGTTGTTCGAAGGAGTCATGGCTGTGATCTACAGTCCGGTAGATGTAGAAAGCTGTTTTCTGCAAAAAAAGCAGCCAGCTCGTGCACCTTCAAACAAGATTCAGTTTCGTAGTATCATCAAGTTTCTAACTTCAAATGTCAGATCCCTGCGTAAACATTTACAGGAACTGGAGGTTCTACAACGCAGTCTCGAGTCACCACCTTCGGTTTTATAATTAGCGGAAATTTGGTTAAATGATGATGATTGTGCGTCGTTTAAATTGTTGGGTTTTTGCTCCGTTGTATCTAAAACGCGTGCCTCTAGAGGTGTGAAGCTCCGGTATAAGCAAAATGTAAAAAAAAAATTGTCGACATTTCGGAATTTAATATTAGCAAAAGCATATTAGTTCCATTGGAAACTAATGGGAAAGACTTTGGTCTTAATAGTATACAACCCCCTAGAAATAACAAACCTCAATTCGTGAATAACCTGGATAAATTTTTGGAGCAGTTTTCAAACTCCTCCCGTGACTATTTGTGGAGACATTAAAATTAACATTTTAAAAAGCCACAATCTTACGGAAAGATACCTGGATGTCTTAAATTCAAATGGATTTGATCTAGGTAAATCTGATGGAACGCATTTTTCAAACGGAAATGAATCATTGCTGGACCATTATCTGGTTAAATGCGGCTTTCATCATAGCTGCTTAACTTGTACACGTCACTGTTTTTCTGATCAGTAACCAAGTGTTCTCACCGTGTACGTTGAGACTGACCAGTCTCATGATTTAAACGGGTTCACTAGAGATAAAGCGTTTCTCCAGTACGAGTTAAAAATAAAAAGTTCTGCTCATTTGGAATTAAAATTAGATACCCTGGAATTTGACAATGATTTGAACTGCATGTTCAATGAGTTTCAAAATTTTTTCCTCGACGTATTGACGAAAAAATTAGGTTTGCAAATCATAAAAAAGAGTCTTTTACAGTTTTCCTTGATCTTAAAAAGGCATTCGATAACATCGATCATAAAATTCTGAGTAGGTTTGCTAAATACGGTTTAGGTGGTCCTTGTTTGAAATGGATGGCAAGCTATCTGTCGATTCAACAACAGTGTGTCAAAGTAATTGGGGTCCGTTCCAAATCCAAAAGGGTTTCTTGTGTTGCACACGAGGGTTCAATTTAATGGCCTCTTCTATTTCTCATTTTTATCAACGATTTACCCCAATGTTGTTAAGCCGGTGAGGTATTCTTCATGGCTGATGACAAATATAAGTGGGCAGCCTGTGATTTATCTTTCCTCGCAAGTGATCTGAAGATCGTAAGCGAATGGCTAGTAAACAACAAATTAACACTTAAAGATTTGAAAATTGTTTTTGTTAATTTTGCTAGAATTTCCAGTACCGATTCCGCTAAGGTGATCAGGTTTGGTGCTTTAGCAACCAAACCTTCTTCTATTAATTATTTACGTGTGTTGTTGGATACTAGGTTAAGGTTTACGGATCATATTGCTACGGTAAGTAAAAAGTTTAAAAAGTTACGAATACAATGTGGAATAGCAAGTTGAGACATTTTGTTTCCAGAAAATTTTTGCTCCGGTATTATCGGACAAACATTAAGCCAATAAATAAAATGGATGGTTAATCTACGGCTTTACATCAAGAAGTTTATTGAGCCCTATTTTGATTTTGCAGAACTTAAAACTACTTTCAAGACCGCTCGTCAACCAGAATATTCTCTCGCTTGGCAGATTTGTTTTGCAATTTACTTTCCCGCTTTTGCTCAGTGAAAACTTTTCTCCTCTCATTACTTTCGTTCATCAGATTTGCCTAAACACATTTTGTGTGTGGAATTCCTGACTCAAATACACCCAAAGTTCAATTGATACAAGACTGTTTTTCGACATTAAATCTTGATTAGTATCCAACATTCTTCATTTATTTTTGATAAATGGACATTCGGGTCAAATTATCTGTTTCAGTTAGTTTTAATTAGTTTAGATTTTATCTGATGCTGTTTAAGACTAATACTTGTGACAAACTTATTAATTAGAAGTATTTGAAGTATTTCTATCAGATGCAGTGAAGAAAGCAATTCCTCAATTATTTTGCGAAGTGAAGTACTGAATTCAACCGTCAATAAAACAAATGGTGTCAGAAGCTTTGGCGGGTTTAAAAAAGGAACTCAAGGAGGAACTAATAAGTGAGATAATGCTCGAAGTAAAAAATTAGGAGACGATGAACCTCAAAATCCCATTGGAGGCAGAACTGCTCGAAAGCTACAACAAACGAGGAATATAAAGATCTTTGGATTAAAAGAAGACGAGGACAAGCGACAATGTACAAGTCATCGCCTAGGGTCATAGAGACATATATCAAAAAAGTTGCGGACTTGTGAACGATTACTGGAGCCAGTATTGACGAACGGGATATCTCAATTGCCCATCGATTACCCGGCAGGTGAGGAGAAAGACCAATTACTGCGAGATTTTCAGGAAGGATCAAGAAGGTAGAGATGCTTAAAGAGAAGAAAAAGCTCATGAGATATTAAGTTTAAAGAACATCAAATTTTTCGAAGATTTGACTCAACCCCGTTCAAAGTTTTTGAGTCTGATAAAAGTGATGTTCGGATTGAATCTGCATGGACCAGAGAAGGTACAAGATTGTATAAGTGGAAGGACACTGGGGCTATTAAATCGGTGCATGCGTTGTTCGAAGGAGTCATGGCTGTGATCTACAGTCCGGTAGATGTAGAAAGCTGTTTTCTGCAAAAATAGCAGCCAGCTCGTGCACCTTCAAACAAGATTCAGTTTCGTAGTATCATAAAGTTTCTAACTTCAAATGTCAGATCCCTGCGTAAACATTTACAGGAACTGGAGGTTCTAGTACGCAGTCTCGAGTCACCACCTTCGGTTTTATAATTAGCGGAAACCTGGTTAAAAGATGATGATGATTGTGCGTCGTTTAAATTGTTGGGTTTTTGCTCCGTTGTATCTAAAACGCGTGCCTCTAGAGGTGTGAAGCTCCGGTGTAAGCAAAATGTAAAAAAAAAATTGTCGACATTTCGGAATTTAATATTAGCAAAAGCATATTAGTTCAATTGGAAACTAATGGGAAAGACTTTGGTCTTAATAGTATACAACCCCCTAGAAATAACAAACCTCAATTCGTGAATAACCTGGATAAATTTTTGGAGCAGTTTTCAAACTCCTCCCGTGACCATTTGTGGAGACATTAAAATTAACATTTTAAAAAGCCACAATCTTACGGAAAGATACCTGGATGTTTTAAATTCAAATGGATTTGATCTAGGTAAATCTGATGGAACGCATTTTTCAAACGGAAATGAATCATTGCTGGACCATTATCTGGTTAAATGCGGCTTTCATCATAGCTGCTTAACTTGTACACGTCACTGTTTTTCTGATCAGTAACCAAGTGTTCTCACCGTGTACGTTGAGACTGACCAGTCTCATGATTTAAACGGGTTCACTAGAGATAAAGCGTTTCTCCAGTACGAGTTAAAAATAAAAAGTTCTGCTCATTTGGAATTAAAATTAGATACCCTGGAATTTGACAATGATTTGAACTGCATGTTCAATGAGTTTCAAAATTTTTTCCTCGAGGTATTAACTAAATACGCATTATTGATACCTCTTAAAACAGGTGAAAACAAATCGAAAAAGCCTCCATGGTTATCAAATTGAATAATTAATTTGTTAGCAAAGCGCAATCAAGCTCAAAAAAACCTGGCAAAAACTGAGGCGAATTTACAAAAGTTCAAACACCTTCGTGCGAAAGTCGAAAAAGAGATTAAGTAGCTAAGAAACGTTTTTATTTTATAAAGTTCGAAAAAAGGATTGATGACTCGAGACAGACAATTAAACTTTTAAATGAGCTGAAAGATAAGCACCTAGGACTAAGGAAAAATTGGAACAGTTAAGGTAGGCGAAGTTGAAAGCTACAATCCGCACGTTGTGGCGGATGTATGAAATGAGTTCTTCGCCACAACCAGTGAGCAGACTCAAGCAAAGCTCCCGCAACCCTCTCATTTACCACAATTCATTGAATGTGACCGCTGTGTTTGGTTTATCCCCAAATGAACTCGAAGTTCTTCAGGCAACTGATTCAAATAAAAGCAAGTGCTCCATTGGTCTTGATGATGTCAGCAGCCATTGATAAAGGAATGTAGAAGTGATAGTGCCTAAATTGACAGAAGTTATAAATGAAGTTATAAATAAGAAGTTTATTGAGCCCTATTTTCATTTTGCAGAACTTAAAACTACTTTCAAGACCGCTCGTCAACCAGAATATTCTAGGATTTGATCCAGGTAAGTCTGATTGAACGCATTTTTCAAATGGAAATGAATCATTGTTGGACCATTATCTGGTTAAAAGCGACTTCCATCATAGCTGGCTAACTTGTACAAGTCACTGTTTTTTCTGATCAGTAACCAATTGTTCTCACCGTGTACGTTGAGACTGACCAGTCTCATGATTTAAACGGGTTCACTAGAGAAAGCGTTTCTCCAGGACGAGTTAAAAATACAAAGTTTTGCTGATTTGGAATTAAAATTAGATACCCTGGAATTTGACAATGATGTCAACTGCATGTTCAATGAATTTCAAAATCTGTTCCTCGAGGTATTAAGTAAATACGCACCATTGAAACCTCTTAAAACAAGTGAAAACAAATCGAAAAAGCCTCCATGGTTATCAAATTGAATAATTAAACTGTTAGCAAAGTGCAATCAAGCTCAAAACACCTGGCAAAAGCTGAGGGGAATCTACAAAAATTCAAAAGAGAAAAAAGAGATTAAAGTAGCTAAGAAACGTTTTTATTTTATAAAGTTAGAAAAAAGGATTGATGACTCAAGACAGACAATTAAACTTTTAAATGAGCTGAAAGCTAAGCACACAGGACTAAGGAAAAATTGGGACAGTTAAGGTAGGCGAATTTGAAAGCTACAATCCGCACGTTGTGGCGGATGTATTAAATGAATTCTTCGCCAAAACCGGTGACCAGACTCAAGCAAAACTCCCGCAACCCTCTCATTTACCACAATTCATTGAATGTGGCCGCTGTGTGTGGTTCTATCCCCCAAATGAACTCAAAGTTCTCCAGGCAACTGATTCAAAGAAAAGCAAGTGCTCCTGTGGTCTTGATGATTTCAGCAGCCATTGATAAAGGAATGTAGAAGTGTAATAGTGCCTATATTAACAGAAGTTATGAAGTCGTCGATTCTAGCTTTATCAATGTCAAAAGTAATTTCTGTTCCCGAATCTGTCGATAGATCTGATTGCTCGAACTGCCGTCCAATGTCGTTGCTCATCATATGGAGTAAAATAATCAAAATTATTCACAAAAGGATTTACAGTTATTTGAATTCATTCATATCAACCAGTTTGATTTTCGTAGGGAGCATAACACTATTGATGCTATTGCTGCTTTTTGACGAAAAAATTAGGTTTGCAAATCATAAAAAAGAGTCTTTTACAGTTTTCCTTGATCTTAAAAAGGCATTCGATAACATCGATCATAAAATTCTGAGTAGGTTTGCTAAATACGGTTTAGGTGGTCCTTGTTTGAAATGGATGGCAAGCTATCTGTCGATTCAACAACAGTGTGTCAAAAAAATTGGGGTCCGTTCCAAATCCAAATGGGTTTCTTGTGTTGCACACGAGGGTTCAATTTAATGGCCTCTTCTATTTCTCATTTCCATCAACGATTTACCCCAATGTTGTTAAGCCGGTGAGGTATTCTTTATGGCTGATGACACAAATATAAGTGGGGCAGCCTGTGATTTATCTTTCCTCGCAAGTGATCTGAAGAGCGTAAGCGAATGGCTAAGTAAACAACAAATTAACACTTAATGATATGAAAATTGTTTTTGTTAATTTTGCTAGAACTTCCAGTACCGGTTCCGCTAAGGTGATCAGGTTTGGTGCTTTAGCAACCAAACCTTCTTCTATCAATTATTTACGCGTGTTGTTGGATACTAGGTTAAGGTTTATGGATCATATTGCTACGGTAAGTAAAAAGTTTAAAAAGTTACGAAGTTAAGAAGTTACGACAATGTGCAATTGCAAGTTGAGACATTTTGTTTCTAGGAAATTTTTGCTCCGGTATTATCAGACAAACATTAAGCCAATAAATAAAATGGATGGTTAATCTGCGGCTTTACATCAAGAAGTTTATTGAGCCCTATTTTGATTTTGCAGAACTTAAAACTACTTTCAAGACCGCTCGTCAACCCGAATATTCTCTCGCTTGGCAGATTTGTTTTGCACTTTACTTTCCCGCTTTTGCTCAGTAAAGATTTTTCTCCTCTCATTACTTTTGTTCATCAGATTGACCTAAACACATTTTTTTGTGTGGAATTCCTGACTCAAATACACCCAAAGTTCAATTGATACAAGACTGTTTTTCGACATTAAATCTCGAATAGTATCCAACATTCTTCATTTATTTTTGATAAATGGACATTCGGGTCAAATTATCTGTTTCAGTTAGTTTTGTTTAGTTTAGATTTTATCTGATGCTGTTTAAGACTAATACTTGTGACAAACTTATTAATTAGAAGTATTTGAAGTATTTCTATCCGGTCTACTTTGGTCTTGATAGTATACAACCCCCTAGAAATAACAAACCTCAATTCGTGAATAATCTGGATTAATTATTGGAGGAGTATGAACTCGAAGTTCTCTAGGCAACTGATTTAAATAAAAGCAAGTGCTCCTGTGGTCTTGATGATGTCAGCAGCCATTGATAAAGGAATGTGGAAGTGTGATAGGGCCTAAATTAACAGAAGTGCCTAAATTTTTTCGGACTTGGAAATTTTGAAATATTGTAACTATAGTTTTTACTAGTTAAAAATAGTTTTGTGTAAGTTTGTATCAAAGCGTCAACATTCGGGGCCTTATAGATCCAACTGTTGGTGGCTTTTCGTGGTGTTTCCATCTCTATTTTCCAAATTATGATCTCATTCAATAAAAATTTTGCTAAATGTCTGTGTTGTTTGATGTTGTTCTTCTACTTGCTAAGTAGCTATTTTTGTTGCTTAATGTATCCATGGGCAGAATCTAGTGAGCATCAGTGCTCCGTTATCTGTCCCCTCTCTGTGTTCTAGCTGATATATATCACTGTAAATACATAACTCGAGAGAAATTAATTCTTCTTCTTGAGCTAGAGTTTTTCATCTCCTCCTAATTTGGTAGATAATTAAGTCTGGTAGATAATTTTGGTTTTTACCTGTACTTGTTCTTTTTGTATTCGTATGACAATAATAGCTAATTGATAGCCATTAATAGCTTATTGCTTTCATGACTTGGAAATTATTTGTTTTCAAAGTGAACGTATTTTCTAATTTTCCCTTTTTCTGGGTCCTTGTTAATTCTTCTCAAATAAAACATATCCCATGTCTGCTCTGATGAAAAGCAGGTCAATTGGTTTAGTTTACTTTTTATCTAAAACTATTTGGACTTTCATTAGGTTTTTCAGAAAAAATTGAGATATTTTTGGTCGTAAGTAATGCTTGTTCTTTTATATGACTTTGTTGTTTGTGTTGTCTCTTATTCTCCTTAATGCAGGTATCATGGTCTCCCTACCAAGTATCGTTTCATTTGAATAGTAGTTAGAGCTTAAAGTGATTTTTTTTGGATACACCTATTATTTTCGAACAATTAGTTAACTTTTGAAAGTTTTCTATCTCTTTTTCATTTGGTGGACAATTGAGTCAGATGCATGGTTGAAGGCTGTCAGAACATTGTGAAACGCACATTACCGAGCCTCCTTGTTAAAATTTGTAACCAAGCCTAATAAAAACAACTTCGAAAAGAACAATTGCGTTCAAACTATGAAACTACTTTAAATGCCGCACGTCAACGAGAGTATTTCCTCGCTTGACACAATTTTTTGGCACTTAATTTTCTCGCTTTTGGACAGAGATTTTTCTCCTCTCTTCACTTTTGTTCATCAGCTTGACCTAAACGCTTTTTTTTTCGTGTGGCATTTCCTAACCCAAATACACTCCAATTTATCGATCTCCAAACAAACGCGCCATCAGTACTCTTTTTCGGGTATCGAAAACCAGAGCCACAATACAATTCAAATCCTTTGAATTGGAAAAAACAAGAGTATTGCAAAATAAATACATCGCGTTATAAAGAAACTTTGAGCAGGAAGAAACCCAAACCATAATTACTGTTTAAAAACTCACTAAAACTAAAAAAAATTACCAAGAGTTCTTACATGGTGTCCTTTATTGGCAAAATGCGTGAGAATGGAAAAGTTTTGGCTGCAATGTTATCACCCACCTAGCTGGTAGGCTGCCTTTTCTCGGAATAAATTTGGGCGATCCTGGCAAACTGCTCGCTTCCACGTCCAAACTACCACTTCCGGATGTTGGCAAGGGCATGAGATGTTTCTGAATTGCTGCAGTTGAGGCATCCTGCTGAACTCCTACAACTCTGTTTGACACAGGCGGAGTTAGAATGGGCGGTGGGGGAGGGGTGTGGTTGTTGCCTGGTAACGCATCATGTTGTCCCACAGGGGAGGACATATCGAGGTAGTTTCCGTTCACTAGCGGACGACGTCTAGAAGGAGCTGTGTTAGCCCGCGGTCTAAAAGCCAATCCATGTAACTGTTAACTGAATAATAATAGGGAAAACCAATCAAATCGCTTTGGCACTAAATTTGGAAATTTACTACAAACAATGTAAGAGTACATACACACGGGTCGGTTTCAAAACAAGACCAAAATTAGAAAAGTTCTGGATGCTCATTTTGATTAAAGGGCAAAAATTGAAACCAACTTTTGATTTAATGAGAGTACTCAAAAACAGTCCAAACATAGAATAGAAAGCAAGTACCTGTAACAGAAATCAACGAAATAATAACTGTCTAATTATAGAAACAAATTAGATCATGCTGTTTGCATGCAGAAGAGCTCAATGAACTCAATAATTTCAGATTAATGAGAAATCTAATTTTATCAAATATATCAGTTAATATTATGTACCGAGCATTGATCCCACAATGACGAAACAGATCAAGTGAAAATGGACACAGTTTCATAAGCCATGATAGATATATTCTAGTACTTTCTAGTTCCCGACTTCAGTTCGTCAAAGTGGTTATCAAATAATCTATACCACCAACTATGTTAAATTAGTATCTTTCATCTCAAAGTAGACATCTCAAAATAGCAACCCCCCCCCCCCCTCCCCCCTAATATAATATCATCTATAGTATTTGCACAATATGGTACCATTGTATTGTCTCTACGGATCAAATTCGTGAATCGTATGAAGTGAGCCGTACACTTCGATGTTTTACCTAGAAAGCAAAACTCTTCCGCTTCTTATCATATAATCAACAGTTGTCTCTGACAATTTCATTCATTACAGAAATATACATGAATGATCGAACACAATCTCAGTATAAACAAGTGTTTAATGTTAAAGAACGTTCTAGGGTTACAAACTAATCATGATAACCACAACAACAGAGAGAATGAAAATGACTGACATCAAACAAACCGATCACCCAGTAATAATAATTGCCATTCGGTACTAACTAATCAGTTTATAAACTCACTTTAACCGAGCAACTGAGTGCTGAAGAAGCGGCGAGCTGAAAGATTTCAAGATTGCTGTTGACAGAATTGTAAGATAAATCAAATGACTCAAAATGATGGAACTCAGATAACAAAACAATTTTAGGGATTCAAATTCTAAGTGGGAATACCCTGGTTATAACGCTACTATTTTAATAACTATTTATGTTGCTACACACATACACAAAAAGAGGCAACATATTTTACATGGAGCGCAAGTTTGCTAACAGTGCAAATATTGCTCAATAAATGGAATCTATACTGAAGTACTTCTCTGCGTTAGTTTCAAACGCAACAAACTTTAGTGGTACTTATTAAGCCTGTGGCTGCGTCCTCTCATTTCCATTTCTCCCTTTTCTATTTTGACAAGTTTGCCAACTTAAACAAAGTGCAACCGGCGTAACACAGTGGGAAAGACACATGGGAGAGAAGTTGTTGACATAACAGAGTAGCTGGCGTTATTTCGGTCAATTTTGAACAACTTTGTTACGTTTGTCAGTTTCCTCCAATTTAATGGCACAATTACCTTTAAAACTAAATTTGATCAATCACAAGTTTTGAAGTTTAGATACTTAAAACAAGCAAGCTATTTTAAAACTACTTAAAACTTAAGTATTCGAGCTCCCTACTACTGTGGGCTGCATTTAAAAAACCGTGCAATAACGAAAGTTCTAAAAGATAGCACGTAAAGAAAATCTCAGTGTACTAGAATAGCACAAGAAACAAATATGAACATTTAGCCTGAAATAAGCGTTAAAACAGTACCTAAATTTACCCAACCGTGCTGAATGAATTGTAAATATAGCAGGAACTTTCAGCGAATAGACGCGATTGGGATTAAAACAGAAAGCGAAGAGAATAGAAGATATACTGTGACATCCCATTTTTTAGGAATTAAAAAATGTGCTAATTTGGTGTGCAGTGTTAGGTAGATTAGATATTTCTATGAAAATGAGCTTCTAAACTGAAGTCTATATATCTCAATACTAATATAAATCAAATTCGCCCTAATGAAAACCTAACGCACTTTGACTTAATCAACCGACTACAACCCGTTTCTTTGAAAATCTGACTTGTGTCAAACTTTTTTAAAAAAGTGAAACTAATATAAAAAACATTACCAGGACAATTCCTAAACAACAATCTAAAAATTGAATGAAGGACAAATGAACTCCTGACCTAACCAAAAAACAAATTGACCAATAGGAACCAAACGAACAGAAAATTTTTTTTAAAAAATAGGAAAAAGTATCAAAAAAGCATTGAGCTGAAAATATTTCAGGTGTCATTGCATTAAGAACCATTTCTTTCTATCAACAACGCAGAGAAAATTTTGGATACCTGATGGACAATAATCATTTCGTAAAAACCTCCCTTTTAGATCTCTCAAGGCGTTCGCCTCAAAAAATTTAATCGAAGAGGTGAAACTCCAAGGATTCGGAGAAGGCTCCCGCCAACTTATATTGAATTTTCTCACAGATCGCCTACAGAAAACAGTAGAAGAAAACACGGAATCTGATTGCATCAACCTTTACAACGGAGTTCTACAAGATACTATTCTAGATCATCTACATTTTAACATCTATATCAATGATCTAAATAAAACAATCTCCTAAAACTGCCTACTAGTGCAGTAAGCAGATGATACTTTATTGTACGAGCCTAGCAAAGGCAAATAAGTTACTTTAAATTTCTTGAACGAATGTAACTCGTTATCAGTAACAACACATCTGCAAAACACATCTAATAAAAGAACCTAAAGGGGGGATTTAACAAATAGGGTCTCATAAAAGTCAAGTGCCAAACATTCAGTCAAGTACATTGGAGTTTATCTAGACCAAATTCTATTTTATGAAGATGAGATAAAAGATATTTTGAGAAAAATAACCTGTGGTATGAAAACTATGCATTCAATTACAACCACTTTTCCTGATAACACAAAACTCCTTTTACTCAAAGCTCTAGTAATCAGCCACCTGCACTATTCTGCAGTTCTTCTAAACTGAATTTTTTAAAAACTATTAACAACTCTTGAAAAACAACTTCTCGTGGTAGTTAAGGCCACATTCTATAGACAAAAATACGATCATTCCTTTGATCTAAAGATTAAGTATAACATCGTTCCAATCAGACTCTTCCTAGATAACAAATAAAAGTCCCTTTTTAGGAAACTTCTAAATAATAGATTACCCGCATATATAGAAAACAGCTATCACGCTATGAACCAACAGGTGAATCAGAAGAACGGAACCTTCTTTTGCAACCTAAACTATAAAATTTCATTTCTTGAAGATAGTATCTTTAATCGCGGTTGCAAACTTTGGAATCTAATCCAAAAGTCAGATTTTGAAGACAAAAGAAAACTTTTAGCAATGAAAAATCACATCAAAGCAAAAAACTACATAATTTTCTCTTAATTGCTTTCCGAAGGGTCCCACAGTCGCCATTTACTATTGTGTGTCTCGGATTGATTTCAGCTTCAATATTAGCTGACTTAATATTAATATTTTTTATAATATTTATAGATACATGTAATCTTACACTGTTTTTTGTTTGTCGTATTAATATGATTGCTGATCAAACCTAACGAAATCGGAATTCAGTATTTTTTTGTTTAATTAGTATTCGCCTAATTTCCATAAAGTCGAAAACTTTTGCCTAATAGACTCAAAAATTCCGTATGCCTAATCGATTTTTCGCATCATATCCTACGCCCCATACAAAGCTTCCAAAATTTAATTTGCCATCTAAATTCTGTTATTGCGAGAAAATTATTATCCATCGACCGCAAGGCAAAAAAAATGATCGAAACTTCATTTTATTTTACTAGGTTATATTGTGCGAACCATATACCTGAACCCACAAAACCCCGTTGAGCTAGCTTAGAGAGAGAGCATAGATATGCAGTGAAAATAATACGGAAAAGAAAGAATAAAATACGTTCAATAGAAAGGGAACTTCGATAACTAGTAACCACTAGCGAAATAAACTTTGGAGTATATTTTTGCAGGTAGCAAACTCTGGCTACAACTGTGGGACAAACCAAAAAGATTTAAAAGATTTTAAACCTCATAAGATCTTATTCGAAAATGTTACACACCTCAACCTTGTAACATCTAGGCTATGAAAACGTACCTCATGTAAGAAGCCGTGTTCTCATATTCATCTTCATGGCAGTAGCCATAATTGACGAAGCAATTTTGTTGTTTTTGCAATTTCAGCTGCTGTTGTTGATGGGTTGATAAATCACCCAAAGGAGGTGACACATTACTGTTCACATGAGATGTAGGCAAAACTCGCGGTTGTAGATGGTTGGACACATTCGCACTATAATATTCAACACCAATTGAGTTAATTGATTGACAAACAACAAATCTGCCACACGAAAAGCAAACTTCACTAACTACAATTTAGCAGCATTAAGTGTGACCGCACGAAAAAGATAAGGCGATAATAAAGTTAAACATAACCGACGAACTTCCGGCGAATTGCTCTCAAACGACGGGCGAGCGGTTGGCTTCGTCAGTAGCTAGCCACTGTTTAGTGAGGCTAGCTTTAGATTAATTGATGAAGGGGCGTGAGTAATAGATGAGGACATCACGCCACATAAAAGCAGCTGAAGTGCGGCATCAACAAAAGAGTTAAGAGAGAGAGAGAGAGAGAGAGAGAGAGAGAGAGAGAGAGAGAGAGAGAGGGAGAGAGAGGTAGAGTGTGAGAGATAAAAAGGGGCGCAAGGTGAGCGCAGCGGGGGTGCACCGCAACGGTTGTGCAAAAGTGGATTGGGTGGACTGCTGTGGGGGCGGTGGTTGAGTGGGTGTGGGATCAATTTCTACGAACCGACCTTCACACCATAAGTATAAGTCTTCAAAACAATTTCTGTTAATCGCATACTTGAAGACTAGTGGGCTGAACAGCTCTAAGAGAACTTAATGCAATCTGGGCGCTCACTCTTTCTCCCGTTTCTGAAGGCGAAAGTCAAATGGGTGAGACGAAAAATTGGCCATACAAAAAATTGCATAAAAGAAACAAACATGATTAATATATTTGCTACAAATTGCTTTTGAGAGCAATTAACAATGATTTCCTAAACTGCCTGTTAGATCATTTATTATAAAAAACATTTCTAACATTGTTGAATGAGGATTGTTAATGAGGATCAGAGATGATGAACTTACGCCACATAACAGCAGCTGAAGTGCGGCATTAACAAAGTTAGAGAGAGAGAGATAGAGTGAGAGAGAGAGAGAGAGAGAGAGATAAAATGTGAACGAGAAAGAGAAGCAGAGAAACTCTACCGACAGAGAGAGAGAGAAACAGAGATAGGAGTGTTTTCCATGATGATATTTGACTCCGCAACTTCTAGTTTTCTAGCCTTGTTAGTAAATAAATCATTAGAAAAAAAACTGGAAAAGGCAAAAATAAAAAAAGTTTCAACTTCGCAGCAGAAAAACTATTTTTTGTCTCGTAAGTTCTGTCAGGTAACCGATCCTGCTAAAATTCAAGACATTAATATCTTACAAACCATCTCATCGCCTCAAGAGACTATTCAGTATCCCTGTTTCAAGCCTGAAATATTTTCACTGGCTCAAAGATCCAAACACTTTCGAAAATTTTCCGAAAATTTGAAAACTTTGAATTTAATTGAAAAATTACAAACTGAAGTCAAAAAAATAAATTGAAAAATTACAAACTGAAGTCAACAGTCGAGGGTTCTTCAACCTATTAGAACATTCCTTCACACCATAAGAATAGGTTTCCAAAACAGTTTGAGCTGAAACAGCTGAAAGGCTCCAAGCACTTAATGCCCGCTGGGCGCTACCTGTTTATCTCGTGTTTGAGGACGAAAAGTCAAAAGCGTCAGACGAAAAATCGGTCTAGCAAAAAATCGCATAAAAAAGACCAACCGGACTAATATAATTGCTACAAACTTCGTTTGAGAGCAAGTACTAAGTGTCTTCCGACTCGCTTTCGTGTTCGTAGCTGGCCGAAAAATAAGACAACAATAGACAAATCTTAAAATACCAGGTAGACAACGATTCGGGAGAAAGCAAAAAAAGAGTCCACAATATCTTTTCAAATTTTATTTTATCTAGCGGACTATTTTCTCTTGAACTACTTAAATGTAGTTTTGCCTCAGAAAGCTCCAAAACAACATAAACCAGTGCAGATTTTCGGCGAGAATTTTAAAATTTTAACTGAGTGGCAACATTGTTTTCAGCCAGTTTCGTTCTAAACTATTATTAATAGCTAATTTAGGTAATTATTAGCTTATACTCTAATTAACTTGCTCATAATTTCTGAAAGAGTAAAAAGAATCAGTCAAGTAGGTGACTGAGAAAAGACAAAAAATCCGCCACTCAATCATGTATTCTTTAATATGCGTTAAAAAAGGAATCCAAACTCAAAATTTTCGAAACATGCTCAAAAAGAACAGAACTAGCTCCAGTTTATTCTGTTTTCATATAGTAAACATGTATGTACATTTCAAGGCATTATCAAAATTGACAAAACTAAAAACACAGTTTCGTTCAGTTATCTTGACTTGGATTACCCAATTGTGCCTTTTCTCTATTTTAAAAATCCCAATTTTGTGCAAGAGCAAGCGTTTAGATGTCTTTTTCTGACCTTGATTCAACAATTTGTCTGGCTTGAAAAACAAGAGAAAAAATCAAATGAAAAATTGCCCAAAATTTGAGAACGTTATCAAAAAATAAAATACCGACTTGATTTCTTCGTAGTTCGTCACGTTTGAATGTCACATTCACAATTTCATCATCAAATAGTTCAATATGCAGTTTCTGACCTGTCGGAAATTATTTTGTTCAATTAAAATATTTCGAAACAAAAAAAATCATGTGTGCACGTCTTGGTTAAAACTTTTTGATCTTCCTTATTCTCCCCTGCCGTTACTACTTTATTGCCTTTAATTGAACAGTGGCTGTTTCTATGCCTCGTTTAAAATCTATTCGAAAGTAAAACAGCTAAAGCAAGCGAAAAAAAATAAACATCAAAATGGTTAAGCAAAATTTTGCAAGAAACAAGGGACTGCAACAGCTGCTTTTAACTTGGTTCGAGAGCAATAAACCATGCATTTCCCGCACTTCCAGAAAATTCATGTTTTAAAAAAAACTCGTCTGGGAATTTATAGACGAGAGACTTCACAGAGACTTCCATCATTTGAAATAGATGGAAAACATAAAGAAGACCAACAGTTGAAAGAAGCGACAAACGATTCACGAACTGCTACCAAACCTCTTGCGAGTAGTTGGTTTTCGTAGTCACAAAAGTGAGAGGTACTCGAAGAAGAGTATGTACATCGTAAAATTACGCTTACATATCATGCGGGGTTGAGCGGTTGGGGGGGGGGTAGGAAGGGGTTGGTTGGACTGAGGGGGAGGTGGTATAGCTCTTCACAACATAAAGTTGTTTTCTGGAACGTCCATGAATAGAATACAAGCTTTACCAGTTTATTCCGTTTCTCTGGACAAAAATTCACGAAAAATCAAAAATTGTTCAATTGAATCCATTACAGTATATCAGTTCGGGTAATATTTGAATATTTCTCTAATTACTCCAATAGTACTTCACGCTCAATTGGCCCTTTCAAAATGTTTTTGGGCACGGGGCTGGATGTTTGGTTCGTTCCAGATGACTGAAAAATCACTTTGAGCGCACAATTTGAGAAGGATCGGAAGAACTATTTTTTAAAAAATATAATAAAATTATAACTCATTGACTACAGACTATTAACCTGTTGTTCCTGGACCGCTTAACTGGTGACGTCTGATTGGAGCCAACATAGGCCTTCAAGTTGATGTAATCTTCGGCACTGCTTCCCGCTCTGTGATTGGGTTCTATTCCTCTAGTGCCCCCCGAATGTGTTGGGGGAGGAGTGAGTGTCGTGACTGCGTGTGGTGTGACAAAGAAATTGGGGTGAGTATTATTCGGTGGGTAAAGGTTCTCATACGAACTATGTGATGCTATGCGTCGTTGTAGAAAAGTCGGAGATGCAGGGCTACGATCTATCAAGTTTTTCGTGTAGTGTCTAAAACCAAAATTGATCAATTTAGGACCGTTATTTACAAAATATCCGAAAGCCCTGTTCAAATAAACGATTTCCTTTGTTGATTCTCTTATTGCGCTGACGCAAAATCCCAATGAAGCAGACTATTATCCCAAATTTTCAAAATCCCAAACTTAAAAAGTAGAAATTTCACTTAGACATTTGATACTCCGTTTCAAATAATTTTCAAAGCTATTTACAATTAATCTAGTAGACATTAATGCATGAACTGATCGTTCAATACATTTTTTTTCAAAATTGGGGAATATAAATGCGATGACGGCGTTTTTGGTTTTCTGTCAAGTTTTTCTTTGCGAATCGTGGATAGAAAAGAAAACAGAAATTTCAACCTCATAGAGGCTGCTTTTAATAGCCAATTTATACCAGGGTGAAAAAAGGAACAGTTAGAAACTTTGAAAGAAAATTGGATAAGAAAACCTGTATTGTGTGCTGAGATGTGTGTGTGTGTGGTGAATTGAGATAAAAACGTTTTAGCATTTATTTCATTATTTGTTTATAATTATAATCGATTTCAATTTGGTAACTGAAGAGCTAAACTGCAGATCCTAAGAATTAAAATCGCGTATTTTTCATTTCATTTTCTTATTTCCAGAAAATTATTTTGTGTTCCTGCACCTTTGCAGTAAATCAATCTTTTTCAATCTTATTTAAAAGAAAAGACATTTATTAAACAAGGAATCTCGGTAATGTGCGTTTGCACATAAAGTTCCGACCCCGCTCATCCACAGTTTTGGCATAAATGTCTACCAAATTAGGAACAGACAGAAAACCCCAAAAATTCAAGCATTTTTCAAATAAAAATGTGTACGGACAAAGATCGCCTCCAACGCAAATAACTCAGTGGAGTAAAAACATGCCGCACTAGATTGATGAGATCAATCATTATTAAGAAAGCAAGCCAAGACGAACAATAAATCAAACAACAATAACAAAAATTAATTACATCCAAAACTTTATGTCCATTATAAAAGAAATTACATACAAGCCCAAACAAGCTAACCAGCTCAAACAGGCTCAAATAAATTATACTTCACTATAAAAGATATGAGACCACTTTATAGAAAAGCTCGGTAACAATTAGACAAAAAAAAAACAAAATAACAGCAAAGATAAAAAAAAATGGCTTATATTTTTTAAAAACAACCAATTTCAAAGTGAGGAAAACCATTAGATGGCAAAATGTTTATCCAATGTGTTTATGAACACAAACGCCTCCAAATGAGGGCATTAAGACCTGTCATTTGTCAATTTTTTATACAGTTACAAAAAATCAACAAAGACAAAAAAAATTGAATTAAAACTTGCGAGAAAACGCTGTCGAAGCCGTAAAGTCATATTTGGCCCCTCAAAATATGTTGAATTGAATCTTACTGGAACGCCAAAAATGTGGCATAGGCCTTCTCATTAATGAGAATAGGTAACAAGTATACCAAAAAGAGAAAGTGCAAAACTATTTAAAAATTTTGTTTTTTTCGAAAACAATTATTTTCAATGTCATGAAAACCATAAGCTACAAAATGAAATAAATAGATAGGTTCGTCTTTTTGTCCAAGGGAAGCGCTTGAGGCAGGTAATTACTCAGAACATGTCTTACGTCTACAAAAAGAACAATAAATAGACAAAAATTAAAATTTAATTTACTTTTTGTGCCAAAAACCCTTATATTATTTTATAAACATTTCTGTGAAAAACATTAGATTTGGTACACTTGCACCTTCCCTTGACAACAAAAATGTTATATCTGACCTTAAATTAACAAGATTAGGTAACAAAAAGACAAAAAAGAACAAAAATGCGATGTTGAACAACGTTAAAAAATTTTTTTTTTCAAAACAATTGATTTCAAAGTCATTAAAGGCATCAGCAATCTACTCAAATCAAAATAAAGGCTCGTTTAAATCCTCGTGAATTGCTTCTGAGACCTGTCATTATCCAGGTAATCTCATACGACTAAATAGAGAAAATAAAATCAACAGTTAAAGACAATTGTAAAAAAAATTCGAATTCTTCGAGAAAGGGACGTCGAAGCCGTTAAAACCATAATCTTGCCTTTCAAGGCCATTATATGATCAATTGTGCCTTACATTCAACACCAATAATGTAGCAGGTGAAATGTCAATAATGTGATAATGTAACAAAACGAGAAAAAAACCGTTAAAAAGAAGCCATTACACAAAATAAAATTGTGAAATCAAGTAATATCAAAGCCAGAAAACCATAACTGGACGCGTAAAACCGAAAAGATTAAAATTTATCTCAATAGAAAGAAGAGGAAGGAGAAACATTCTTTCTTTGCTGACACTAAGCTACAAGTTGACCAAATTAAGAGAAAAATAGTTGCAAAGTTAAACAAGCCGTTGTTTATTTAAAACCAAAAATTTTAAAAGTCAAAACGACCATATGCTTTCGAGTAGAGAAAATGACTACAATCATTTGAAACTGCTTAGGAAGCCATTTGAACCTATCAACAGTGAGCTTTGATGTGAATTGTTCTAATCCTTAATTAACATAAAAAAGCTCAAATTTTTTTTTTAAAACCGACTGATTAAAATGCGAATTATTTTTTCGACTGTTAGAGTCCAATATTGGACCAAAACCCGCTCCGCTATTGCTGATCGTCCATTTAGAACACTCAGTTGATTCAACTGCTTTATGTCTAGATAATTCGTTAGTCAAAAGATCAAAAATAAATGCTGCGTTTTTAATAATCATAGAGTAAATTTAGAAAACGGCAAAATTTAGATTATAGACTACTCTCAAAGGAATTGGAAGTAAAGCTGGCTCCCTTTGTAGTTTACAAAGTTTTTGATGTTTTCGGGGTGTGTACTATCGGCAAATTTAATCAAAGAGGACAGAAAAGCTCATTTCGGGCAACTTTTGATGAAAGAAAGCTCAATTTTGGAAATTTTTAGCCAAAATTTTAGCCATAAAAATTAAATCAAAATAGTCAAAAAACTTTTTTCGTTTCTAAAAATAAAGTTAAAATTACTGTTGTTAACAATTTCTACAATTTTTAGCAAAATTGACGAACATTTAGGCGAAATTCCGGAAAATGTGAATAAAAACAACGGAAATCCGTCTATTTTTCACAAAACTTCAAACCTAGATAACTATCTGTGAAATACGAATTTTTAAAAAAATCTTTTTAATTCCATATTCTACGCTGGAGGGGCTATTTAATGATACCACTCACAACTCTGTACGACGAATATATCGATCGGTCAAAATTGTCTGAACAAAAAAAAACCCATTTGAGTAGATAGTTCCTCCCCCCTCAAGAGATATTGTTCATAAATCTAGAGAAGCAAATAAACCAGTGAAAACGCGTTCCAGCTATATCATACGTTCAAATATTATCTCAAATTGTCTGTTAAAGGGAAACGATAAAATCAAAAATTGATATGGTTATTATTTACTGGCCTCTAGATTTATGAACAATATAGTAATCGTTTAATTTTTGTCCTTTTAATAAGATTGAAAAAGATTGATTGACTGCAAAGGTATAGGAACACAAGAATGCTTTCTTGGAAATAAGAAAATGAATAGAAGAATACGCGATTTTAAATCTTTGGTCCTTGAGTTGGTCTCTAGCGTCAGTCAACAGAAACACTTCAAAACTCATCTGTATGTCTTCACTTTATATGGAAAATGGAGCTCACTTCAATTCAAACGCAGCAAAAAATGTTGCAGAAATGTCACACACAACTACTATGCCCACTAGATCATTATGAGTTTGATTTGACTTAAAAATTATAGATAGGCTCCCATGAAGACAGGGAAAACCAGATCTTTAAAAATTACTGGAGAAACACGCATTTTTTTTTACTTCCTTTCAACTTCATCCTAAACTTAATTTTATGATACTGATACAGACTTTAAAAGTTATGCTCTCGAAGTTAATTGCATCTGATAAGCATTTTAATTTAATAGTAACTCTTAAACACAGCGTTCGCCAGAAGGAAATTGAAGACAAACATTTGGGAAAACGCGAGAAATATTGAACTTTGCATTTTCTTTAAAAATTTGCCAAGGAAACATTGAAATAAATTTATTTGATGCTTCGTTCGATTGAATTCTTATTTTACTATTTTTGTATTTTTTCAGCACTTTTCTTACGATTGATTATTCTTGTTGAAACATCAACTTTCCGCGGCAACTGATAATGAGAAGAGTTTTTCCTCCAAATGTAGGAACATTTTGTGCGTTTGTGCTGTGCAGACTCGCACGAGTTGTCTTGTTCAATAAGATTTCAAAAAACTTTGAAGTGTGATGAAGAGTTTACCAAAATGACACAAAGTAACACAAATTTAGACATTCTATTTTCAAAAACGTACATGAAATGCATTGTTTTGAAAAAGTTACAGTGGATTTTTCCAAATAAAGAAATTTAATCCTTCTGGGTAGTTAGAGCATGAAAAATTCGAGAAATGTCATGAGATGACAGGGAAAAATAAAGCTCACGAGAATTCGGAGCGCGATGGAAGCTGTGTTGACTCCATCTGAGCATTCAGTTATTTTCCTCCTGGAGTACTTTGGGCTCAGGGATGAAGGGACGCACACCAAAACAAACACAATTTTCACATTATCATCTCTTATCTGAAAAGAATGCATCAGAAATTGAGAGAGAACTGACAAAACAATAATCAAATAAACAGCTTGCCCAATTGATAAAACCAACAACTAAAAATTCTAATGATACCGTATTTAGCTCTCGTCATCTTGGCAGTCTCTAAAACGCTAGAGCTAGAGGAGAAAATCTCTGCAAAAACAATTCACCACTTCATCCAAGTACTCACTCACTACAAGTAATAATTTTAACAAGTTTTATCGTAATAATCAGTATACTATAATAAAAATTTCAACACTTTCCTTTGTCGAAATGAAATGTCAAATAAATGAACATAAATTGCTGAAATTGTGCGCGAGAGAGATATTTAGAGCACGCAAAACGAAAAAGTGAAGAATGCAAAAGTCACTCGAAGAGTCCTAACGGGCAAAAACTTTGCATCAAAAAGACCAACACCTTCGCAATAATTGCTTCAGAAACATCGTTCGAGAGCAATTAATTAACTATTGCCGATATTCAACGAAGAGAAGGAGTGGCAATGTGGGCAGCTGAAGCTGAAACAAAGAAGCTACTACATTGAGGGAAAAAGTTGAAAACCATAATCAGTTCTATTTCTGTTTTCATCTTGATTCATTTAACCTCGAATCTGGTATCACTATCATTTCACCTCACAAATCAGCAATGGGTAATACAAGCATCTTTTCTCATGATAAAGCGGATAATTTGGCTCCTTGTTGGGTTGTGATAGTTTCTCAAATCGAAAAAAATTGATAAGCTAAAAGAAAAGTGAGAGCATTTTGAAATGAATTTTCGCAAACTAACATTATCCAAAGGGCAATCAGCTAGAGAATTCGCAATACTGCAGTGAACGTCTTTTTAAGTAAGAACTAAAATCAGCTGAATTGAGATCCTTAATCTAGATACCTTTGCCTCAGGAAAACTGTCTTTATCCGAGAAACAAATAACGCTAATCAGGAAGAGAAATAACAAACCCTAGGATAACTTATTCAATGTAACAATTTTTTATAAACCATTATTATGTCACGAAGACAGAGCGAAAAACGAAATCTTTAAAATAAAATGGATGGTACGTATTTTGTTTTCACAGGTGATTACGACATAAAATCACATTAGCATAAACCAACAACTATCGGGTACATTTCTCTCAAACGACAGGAGGGGCAATTTATTTCCGAAGTGACTGTAGGCTAGGCACATTTTTGGGCGTGCAAAAAATTTCAACCAAAGCCGTGAGCGATTCCGTGACCTAATAGACTGAAGCATCAACCACTTGGCGATCAGGGCCCTTCGTCTGCGTATGTTACAATCGCTTTTATTTTTAGCAAGACATAACTTCTGAAAGAGAGCAATTAAGGTCACACAGAAATCAAGAATCGAAGAGCGAAAAAGTCGCTCGAAAAGTGAAATCAAACAAATGTTCAAGAAGTGACCTTACAGCCCAATAGAACCTTTGAGGATAGTGAATAACCAGAAGAATTCAGAAAATCCACACCAAATCATTTAAAATGCCTATTAGAATTGAGCTCAATGTTTCTGTAGTTTGAGTAACGATACGATACGAAACGCCTTGGAAAAACTGCAGTTTAACACAAGCAGCAAAAACTGAAAAGAATCTAATTACAATTTTTGGGCTCTAGTTGATTCTTAAGCACAGATATACAAACATAACAGTGTCTTCGTTTGTCAGTTACGTTAGTTCAAGACGCAATGCATTTTTTACTTTTGACAAGAAAACAAATATCAAAGACCAAAAATGTTACTGAAAAGTATCTAAAATTTATAAATTTAAATTCTAGACGGAAAATGCTTCGAAATACCACAAATTTTTCGTAAAAATCTGGGGAACAGACTGTTAAAACAGAAAAAGGTTTGTAAGCCGTTATCAACAGGCATCACTGCCCGTCTTAGATATGACAATTGCATAACTTGAGGAAAACTGCTCGAGCCTCCAAAACACACTAAAAAACCATTTTCGGCACAATCAAACAAAACTAAGTAGACTGATAACTGAAAATAACTTGAAAATGTTCAGAGTGCAAATCTGTATACCTCAAAAACTGTTTCACACACATCTCAATCAAGAGCCAAATGAATTTTCGTTTCCAGTAAAACTGAGCAAAAAAGCATCAAAATTTGTTTGGAAAACTGAACTTTTGCCACATTAACCACACTGGGATGATACCGAATGAAAGTTGTGTCATAACGCCATATCAACTATCTTAAGCATTGCGCTAACTTTTGAAGCACATCCTCCCTCGCACCAGCACCGGTTTGACCTAGAATAATGAACTTGATGGCTGAAGACGACGATAGTATGAAATAATGTATTACTCAAAAAACCACGCTGAACTTTTTGGGTGTTTAATTAAGTAAAGCTGAATCAATACTGGCAGCAGTACTTCTAAAATACATGTCAGTTCAGCCGGCCGAAAGTTGTATACAGTTTTAACGCCTAGTATTTGCCAATGAAAAACAGCGCCCTATGAAGAAAATGCTGGATCATTTATAGAAGTACAATTAGCAATCAATAACATCACAATATTTGAAATCTTAAGTTGCTCTTATATTTTATTTGATGTCGCATCAACCCGAGCCCATTAGCGGCACTCTAAGAGCAGACCAAGTCTCCGCATTATGGGCTACTATCGGCCTATGAAGATATCACTGATAAAAA
This sequence comes from Convolutriloba macropyga, assembly GCF_964194025.1. Taxonomy (NCBI): domain Eukaryota; kingdom Metazoa; phylum Xenacoelomorpha; order Acoela; family Convolutidae; genus Convolutriloba; species Convolutriloba macropyga. The sequence continues at coordinate 25,457,246 of NC_134476.1, read as the reverse complement.
AATCTTATAACCAAAAAAAAAACGAAAACTGATTCCTAAGATATCCTAATTCTCAAATGAAATTTTACTAATAGTTAAGAATTGAATTTTTAGAGAGCGGCCGTGCTTGGTCAAAAACACTATTAAAGTTCCCCCCCCCCCCATTCACCTAATGGAATATAGACGTCTCTGAACTTCGCCAATTTGACGATTGATCAAATAGTCGCTACAAAATGAACTTCAGAAGTTAGAGGGGGCAGAGGTAAATTTTGAGTGAGGCAGATTATATGTGATGAGATGAAAATGAATTCTTTCATTCAAATGCGTGAACAATAAACCAAGCAAAGCCAATCCTCACTTTTAGTTAAAAAAACATACGATTAAAATGATCGCTCCAAACTTCTTTTGGGATTAATTAATTAATTACCCCGAATTAAACAGATCACCGGATTGAACGTAGGTTTTTCCTCTGAAACTATTCTTCATGCTCGCAATGTCATTCTTTCCTCGATTCATTCAAACAACAAACGCAAAATCAGAGTTGAGGGTGTAGTAGCCTCAATAAAATCACTAAGGGTCTTCAAATGGTGTTATTAGCGCTAACTTTAAACCACTTCTGAGATTTAGAGTGAAAACATAAAACTAATGTCTTTTTGCGCACTTTTCATGTCTAGTAAACTGCCCAATTTAGATTAGTTGATCAAAATTCTGCGAAAGAGAGCGACAGACATCACACAAAATTTAAGAAGTGACAAGGAAAATCTCTCAAGCCAGCGAGATAAGGTCTTAAAAAATGGTCAAGCGAAAACTGTGTATAATAAAACAAAGATAGAGATCTCTGAAACTAAAGGAAACCTCATACTAAATCAAATCGCAGAGCAATCTTCACACAATCCATTTCGAGAATCAAGTTATTTTATCTTACAAAAAGTACTGTGATAATCATACACTAAACTAAATATCATCCGAAACAACTGGTCACAAAACCAACACATCCTGGTATGCAAAAAGAGCACGGTAAAACTTATCAATGAATGTCTTATAGTTCTAGGGGAACGTTTGTTGACATTTTTTACATAGAAATTAGCAAACATTTATCTTTCACTTTAAGGTGGTTAAACGCTGGATTGTATAGGGGGTAGGTATACAAGGTTTAGGGGTGCAAAAAGTAGACCGGTGGACGTATAGGTGGGTCCAGTGCACGTGCAAAAGCGGTAAGTGGGTAGTAGGTCAGCAAGAGGTTGAACTGTTATAAACAAACTAACCTTTCCTTCGAACAGATCCCCCTTTTTGTAGAAAACTGTCTCGGGATTCGAACCATTGACCTCCCGATCTCTAACCAGAAGAACTGCCCACTCGGATATCAGGCCAATCTTGCTACGCTGCAATCAGCTTCGGAGTGAGAGCAATAGAGATCACTCAACAAAGAAGGAGGAAAGCGTGAAAAAGTCACTTGAGAAGTTAAAAAATGTTTAAGAACAAAAGCGCAAAAACGGTCAAGCAAAAAATTTGCATAAGAAAGACCAACACATTTACAATAATTGCTATGAACTTCGTTCAAGAGCAATTAAAAAGCGCGAAAGAATACAACATAGCAGGACAAGTCGTGAGACATTTCAAAGAATTTTTATTGACTAAACAAAATACTAGACCTAGAACGGACTATGAATGGAGCAGAAAAACCATTTACAAAGAATCGGATCCTGAAAAAATGAAAAAATGCCGCATGTTAACAATAAACAACTAGCAAGAAAGCGATTTTTTCAATCAGCGTTTTCTCACTCTACTTTAAAATCGAAGCGAAAAATTTCACACCAAAAATCACTTATTTTTTCGCTTCATTTCCTGTTTCGGCGAGACGAAAATCATCACTTCTATTTGACATCAAAATTCAAGAAAACGTGTGAACAAATGTTTAAAAAAATAGCGTCCCACTACAATTTAAATTCAAAGGAGAGCTCTAAATAATAGCCGTTGCGAGGCTGACGGACGGCGGCTATTAAAAGATAACACAACAGAATGACGTCATGTATATAAAAGATGTAAAGAGGGGCATTAAAAGACGAAGAAAATGCTGTTTCGAGGCTGTCAGCGTAAAAAAATTAAAACAAAATGACCGTCATGAACAAAAAAGTTGGAATTCTCGCTTAGCAAAAATTTTTTCACACCTATACTTTTTGCGCTGTTTCAAAAAAGGCATGAATAAACTATCTGACCTTTTTCTCCACTCTTCGAATTTGTTCATCAAAAAGAATTTGCAAACTTTATTAATTCCCTGAACTTCAGGTTTTCTTGCTCGCTCACTTCAAAACAGCAGGAAAAAATCCGGAAATAACCGAAAGATGTCTTTACCAAAAAGCAGTTGTTCGAATAACTCGTTTATCACGGCAATAAGCATCAAAGAAGAGAAAAACTATCCTTATTGAAATAACAGGGAAAATAGGCTAAAAAATGACCCAAAACAAATACAAAATTCTATACGATTTGCACAAGTACAAATGCAAACAGAAAACACCATCTCTAGTAATCGATAATGTTTAAAAGAGATAAAACAAACTCAAACAAATTGCTCAAACAAATTTTGAAAACCTAAAATGAGGAAATAAACCTCCAAAATTCTGAAATACAGGGAAAACTAAATTAGGAAAATAAAAAATAAATTTTCTCAATTTAGTGTCAATTTCGAAAGACAAAAAAGCATGCTACAAAAAATTTAGATTATATTGCAACAGAGACTGCCCGCGAGCATGAAGCAAATTTCAGAAACAAGCAAATGCAATAAAGCAAAAATGGGCCAATAATTGCACAAATAGCATTAAAACCAAATATTTAATTGAAAAATCCTTAAATTAGCATAAAACTCCCCTTGATTGCCAAAAACCAACCAACCGGTTTTAAAACAATTTCATATTGATAAATAACCTTTTAGACAAAAGAAATTCCGAAAAAAATTCATAGGGCCGCACCTTAAAACAGATGGCTTAGCAATTTTTTCACACCTATACCTCTTGCTCTGTGCCCAAAGAAGGCATGAACAAAATATTCACTCTCTCTTTCCTCCGATCTCTGAATTTGTTCATCTAATAAACTTTTACCAATTCAATTCACTACCCGAACTTTTCCCCGTTTTTTTGCTCACTGACTTTAAGAAAAAAACAGCTTGAAGGTTTCCGGGCACGAATCGAAGATCCGGCTTTGCCCAACAAAACAAACCTGTCAAATAAATCGTACTTACTAACACCCCTCATGAGAATTATTATTTCATTTGAAGTCAATTCCTGAAAAAAAATTAAAATTTAAAAAACTCATAAATCTAAAACAAAAAAAAACATTTTTTGTTATTACAAGGGCACAAAGCCAAGAATAGCTTCCTTCGAGCAATTAAAAGTAAAGAAAATTTAAGAAAACAAATGTCAGGTCAAAATAGTAAACTTGCGAGCGGTAGGCTTCGTTAGTAGCCATCTCGGGCCTATAGATGCATCATGCGGGTTTGAGCGGAGTGAGGAGAGGTCAAGCGATGCTGGGGCAGGTGGTTCGTGATGGGAGTAAGGTTGTGGGAGAGCTGGACGAGAGGGGGAGTCCAAATTACCTGGTCAGAAAAAAGGACTGCGGGTTTGGGGATGATTGATGGGGGGCTAAGAGGGGTCAAACTAAGACTAAAAGACGCCCTTCACACCTTGACAGTTCTCCTCAAAACAGTTTTTGTGAACAGCATACTTAGAGACTATTAAGACGTTGGACTCGAAGAGAGCTCCTGATCCATTTAATTCCCTCCGTCAGGATCGGACAAAAAAATGGTCAAGAGAGAAACCGCATTAAAAAAGGCCACAGGACTAAGGTAATAGCTATAAATTTCATTTGAGCGCAATTAAAAAAAAACGAAAAACTGCAAAGAGAAATAAAATAATTTAATATGTCTATTTTCTCTTATTTCCCAAAAATATTGTCTGATACCAACAAAACTGTTATCAATTGGTATCTGAACACAAATAGTAAGGTTCCATTCAAATTCCACACAAGAGTATAATACAGCAGGACAAGTCGTGACACATATCAAAGAATTTTCATTTACTATAAAAAACAAGACCTAGAATGGACCATGAATAGAGTAGAAAAATCATTCAGAAAAAATCAGATTCAAAAAATGGAAAAAGTAAAAATCAATGTCAAAATGCCGCATGTGAACAAAAAGCAACTTGCGAGAAAGCGATTTTTTTCAAACAACGTTTTCTCACTCTACCTTAAAATCAGAGCAAAAAATTTTACACCACAAAACCACTAGCTTTTTCGCTTCATTTTGTGTTTTGGCGAGACAAAATCATCCTTTCTATTTGATTTCGAAAATCATGAAGATGTGTGTACATATCCTTAAAAAAAGATAACCAAAGAATTTTCATTGACAAAACGAAAACTGAGACCTAGAATGGGCCATGAATAGAGAAGGAAAAACCTTTCAGAGAAAGTCAGTTCCAAAAATCGGAAAAAGAAAAAAAACCCCAAAAAATTCACTTCCTGTTTCGACGAGACCAAAAACATCACTTCTAATTGACTTCAAAAATCATTAAAATGTGTCAACATATCTTTAAAAAAAGATAGCGTCCCACTATAAATTAAATTCAAAGGGGAGTGCTAAATAATTTTTTCACACCTACATTTCTCGCTCTGTTTCAAAAAAAGGCATGGACAAATTATCTGGTCCTCTGTCGCCGCTCTTAAAATTTGTTCATCAAAATGACTTTTTCAAACTTTATTCACTTACTGAACTCCAGGTTTTCTTGCTCGCTCACTTCAAAACGGCAGGAGGAATTGCGGAAATAACTTGAAGGTATCTTTGCCAAAAAGCAGCTTTTCGAATAACTAGTTGCTGACGCAGTAAGCATCAAAGAAGAGAAAAACTATCTTAAATGAAATAAGAGGGAGAAAAGTTAAAAGTAAATTAACCCAAAACAATTACAAAATTCCGTACAATTTGCACAAGTACAAACACAAACAGAAAACATTATCTTTAATAATCGATAAAGATCACCAGAGATAAAACAAATTTTGCTCAAACAAATTTTGACAATCCAAAATGAGCACATATACCTCTCTAATTCTGAAATATAAGGAAAACTAAAATTAGGAAAATAAAAAACAATAGTTTTTCTCAAAATAATTTCAAATTTCGAAAGACAAAAAGGCTTGGTACCAAGAAAAAATGAAAATAAATTTCAACAGACTGCCCGCGAGCATGAATTTCAGTAACAAGCAAAAGCAATAAAACAAAAATGGGCCAATAATTGCACAAATAGCATTAAAACCAAATATTTAATTGAAAAATCCTTAAATTAGCATAAAACTCCCCTTGATTGCCAAAAACCAACCAACCGGTTTTAAAACAATTTCATATTGATAAATAACCTTTTAGACAAAAGAAATTCCGAAAAAAATTCATAGGGCCGCACCTTAAAACCGATGGCTTAGCAACTTTTTCACACCTATACTTCTTGCTCTGTGCCCAAAGAAGGCATGAACAAAATATTCACTCTCTTTTTCCTCCGATCTCTGAATTTGTTCATCGAATAAACTTTTACCAATTCAATTCACTACCCGAACTTTTCCCCGTTTTTTGCTCACTCACTTTAAGAAAAAAAAACAGCTAGAAGGTTTCCGGAAACGAATCGAAGATCCGGCTTTGCCCAACAAAACAAACCTGTCAAATAAATCGTACTTACTAACACCCCTCATGAGAATTATTATTTCATTTGAAGTCAATTCCTGAAAAAAATGAAAAATTTTAAAAACTCATAAATCTAAAACAAAAAAAACATTTTTTGTTATTACAAGGGCACAAAGCCAAGAATAGCTTCCTTCGAGCAATTAAAAGTAAAGAAAATTTAAGAAAACAAATGTTAGGTCAAAATAGAGTAAACTTGCGAGCGGTAGGCATCATTAGTAGCCATCTCGGGCCTATAGGTGCATCATGCGGGTTTGAGCGGAGTGAGGTGAGGTCAAGCGATGCTGGGGCAGGTGGTTCGTGATGGGAGTAAGGTTGTGGGAGAGCTGGACGAGAGGGGGAGTCCAAATTACCTGGTCAGAAAAAAGGACTGCGGGTTTGGGGATGATTGATGGGGGCCTAAGAGGGGTCAAACTAAGACTAAAAGACGCCCTTCACACCTTGACAGTTCTCCTCAAAACAGTTTTTGTGAACGGCATACTTAGAGACTATTAAGGCGTTAGACTCGAAGAGAGCTCCTGGTCCATTTAATTCCCTCCGTCAGGATCAGACAAAAAAATGGTCAAGAGAGAAACCACATAAAAAAAGGCCACAGGACTAAGGTAATAGCTATAAATTTCATTTGAGCGCAATTAAAAAAAACGAAAAACTGCAAAGAGAAATAAAATAATTTAATATGTCTATTTTCTCTTATTTCCCAAAAATATGTTGTCTGATACCAACAAAACTGTTATCAATTGGTATCTAAACACAAATAGTAAGGTTCCATTCAAATTCCACACAAGAGTATAATACAGCAGGACAAGTCGTGACACATATCAAAGAATTTTCCTTTACTATAAAAAACAAGACCTAGAATGGACCATGAATAGAGTAGAAAAACCATTCAGAGAAAGTCAGATCCAAAAATCGAAAAAACAGTAAAAAACCAAAAAACTAACTTCCTGTTCCGTCGAGACCAAAAACATCACTTCTATTTGACTTCAAAAATCATCAAAATGTGTAAACATATCTTAACAAAAAAGACAGCATCCCACTACAAATTAAATTCAGAGGAGAGCGCTAAATAATCTTTCCACACCTACATTTCTTGCTCTGTTTCAAAAGAAGGCATGAACAAACTACCTAATCTTTTTTCTCCGCACTTAAAATTTGTTCATCAAAATGACTTTTTCACACCCTGAACTTCAGGTTTTCTTGCTCGCTCACGTGAAAACAGCAGAAAGAATTGCGGAAATAATTCGAAGATGTCTTTGCCAGAAAGCAGCTTTTCGACAAAGGTATCTCTGGTAATCGAGACAACATCATTGCTCAAAGTTGACAATCCAAAATGAGCACAAAAATCTCTCTAATTCTGAAAAACAGGGAAAACTAAATAAGGAAAATAAACAATGGTTTTTCTCAATTTCATGTCAAAATTCGAAAGGGAAAAATGCTTGTTACATAAAACTTTAATTAAATTGCAATAGAGACTGCCCGCTGCATTAAGCCTAATCGCAGTAACAAGCAAATGCAAAACGTAAAAATGAGCTGATCGCTAAAATAGCCTTAAAGCCCTAGATTTAATTGAAAAAACAATAAATTAGCATAAAACTCCCCTTGATTGCCAAAATCCAAAAAACCGGTTTCAAAACAATCTCATTGATAAAATTAGTCTAAAATAACCCTCTAGAAAAAAGAAATTTCGAAAATAAAAAAACTTCAAAAAACCTTTTAAAAAAATTGCTCGCAGAGCAATTCTTTCACACTTATATTTCTTGCTCTGTGCCGAAAGAAAGCATGAACGAAATATCCTCTCTCTCTCTTTCCTCCGCACTGAATTTGTTTATCGAATAAACTTTTACCAATTCAATTCACTCCCCGAACTTTTCCCCGTTTTTTGCTACCTGACTGGTGGAAGGTTACCGGAAATGATTCGAAGAGCCGGCTGTGCCAACTATAATGAATCTGTCAAATAAAAAGTACTTACTAACACCCTTCATGAGAATTAATATATCATTTGAAGTCAGTTCATCAAAACAGAAGCAATTAAAAACAACTTATAAACCTAAAACCAAAAAAAATTTGATATTACAAGGGCACACAAAGCCAATAATAGCTTCTTCCGATTAAATAAGAGTGTTGAAAAGTTCAAAAACAATTGGCAGGTCAAAATAGACTACACTTGCGAATAGTGAGCTTAGTTAGAAGCCAGCTGGGGTTTAGACGCATCATGTGGGTTTGAGCGGAGTGAGGGGAGGTCAAGCGATGGTGGGGGGGGGGCGTCAAATGATGGGAGTAAGGTTGAGAGAGCTGGACAAGAGGGGTGTCCCAATTGCTTGTTAAGAAGAAAATGGACGGCGGGTTTGAGGTTGATTGAACAGGCGGCGCGTAACAGAGGGGTCAAACTAAGACAACGAGATGCCCTTCAAACCTTGAAATTTCTCTTCAAAACAGTTTTCGTGAACCGCATACTAAGATACTAATACTGCGTTAGACTTTAAGAGGGCTGCTGGTCCACATGCCCTCCGTCAGAAGGATCGGACGAAAAATCGGTCGAGCAAGAATTGCATAACAAAGGACCACAGGACTATGGTAATTTGTATAAATTTCATTTGAGAGCAATTAAAAAAAAAACAAAAAACTGCAAAGAGAAATAAAATAGTTTGAAATGTCTTTTTCTCTTCCTTCTCGACAAAAGACTGTTTGATAACAACGAATCTTTTGTCACTTGATATCTAAACGCAAGTAAGAGGCTTCTCTTCTATTCCAATTCCGCAAAAGAAAACAATTCTTTGAAATGTGACACATTTCAAAGAATTTTTATTGACTTAACAAAAAAACTCGACCTAGAATGGACCATGAATAGAGCAGAAAAACCATTTTGAAAAAATCAGATCCAGAAAAATTGAAAAAGACAGAACAGATTATTAACTAAATGCCTCATTTGAACAAAAAACCACTAGCGAGAAAACGGTTTTTTTTCAAACACCGCTTTCTCACTCTACTTTAAAATCAGAGCAAAAAATTTCACACAAATTTTTCTGCACAATTCAACTTCTCACTTTCTCCAAAATATTGGTAAGAACAAACAATCTTTCTCGTTTCGCTCTGCTCTTCATTTCTTTTTCAGCGACCAAATTTTTCTACGCGTTTTATTTCCTGCTTCAAAATTCACTCAACAAAAACGATTAAAAAACAGGCGATGGGATATTAGATGCAAACTTGATTAAGCGGAAACATTTTTCTAACCACTAGACAAAAAATTTGAACAAAAGTTCTGAGGACATAAGGCGGATACCAATTAAAGCACTCAAAAGCCACTCGACATCATGAAGTACTCAAAAGTCCCTAAAAAATTCTCTATACAATATTAGTTCAAGAAAACGGTCCAATTTTTTAACATACAGTATTTGCAGCATTTCTTTATGTTCATCCAGCTTTTATGACATTTTTGTTGAACTTTCCAAAACTCTAAAAAGGTGAAAACAAGGAATTTTTAATAATATTTTCCACTCTTGCCTCCGCATTTATTGCCAAATACCTTTGCCCAAAGGTATTTTGAGAGGAAAGAATTTGCAAAAATGGTATAATCAATATGTACTGCTTTTACTAATTTTGCTGTGAAGACAATTATTAGGGAATTTTGAGTACCTTAGAGCGTCAATTGAATTTTGAAGTACCGCTTTTGAGTGCCTTTGTTGGTATTCGCCTAATGTCCGAAAATTTTGGCTCAAAATTTCCGCCAAATGGATACAAAATTGAACGACTGTCATGAGGCGAAACGTTGCAAATAATCTACAACTCTGCTGAGCAAATGATTTTCTAATGCACCTCAAGCTGCTGATTATAAAAGAACGGTTGGTTCAGATAGAAAAATACAAACTTTTAAAATTTTTATTTTTATGCAAAATAGTTTTTTGTATAAAATTACAATTAATATATGACCATAAGGTAAACTGCTCATTTAATTACATCTGCAAACTTTTAACAGCCCGCCTCGTTTAACACTTCAAGGAAACGGCCAACTCAAGATAGAGGTAATTAATTACTAACAAACCAGTAATTTTAGGTCACGCTGATACATCGTTTGATAAACAACAGCATAGTACTTCGGTGACAAAAATCAACAAAATTCACGCTCATTATACTCTGTGGATTGTTTGGTAAAATAAAATTTCAAAAAACGTGATCTATCCTGTCCTAACTTCTCCAAGGGGTTGGTACACAGACTTATGAAACATACATCAACGAGTATAAAATATCAAAATTTGACATTGGTTGTCACAAATTGTCTACATTTTCCACTGCTTAGATTCATCATTCTCTATTAAATTTCAGTAAATCATTCGTTTAATGTACACCAAAATTAAGAAATGCAATTTATTTCAGCTATAGGGTGATAAATGTTAGTGGGGTTGAGCTACACTAGTCTTGTTTTTTTTTAAATAATTCCGTATTTGAAATCAAGAAAACAAAGTTTACCAAACAATTAAGTAGTGATGTCGGCTAAGTTTGATATCAGAAACAATAAGCCACAGAAAAGTTGCGTATTAACAACGAAATTTTAAACAAACCAATCTACAAACCGTAGAAGCAAAAAAAGATTTCGAAGGCTCATTTTGCGTTCCACGAGATGTCATCACTGCGAAGGAATAAACCTCAAACCTTAGACCAGGTTAAGTTAGTTATGATTATGATTAATAGCAGTTCGGAGAACATATTTACAAGTTATCGACTTCCCAACTGAGCTCATAAGACTGGTTGAGTCTGGTATCATGCCTTTTTGGATTCTCGATCCTGGTGGATTCTTAATTGCTTTAAGGTTGCTTTTTCAGCCAGCATTTGTAAAAGGTTATAGAAAACAGCTTATTCAATAACACAAATGTGCTAAAAACACTTTCCGTTGGCAAATTTTCAGTGAGACAATCCTCAATACAAATGTGCTAGCGGGTTTACCATTATGAGGTTGGGTTTGAGCTCAGTTGTAATAAATGAACAAAAATTTTAAATTTTGATTTGACATCAAGCCATACAATGAAATTAGGATTTTTGACAATTTTATAATTTTAATAGTATGAAACAGATGTAAACTTGACTGTTGTGTTAGGGTTCGCTGTGTTCTCTGTTAATGTGGTGCTATCATGAAGTGGTCTTGTGAGGAACTGTTCCTGGCAAGTTTCACGATGTATCCCTTTGTGTGAATAATGCCTCTGCACTTGACTAGACCAGAATAGCGCAACACCCATGCAACCTAAAACAACAAAATGATTTCCTCCGTGAAAGCATCAAATAGATCTGTCTTGCCTGAAATTCGATCAGAATTGCATTGGATCATGCCCTGGTTAAAAAGAGATCCTCTCAAAATGCAACTATTGTACCCGAACATGTTTTTTCGGTTAAACTAGGAATACTCTAAATCTGTGAGGACAAAATTGAGATGCCTCTTTCGTAACTTGTATTTTGGTGACCATTTCAGGCAAGTTACGAAAGAGGCATTTCAATTTTGTCCTCACAGATTTAGAGTATTCCTCGTTTAACCGAAAAAACATGTTCAGGTACAATAGTTGCATTTTGAGAGGATCTCTTTTTAACCAGGGCATGATCGAATGCAATTCCGCTTCAGTCAAATTTCTAGGTTTTCAAATTATTGGGAGAGAGTATTAGGGACGACTGCAGAGCTAAAACAAATGCGTCTTCAGTCATAAACATGTTTCACAGATTGCGTTTATTGGTGCATCGTTGATTGGTCGGTTCTTTGAACCAGGTTTGTCTGCCTTCTCGGAGACATTTATTTCATCTTTCAAGTTACATTGAGGAATACTTGATTGTATACAAATTATTGCTTTCATTAGCAATTAACGAACGAACGGTACCTGCCATCCAAGCAAGTCTTTGTGATGTGTAAGGTGTGACGAAAGTATCTCTGCCATGACATCTTCACTGAGTATGTCTCTGGGGTCATTGTGGGTCAACAGTTGGATGTCTTTCTCTTTGCACAAGGCCACCAAATCTTCAGGTGGAGAACAACACACATCCGAGTTAATCTGGTCAATCGAGGGCTTCTAAACACAGAACAGCCTAGTCCGACAGTAAATATATATATATATATATATATATATATATATATATATATATATATATATATATCCGTATCAAAAATCCCTGACAAAAAGAAGTTACCTGACCACGCTATATTGTTATTCAAAACGGGTAAAAAAAAATTCGATCACAAAAATTTTGTGGTTTTGAATTACAAATAAAATGAAAACATGCGCTAAACAGTCGCACGTTCTATTGTTACAATTAATCTTCTAAAAACCGATTGTTTCTAAAACCAACTCAATTCAGCAGGCATGCAAAAATTTGCTGCGATAGACTTTATAATTCAGCAGAGTAAATAAAAAATAGAAGCACCAGAACCAAAGTGTTTATTTGTTAACAAGTCGAAAATAGTCCGATAGTCTCAGATTCTTTGAACTCGTACCTCGTTAAAATTTTATATATTTGCTTCGACCAAATGGTTAAGCTGTTCTTCTGAAGCAACGCCACCCGCGGCTTTTGGAACAGTTTCGTACTCGACTCACTTCTATGCACATTGATGCACCCAAGTAATCAAATCATACTCATTAAAAGTGATTCTCAGCAAGGGGTTCTCGATGCATTAAGGCATACACCTGCGTGAATGCACGCCTCTTGAGTGAATACAAGATTGAAGGTAAATGGTCGAAAAGAGTTTACATGTACAAAATTGAGAGTAACTAAACAATTCAAACATAACCGACTAACGTCGGGCGAATTGCTCTCAAACGACCGGCGAGCGATTGGCTTGGTCAGTAGCTAGCCACGGGGGAGGGGGGGGGGTTGCACCGGGGCTGATGGGGACAGCACTGGGTGGGGGGCAAAAGCGCGGTGGGGGGGGGGGGTGGAGCCAATAGTGGGGGTGGGGGGTCAACAAAGGGGGGGGGGGGTGTCAACCTCTAAGAACCGCCCCTCACACCATAAGTATAAGTATAAGTCTACAAGACAGTTTGAGCTGAAACAGACCTGAAAGGCTCTAAGAGCACATAATGCCCGCTGGGCGCTACCTGTTTATCCCGTTTTTGAGGACGAAAAGTCAAAAGCGTCAGACGAAAAATTGGTCAAGCGAAAAATCGCATAAAAAAAGACCGACAGGACTAATATAATTGCTACAAACTTCGTTTGAGAGCAATTAAAAAATTGATCAGGCCAAAGCGATTATCACGCAAAGACACAGTTTTAAAATTTTGAGCACAAAATTTGCGGTCAATGATTCACTCACTCCTGTTTGCGTAGCGATGAGTTAAGATTATGCAAAGGTTACAAAACATATTTTATTCTTTTCATAGTTTTACACCAAAAGTCAACATGAGCAAAATATGCGACCTACAGCAGAACACCAACTAGTCTGGCAGATTTATCCTGAAAAGAATCATTCAATCATCCAATTATCCTAATCCAATTTGGCTGGTGACTGTTTTCACTTGTCACAATTTTTTCAGTGCCAACTTCCATTTAAAAAATTATCTCTACAAATATTTTCACCATAATGGTTCCGTACCCCAGAAAAAGGGCAAAGTTTAGAGCCAATTACCCAAATTCAAACATAAACTCACAAACTCTTGAAAATGCTATTGTCATAAACTTGACTGCTAATGGGTGTACATGAATTTCCTTCGGGCTCAATTGTCTCGACAATTATTTTCACCTTGCAACTGTTCCAACCCAAAAAATCTGGGTGCAAAAAAACTTCATTTCATGAATTTCTTCTCTGGAACTTATTGTTAAAATTTGACAATCAACATTTTGCGTAAAGAAATGAAGTGGAATCATTCAGATGCAAACATATATCGATGGTAAAGATTATTAAATTTTTGTTTCATAAAAGACATTGATGCTCGAGTTTCTTCTCTTTCTCGCAATTAGAACACGATTATAATTTGAAATTTAATATTAGAACTATATTTAATAGTATTTATACTAAAATCGACGCTAAAAAAATTTAACCATAGCTTTTATTTATGCAAGTGCTAAATGACAAGCTCGTACAAACAGACATTGAGCAACAATAAATGCGAAACCTGTAAATTAAAAAATATATATGTTTAAATTTTATCTAAAATCAGTTGATTTGCATGAAAATTTGAGATGTGAGAAGTTGTTACTTTTCTCGTTTGCTTAAAATGTCAGAAAACGCAAATACTAATTATCACAAATTAGTCTGACAACGTTCTGATTTTCTCTGTTGATGTCCGAATAACTAAAATATACTAATAACTATGAATATAAAAGCCTGACAATCGGCTGTTTTTTAATCACTGTAAATCAAAAATTACCTCAAAACAAAATAAAATGTTCAAGTTCTTTTCATTGTTTTTTGCCACAACCTCAAAGTTTCACGAAATAATGAAAGGAAAAATTCTTAGCATGCATTGTTAACATCGCAGTCGAAATTTCAACGTAGAAATTTGAACTATGTGTTTGCACAATAAAAGTTGAAGTCAATAATTTGAGGTAAAAAAACAAAACAATAATTTGTGTTGACAAAAAGGTCTTTGGAACGAGACAGCGGTTTAAGGGTTGCTGCAAATTGACGAAAAACAGAACCATCAAAAATGAAACTCACATTCATTGTTTGGTATTGTGAGACTAATTAAAATTAAAACTTGAACAATACCAAATACAGTCGGACAAATTGCTCTCGAACAACATGTGAGGAGGTGGCTGATGTTTTATCTATATCAACCCCAGTGGGATCATGAGCACTGATTAAGAGCGAGGAGAGGGGAGATACTGCATACTAAGAAGTACTAAAATACAAAACTCTCCGTTGCTATGTAGTTCTTAACACATTTAAGAGGCAAGTAAATATAATCTAGTTTGTGAGCGAGTTTTATTTTCTCAATACATGGGTGAGAGCGTTTCAAAACAGGTTTTGCTGACGCTTTTATCATTGCCGCCTTTCAACATTTATTACCAGATAATGGGAATCAGAGTGCTGCTCGCATTTATGAAAGGAAAATACAAGCATTCGGTGAACACGCTTAGAGGCTAAAACGGCTCAAAAGAGTTACGAACAAGCTCACGATATTTAACAGTAAGAACCTTTCAGCAGGAATATAACTAAAATCAAATATCTGAGAATACGTATTTAGTATAAACTTTTTAAATAAACACTTTTTAAATATACTTTCACGTTTTAACTGGATGGGGGTTTGACGAGTTATGTGCGAAGGAACATGACCTATCATTTTTGTTTGCCTCTTCCACATTTCCTGCACAGAATCAGACCGGCATCAGAAGCGAAAAAAATGATTACAGCAATCATTTTCGTTTCTGATGCAGGTCTGATTCTGTGCAGGAAATGTGGAAGAGGCAAACAAAATTGATAGGTCATGTGCGTTTATACTAAATGCTTATTCTGACGACAAGGAACCGCAAAACACTACAAAGATATTAATGCCCCAACGTTTTCTTGAACAGCAACTTGAAAGGCTTGGCAATTGAGCTATTCTCCAATAAGCTCTTAAAAGTTTACAATTTCCATCACTTCATTTAAAACCAGTCCAAACAATGATTTCATCCCGAGAGAAAGGTATTTGGTAAGAAAACCAAGCCGTATATAGAACTAACATTATGTGCATTATCGTACACATCTCTGAGGGAGGCTGCGTTCAGGTCTGAGAATCCGACAGTCCAGGATATGAATACATTTCCATCATTGGCATCTTTCCTCACAACTGAGGCACTGTCCTCACTGCACATCAACTCATCCTCATCCTCCTCTTCTCCCACTTCACCAGAGCCCAGGGTGTCTGCAAACAAAAGAAAAGTGACTAATGGTCTTGGAAAAACGATACCTAGATATCTGTATAAAAATGGTTAATCTCGTGGTAATAAAAATGTTTTGTCAAGTTTCTTCTAGCATAACCGACTAACGTCCGGCAAATTGCTCTAAACAACTGGTGAGCGGTTGTCTTCGTCAGTAACTAGCTACGGTTTACCTAAAACGTGTTACCTGTTTTTTCCTGTTTTTGAGGAAGAAAGTCAAGGGAGTCAGACAAAAAATCAGTCAAGTGAACAATAGCATCAAAAAAATCAAAAACTGAATAAAAAAGACACCAGGACAAATATAATGGCTACAAACTTCGTTTGAGATCAATTAACTATTTTGGCCTCACAGAAGTTGGTCCAATTTGGTGGAATTTGAAATTTTGTCGTTAGCGTTGAGCAATGAAGTGCAAAGTTTTGAATAGATGATCGAATCAAATTTACCACGGACGCAAATCAAATACCACGGACGCATTGCTGAACCTGGCTTGCAAATAAGATATATATTTCGAAGTCCTCAAACGGGATTTGTTAAAAAATTTTCTACAGTTTTAAAATTTAAAACATAGCTGGCAGATTGTCGGAAAATAGCCGCAATAGCTTCGTAGATCTGCAGTCTCAAAAAACAGTAAAAAAGACAGACCAAAAAATCCGCCTTTCATTGAGGCTGATATGTTGTATTTTGATTCAAAATATGTATAAATTTTTGCTGCCTCTATAAGCTGCTCTCAAACAACCTTAATTTATAGTGAGACACACCCATTTGACATTATCTCTTTGAATTAAAGTAAATAAAAGTCAATTTCAAAGCGAGGAAGTCATTTTTGAGAGCGAGGAAAGTCAAGTGTGACCAAAAATTTAATCACGCGAATGAACAAAAAAACTCGCTCCACTAAGAGCGAAAGATGACCTCACGCACACACTTCAGTTGAAATTGCATGAACGAATGAACAAAAATCAGATTTGAAGTGGTTGTGACGTCATGTTCTTATGAATGAATTGGGAAAACCATTTCCAAAAAAATCAGATAAATAAAAAAAAACAGAATGTCAAAATGCCGCATGTGAACAAAAAACACTAGCGAGGAATGAAAATTTGGTTCAAACAAAAAAAAACTAGGCCTAGAATTAACTATGAATGGATTGGGAAAACCATTAAGAAAAAATCCTATCCAAAAAATCGAAAAAAAACAGTAAAACTGAAAGTGAAATTGCCGCATGTGAACAAAAAATCACTAGCGAGAAAGCGAATTTTTGTTCAAACACAGTTTTCTCACTCTACTTTGAAATCAGAGCGAAAAAAAAAGAATCCATTCAGTTGAAACAGTGAGTGAGATAAGTCAGAAGTCAAACGTGAAAATCGTGACTTATGTAAAACGAAAAACGTGGTCAAAAGGTAAAGCAAATTAAAAAAACATAGAAGGACAAGTCGTCCTGACGTACAATTCACAAAATTTTCATGACGCCAGACCCAGAACTAAACAAAACACCAGACCTAGAACGGAATATGAGTGAATAGGGAAAACCCATTTCTGAAAATAAAATCAAATAAAAAATAAAAAAACAAAATCAATGTCAAAATGCCGCATGTGAACAAAAAACCACTAGCGAGAAAGGGAAATTTTGTTCAAACACCTTTTTCTCACTTTACTTTAAAATAAGAGCGAAAAACTTCACGCCGCAAAACCACTCGCTTTTTCGCTCCATTTCCTGTTTCGTCGTGACCAAAATCACTACTCCAATTTGACTTCGAAAATCATGAAAATGTGTGAACAGATCTTAAAAAAGAATGCGCCCTAATACAATTCAAATTCTTTGAATTGTAAAAAATCAAGAGAAGGCCAATAATAGCCCCAGCTATCGTTGTGCGGCTATTAAATATGAAAATTTACCAGATATGCTGAGAAATATAACAATCCCGGGTACAATTATAATTAGCCCAAAAAAACATAACCCACTTATATCGCAAGAATTTCACTCATAAGAATATTAAGAGCCATCCTATTGGAGCCTGCTTCAATCATGTGGTGGACGGGAGGTAGCTTGGAGGAGGCGGACAAAGAAATTAACTAAGGTGATTCAAATGATGTCATTAGTGGTAATTATATACAACCATTAAGATGTAAAATAAAAAAGGACAGTAATTTTGGCGCACTGTTTGAGTTCAGCTTCTTAAAATTGAGTTCAGCTTCTTAAAATTGTAAATAAAAAGAAAAAATTAGATTACGTAAAAAGTCAAGAGCGTAAAAGTAAAACAGTCAGGCAAAAGTTTTTCATTAGACACACGATTACAATAATTATGTCAAACTTCGTTCGAAAGCAATTAAATGTCGTCTTATTTGTATACTTACTCATTCGGTGCATAGTATCTGAATAGATTTAATAAAAAATTTAGCTTGATGGTGTCTGCTTGAGTAATTATTGGTGACCATAGCTCAGTTGCACAGGTATTTCTGAAAGGGAGTTGTCTCCCTTTATTCTCTCAAAAACAAGTAATATGCATCCACCAGAAGACAAACACGCAGTCACCATATGCATGTGTGCAAAAAGTCGCTATAAGGGAGGAATTCGAATCCACGTTTTCCAGACGCCAATCGCACAACTTATCTATTACGCAATTACGATTATGAAGCTAGAAAATCAGGTGACAGGAAAATAGATTGGACGTTAGATCGAAAACAGAAAAATAGGGACACTAGCTC
Organism: Convolutriloba macropyga; assembly: GCF_964194025.1. Classification (NCBI taxonomy): domain Eukaryota; kingdom Metazoa; phylum Xenacoelomorpha; order Acoela; family Convolutidae; genus Convolutriloba; species Convolutriloba macropyga. The sequence goes on along the minus strand of NC_134476.1, from coordinate 25,439,019 downwards.
CAAAATTAATCTAATCTCATCGGCCGAAATTAGGTATTATTTGCGAGCTGGTGTTAAAACTGCCGCATCTGGCCATGACTCGCGAGCCGTGGCCATGCCTTAGCGGCCCGTGAGACTTGATATGAATCTATCACAACCGAACAAAATATCAAAACAGAAAATTTTATACGCTGTATAAAAAATGACAGCTTATCTGATTGGCCACACGCAACCTGAATAATTTTATTTTGGATCTACTGTCCCAATATTTGCTTTCGATTTGTTGCCTTTCGATCTATTGTCCTAGCACCAGAAAATCAAGAAGTCAGGCGAGAAAATTTCAATCGAGAGCGACAGAATGTTCTTGAACATAAGCACAAAATTGGGCAAGCAAAAGTTCAAAATAGACACATTTGAAATAATTTCTTCATAGTTCGTTCAAGAGCAATTAATTACGCATGAAATAACCGCAGTTTTCTGAAACAAAAGACCATGACACGACACTCTGGACCTCACTGATCAGCAATCCAACCACTGAAGCCACCTTTAAGTCAACATACGCAATTGCTCGAACGATAACTGTCCGCGAAAACCTCCAGAAATCAACTACCTATACGGCGTAGAACAATCCCTCCATCAAAAACTTAGTGTAATAGTGGGAGGCAACGATGGGAGGGCGGTTTTTGGCTACACGGTGCCCTTACGGCCTGAACGATGTAAAGGGGCGGCGATTGGGGGGAGGGGGTGAAGTGAGAGGGGGCTGATTTGTGTTGTGTGTGTATGTGTGGGGGGGGGGGGGGGGTCATCCTCTAAGAACCGCCCTTCACACTATAAGTATGTCTCTAAAACAGTTTCTGTGAATTGCATAATTGGAGACTAGTGAGCTGAAAGGCGCTAAGAGCGCTTAATACCCGCCGAGGCTACGAATTTATCCCGTTTTTGAGGACAAAAAGTCAAATGAAATGGGTCAGACGAAAAACCGGCATGCGAAAAATCGCATAAAAGACCGACAGGACTAATATAATCGCTACAAACTTCGTTTGAGAGCAATTAAAATTATTTTCATCAACAAAATATCTCAAAAGTCATTGGTTATTTTGCTTTTTACATTAAAGGCGAAAAACATCAAACTCACTCAAATAAAAAACGACAAAATTTTAAAATCAACCAACTTTGCCTCAAATTTGCCGAGAAAAAAATTTAAGAAAAACTATAGGGAAGAATTATGCTTGCCACTCAATCCCATTTGGTTACCAAACACATGAATATTTTAGACGTGGTGAAGACAGTTCAAAATCGTCGTAGCAGTTAAAAACCAGAATACTAATAAAACTATCACTAACTGGCAAATCTGGTAAATAAAAATTTCTTACCGAGACTCTGAAAACAATGCAGCCCACAGGTACCTCTTCGTAAAAAACCAGTTGAAACACAAAAAAATTCAAAAATGTGCGGCTTTGTTTCAAAAATAGAATGAAACAAAATATACAAAGTAAACATCAAAACCACAACGAAATGGCTTTCAAATTTAACGCAACCAAAACTTTCCAAAATTGTTCCAAACAATTTGAAGCAAACTTTCTCTATTTTAAGATATGAAACGTCCGGTCACAAATTTTGCCTTATCGACCGCAATAAATTCCTCTGATCGAACTAGAAAACAATAAATCGTTTCTCTCTTAATTGCGTTATTTTATTTCCCACTTTGTCTTTAGTTGCACAGTTAACTTTAAACCTCATGACAACTTAATATTTGTAACTAGGGGTCATAAACAGCCCTGGACGTTTTCCGCGTGTTAACAAAACTAAAATCTGGCAGAAAATTTATACTCACCATCAGGATTGGATCGCTTGGAACATTCAGAGTGGTGAGTGCGAGAGGTGTACTCGAAGTGGGACACACTCTCTGCTGCCTCCCAGTACGGACCCACTAATCCATTGTAGGTGACAGAGGCCCCGTGGGAGGTTCCGGGCAAAGAGAGGATCAGAGTTTCCACGTATGAAGTACCCAACTTAGCTCCAACTAAAACGAGCCTTGTTCAACATAAAAAAATGACAATTCATTTTGCTTATCCTAATGATGCTGAATGATAGAAATGTAGTTCAATCTTTAATGACCCATTTATATCAACATTGTCCGCAAATGGTTTCCATTGCCGTCAGTGACCTCATTTGGATAGCAGCGTGTACAAAAAGAAACAAAAAGAACTCTGCCGATGCTCTATTTTTGAAGTTCAGGTATGGTTCATAATTTGACTAACAAAACTGAAACGCTATACTTGCCGCTCTCATTACAATTATTCAGTCAATCAACTAGTTTGTGAGCAACATTTCCCTTCTGGGTGTCTCTAAGACTCCCTTCTAAGAGCATTACATTCCAAGAAAAGTCTCTACATGTAATGCGAACTGATTCGACCATGGACCTTCAAATATTAGTTGTGAATTAAATTGTTGTTCAACAGCAGCTGATAATTTTTTCAATGTCAATTTAATAAAATTGATACATCTGATATCAATCACATACTTACCACAGTTAAGAGCCTCATTCACGCAATCTGGCCCAGCATTGTTGACAAACAGTTTCACTGAAACAAAACAAATTATAACATAACATGATAGAGAAGATTCTCTGCTCTGTATTAGGTCCAAAGATTTTCAAAAATATGATCGTACAACTATAAAATCAGAGGCAATTAATTACTCAACTCATACTGGAACGACCGAAAAAAAGTCCAGGTAATGTATTAGCTCAATAAATTCCAGTCCTGACAATTTGGGTATTGAAATTTTTAATAAATGAAAAAGACTAAAATCTGAGTAAAGCGACAAACGCTGGCAGAAAAAGTTTTAACGAGAATATTTCTAGAATCACTCTTTATTGGCTTTGCTATGTCAGTTCCTCTATCATGACATCAATCAAACTACATGGTGTCTGTAAAACAACTTTACCGGTACTTTACACTAACTCAGAACTAATTTAGTTTCAGAAGAAGACTCGTTGTATCTTTCAAATAGCCGGGTAAGAGCCTGGGAGCTCAAACTCTACCCACCTTCACCATGAAATTTCGCACATTCGAGACCATTAATGCTCTAACATAGCTGCTCGGCCAATTAATGCCCTCTGGGCTTTACCTGTTTATCCCGTTTTTGAGGAAAAAAGTTAAAAGACGAAAAATCGGTCAAGCAAAAAATCGCACAAGTAAAATCGCACAAACATAATACCTACAACCTTCGTTTGATAGCAGTTAATCAACTGCTTACAAATAATCTTATCCTAATTGGTCGTTTTTTTTGCGGATAGCCAAGAAGCCAAAGAGAAGCAACCGATGTCAGCTGTTTGAACTTGGTTAAATGCTCTTGCTTGAAGTAAGGCATCGTCGGAAATTGTGACACACAAGATTTTCCTATGCGTTTGTTGGGTAGCAAGTTGTCGATTGTGCTCTTAATCTCAATATCTGAAGGAGAACACCTGTTTAACTGAGCCCAGAGAATGACAAAACGGCCCAATTCGGTAGTCTAGTCGAACGAGCGACTTTATTTACTCCTTTCGTCAATATGTTTTGGACTATCTATCAATAGCACCTATTGTATTGTATTGTTTTGGTGTTGGCCACAAGTCACGTTTAGAATAATAATGTTGTTCCCCGTTATCACAGCGGAACATCATTAGAATGTTGAAGTGGATAAAGAGAAGCCTGTTCTCAACTGTCCTTTTTTATTCCAAACATTTCATAATCTCAAGTGGAGCCATTATTGAAGCAGATATCGGGGCGACGACTGGGGTCAACCTGGAGCCATGGTTACGTGACAACTCAGCCCCAGATCGACAGTGTTTCACGCAGTCAGGGGATTGCACCATTAATCAATTGTATACTAAGCACATGCCTTTAACATAGCGATAAGCCGGCTTTCTGACTTTTAGCATATAAAAACATGTAGCAGTTACAAAAAACTACTATGGGCTGCGAGAAACAAATTCATCATCATTGTCAATCACAGAGTGGACAAAAATGAAGCCAACGTGCAAAAGACATTACTGACCATTAAGGGACAAATATTTACCAAAATCAGTCATGATAAATAAAAATGCGCATGATAAAAAATAAATTGTGTACGATTGGCGAGCGTTATAAGGACCCACTTAAATTTCTGAGATAAATCAGTATGTAAGCTGACGTCACAGCAATGAAGTACCGAGAAGTTCTTCTTCCTAATCTGTAGTTAACCTGTTATCTTAAGGTTCTTTCTGTCTTCTGTGATCCCGGCTGAGTTGGTGATCTGGCCATAGTCCATGTCTACCACATCCAACATCTAACAACAGTAAAATGCACATTCAGACATATTCACATATTTTATTTGCATGCTGAAAACTATTTTATCAATTTTTGCTAACGTCATTTACTCATTCTGAGCTCTTTCAATTTAATATAACCAAATTCTTATCATCAGCCTTTTTGAACTTGGTTTGGGATTACATTTGAAATCATTCGTATTTTGATTGCTTGTATTGCGTCAAGTCAGGGTGAGTGAGTCACATTACTATGGCGCCAAAAATTTCGACGGGAAGTTACTCAAGACCGACAAAATGTCAGAGTTTAAGTCGATAGTTACCTTTGTCTCGTGTTTGTTTATTCCCGAAAGCCATTTTCCCAGTGTTTTTACACACGTCAGTTTGATCTGAAACATGAGAAACTGTTGTTGGCAAAATATCTGCTCTAATTTGCACATTTACTGGAAACATTTGCAAAAATTCTGAAATTGAAAAAGCATCAGCCGCCGAACTGTCAATCTGTTCTTTAGATCTTATGTGTGTCATTTAGATTACAGAATCGCCAAAAAATAAAGCTTAGTATCTTTAACCTCAGAGTTAAGCAAACAGTTCATGACCTTTGAGGACGAAAGATAAAGTCATTAGGTCATTATGTCGTCAGCAATGACTCTACTTGACTTCGAGCTGTCAATTTAGCAGATTAGAGTCACTTTGATTGAAACCGAGTCAACTAGACTAACTACAAATCGTTTCGTTATATTCATACCAAAACCCATCAAAAACAGCTCGAGGGCCCGGCCCGAAAAACTTCACTAATTCAACTATAAATTCCCTTTAAAAAATGGTTTCTGTTGCAAGTAAGGCCAACAAATGACCCGATAAGTCAAAACACTCGCCAAGATCACTTTTGGCAACAATCATTTCATTTATTACATTTAAAAAAGGCTATTAAAAAATGTGATTTAGTGACGAAGCAAAGAGGCTCATAATTGTCCTTCAACGTAGAAGTCTCTAACCTCTCGCAATAAAAAATTATAATTACAATTGTAAGGAATTTTTAAAGGAAGTCACGCTATTTTATTATATCAAAAATCATAGCAGGCAGGTTGCAAGAAAATAGCTGCAATAGTTTTCTAGACCTCGAGGCTCAAAATACCAATGAATCGAATGAGATCTAAAGTAACGACAGAAAAATTGGGCAGCTAAAATTTAAGATGTCAGCTTAATTGAACTCAGAAAGGGCGCGCTTTATTTAAACACATCTCGAATAAACACAAACATGTTCAAGAATTGTGATTGCAATCAAAACGTGAAGAGTGATTGAATTTTTAAAAATATTCATGCATGTATTCACTTTTCATTATCAAAAGATAATGAGAGATTAAGTTTTGCCTCTGTCCAAAAAAAATTGAACCGTCAAAAGCGACACCAACAAAAGAAAACCAGGAGAAATATAGCCGGCAAATTGCCAGAAATAGCCTCCGTTGACGAATATCGGGATTGAAACAGAAGATAGAAATTGACGAATTTTTTCCGAAGTTTCAAAAAGTGTTCAAATGTGGTATGAAGGTTCAGTTATATTCAAAACAATACTTAAATCAGCTAGTAAACTAAAGGCTATTGAGGCCAATACTAATGTCAGCTAGCATTCGCTCTATTGGACTTTGATAACCTAATGAACTATGACTTAATGACCGGTCTTTATCGGTTTATCACGTTTATTTTGATTTTGGTCTTTTGACAATGGCCGTATTCCCTACATAGCGTATTTCAATGCATGCAAAAATTTAGAATCCATTCAGCTGAAACAGCGAGTGAGATAAGTCGTGACTATGTAAAACGAAAAACATCATCAATAGGTTAAGCAAAAAGCATTAATCAAAGAAATGACTAATAAAACAATAGACCTAAGATTGACAAGAAATGGATTTGGAAAGCCAATTAGACAAAAATTCGATCAACAAATTGAAAAATTAGCAAAAATCAATTTCAAATAGCCGCATGTAAACAAAAAACCACAAGCTAATTTTTGTTCAAACACCGTTTTCTCACTCTCGCTTTTGCGCTTCACTTCCTATTAATAATCTTTGAATTCAAAGATTAAGAAATGTGTGAACAGATCATTAAAAAAAGACAGCGCCTCAATACAATACAAAATCATTGAATTGTAAAAAAAAATGAGAGCGCCTAAATAATAGTCGTTAAAAGGCTGACGGCGGCTATTAAAATTCTTTTTAAAACTCGAAAAACAGCACTCTATACACTCAGCAGGAGAGCCTCTAACAGCCCTGCTGGGTCGAAGCTTCAATTAAAATATTTTTACGTTTGAGGTTTGAAACCTGGAAATTAAAAATCTGTAGCACATAAAACAACACTGCAGACCTCAAGTCATAGCTCAAAATAATGTATTTAGAAAGCCACATTTGCTACTCGTTTGCTCAGCATGGCCGATTGTGCTCAGACAAATAGTTCTACAGCCAAAAATTAAAGACGAGAAAAGTTAACCGAGAAACAGATACAGAGAAAATTTATCTTCAGCTCATTGTTACAGTTTGAGGCAACATAGAGCAAACATTGCTATATTCAGTAACACCAGACTCATTTAGAATTAGAATTCTCTTCAAACCTCTATCGTGAAATAAGAATGTAAAAGTACTATCATATTTGATTACTTTTCTTTTAAAATTTTCTATTGGTTGTATTCTGCCTTAAGAGTTAACTGCAGATGCGGTCACTTAGAACATCATCGCAATTTTTTTGGTGGGAACAAAAAAATTAGTAAATTGCGCTATTATTGGTTATTAAAGAATTGAAATGAAAAAAGTGAAACATTGACGCCCTGCAGGTTGAATTTTAGTATTACACTGCCTCGGGTTGCAATGATCTGCTCAAAATTGCGCAAAAAGCAAAAAAAGAACGTAGTCAATCAGTCAATCAAAAGGTCAGAATTTCTCATCAAAAAGTTGCATAAAATACACAATTGCCTCAAACTTCGTTCACGAGCATTCAATCAAAATATGCCTTCAATAAAAAATGGGACCCAAAGCTGTATAATGAGCTTAAATGTGCAAAATTTGGACCATTTTTGAAAAAACCCGCACACAGAGCAAATTTTTCATTTGACAAATTCTTAGTTTATTTATGATGCAGCTTGTTTCAAGAATCAGCTGAGTTGCAACAAACAACGGCTTCTTATGAAACACTTTTCTAATTCCTCCTATCCATTTTGCTTTTCCGAATGACACTTTACAAAGATGTTCCAATGACACAACTCACTTTCTCCTCCGATGGTAAAACGACCGTTCAACACTGTCTGAAGAGCACATCAAGCATATAGTTCTTACCTATTTCTTTAGATCCGAACAATTAAGTGATAAAATGTGATTCTAACAAACCTCCTCGGTGACAGTTGGCGACCTCTTGTATATAAATCCTCTGTTGATGATATTGCCTGTGTGAATAAACAAGGAGGAGGCATTTGGAATAGCAGGTAGTACATCGTCACATCCCCTGGGGTCAATATCCGCGAACAGTGTAGCACTTGTCATTTCTGTTTCAAACTTTCAACTGTTCCCTTTCCCCGTGACCCTATTTCTTGATTTTATCAATTTAATGTGTACTATGATAAAAACTTTATTTCTATTTATTTATTTTTAAAATCTACTATCTTGGTTGTAAAATGCTGCTTTGAAGTTTTTTTTTTCATTTTTAAAACTGACTTTATCCGTTCCAATCATTTTAACCAAATTAAGAAACAGATTCATTGAATGTAATAGTGGCAAATTCATTATGCACAATAGTTTCAAAAATATTATAACACTTATTCGTCCAATCACAGGAATGAAATTCCTCATACTGAACAATTGAATGCAAACTTACTTTTTTCAGCATAGATTACGGTTTATGTCCCAACAAAAAATGAAAGTTTCTAGCTCAGTTTATTCAATTACTAGTGTGGTTTAAAATTGATTATTTCAGAATATCATATTCAAAAGGGGAAAGAAAAAAGTGCACAACTTTGAGACTGATTCTGCAGCGGGTATAAGTGAAATAACGACAGGTGTTAAATAACTCGAAAATTTCGAAGCAAAATATATACTATAACTGACCCTTTATAACCCCTTTTTGTATCGCAGCTTAATATGTACGCAAATGGAATGTTAAATTAACCCAACTAGTAACAGATAAAGTCCCAAAATTCAATAAACTCAAAACAATTATGATTCAGAAACTAATTTCAAACTTTAATAATTCAAGTCAAAGTTTTGGTTCTTCTATAGTAAACGTACAGTAACCAGGCTAAGAAAGTAATCGATGATCAAAGTAAATTACGCTGCTAAAAGGTAAAGCAGGTACAATTTTGCATATACCACCAGCAAACTATGCAGAAAATCAAAACGAACAAACAGACGCTCTAATAATGGCGAATGAAAATATATACAAAAAATGGCCGATGTTTTTACAAGCAGCAAATAAAAAAAACAGTCGGTTGCAAAAATTTGGAATTAACGTAGATTGTTTGGTGCTGTTAAAATTTCTACTTATAATGGTATAAATTGTAATTTTGCTGAACGCTTCAATAAATTTCATCAAAATTCTCTTTGATCTATTTGATTAAGGACAGATGATGAGTCTGACCGGCTAGATAGCTTGATAGTTGCGATTGCTTCTTATTCTTGTGGTGGAGGTGTGCTAAAGCTAATGTTAAATACTAAACATATAAAGAGCAGGCGACAGGTGGTGACTGTTATTGTGAAGGTGGAGGAGGCGGTGTTCAATAGTAATGCACTTTGGTGTCTTTGTTCAAAAGATTTCACGAGGTAGTCAACAAATTTATCTGAAAAGAACCAAAACCACTCGAAGAGTTTTTGAAATGAAAATTAATTAAAATCTCATTAAGTCACTATTAGTAGAGCTCTTTTAGAAGCATGCCATCAAATATTAAAACTACTTCAATTATAGCAGTTTACTTGGACAAGTCTAAGCTGAAGAGGTTTTCTGAGTATTAAGCACTTTACAAGAGTCTTAGAACTATCAGCGGTGCATGCACCAACGGCGCTGGAGCTTTCTGTGACCAGTTATTTTTACGAAAAAAAACATGACCATTTTTTATCACATCCCAAAAATTTTATCCAGATACAAACTACAAAGCAACCAAACATGGCCTACACTATGATCAATGTTTGTTGGGCAAATACAAAATACCCTGTTAAAATTGAGTACTGCATAACTGTACCTGTTGCTTCGATCGAACTATGCTTGGTATAGTCAAATGACGAGAAATGCAGATCACTAAGAGTTTAATCAAGTTTTACCAGTTTCATAATCAGGTCTTTCGATCAACACAAACTATCTCAAACTAAACACAGTCATATTGACGATTGACTGATTATCTGAGATCAAACAACTCACCCATAGTCGAAACAAGTCCAACAGGTATATCTGACGACATCTAACAAAAATCTTAAAATAGTGTTGCAACAATTTACGGGGTGCTAAATTCTGCATGTGATATAAAAATAGAACTGCAGAGATAGAAACATTACAATTAAATGCTCCAATCAGCTTCTCTTTTCAAAGCTACGATCTGTCAGCGCAGTGCAACTACTAATAATAAACGCTTACTGCCATTTGATCACTTCCTCGCCGAAAAATTTGCAGTTAGGTTTAGAATAGAATAGGTTTTGCATAGAATAGGTTTGCAGTGAGAGGTGAAATATGTTACCATCTCATCTGATTTTCTGCTTTGAAAATTGAGCATAGCAACTGCTTTGGAATTGGAATGTGGCGGTTGCAAACAAAACGCGAAAACGCAATTGAGAAAGCTGCTAATGATAAATTGTCGTGTTGGCAGTGCTAATAAACAATAACTAACAACTCACAGTGAAACTAACTCTTTGAAACCATCTCCGCTTTATTGAAACCAACATTGACTTTTTGAACGCATGCTAGACAGGAAGGCAAACATAAATACAATAAAATGAGAACGTATTTTTTGTTTTTGTAAATCAAATGGTATTTTTCTGTTGTAAGTTATGTCATTTGTTGCTTAAGCGCTTCAAAAAATTACTTGCGAACCAATAGCCTGCTTCTCGTGGACCATTTTAGATGAAAAAATTCTGTCTGGGAATAGCTTTTTTATTAATTGCAACTTTTTATCTGTGACTGTTTTGTTCAGCAAAGGTTGAGAAAACATAACCAACCATCTTAGGAGAAACTGCTTTCGAGCGAAAGACGGGGCTCAATTCTCTTCTAGTCTGCTTCAGCCAGCCGGAGTCGCGGGAGGTTGATGGTTATGCTATCGTTAGCGGTTGAATGGGCAAAAATTCACTACAGGTCTTCAATTATTTGCAGATTGTTAAAGCTCAGCGCATTTTTTAGTTGACTTTCAGGAAACAGCCGCCAATCGAGTTCAGCTGGTTACAATTATGAAATAAATAGAAACAGATTACGCGAGATTTAAAAAGCCAAAGAAGCAAAATTAAATCAAAAAGCAAATTGGTTAGCAAAAAATTTGCACAACTAAAGGCACCCACATCTTAAATTGCGTCAAAACCAATCGAGAGCAATTAATCACTTCTATTACTGAAATATTTTTAAGTAATATTTTCCAGGCCAGTCACATCTACTCAGCACAATGATTGAATGAAAGATAGGAATAGCAGAACCGTTGGTTCGAGAAAGATATTTCCGTCTTTGCATTTTACTCCAATACCGGGGAAGCGAAGTGTGAACACTCCAGTTAAAACCAAGAAAATTGGTTAAAATGCGGCGGCACAAAGATTCCCCACACTATATGCAGTATTCAAATTTTTAAATATTTGAAATCTATATTTCAAAATCAAAAAATGAAGCCCGAAAATCTATATATCCCAACACTGAAGATATACAGTCATATATGCACTTACAGTTAGTCTTGCATATTTTCATCTTATGACAGAAAAAATCTTATGGCAGAAAAAAACATCGATATTAATAGGAAGGGGGAAGCTAAGTTTTGAGGTGCAACATTGTAAGCAGCAGACACGATTCGATTCGTCCTGGGTAAATCATAGCTTTATTAAAAATAGCTGTTTCGGAAAACATCTGTTTTCTATTTAAAACTTCAGTCCAATTTACACCAACCAATTTAGTTTCTTAGTGAAACACGAGGCGCCAAATAATCTGCGTCTGTAAGCAATGAGTCTGTAAATTTCATCAAATAATTTTCGTTTGTTAATGGCGGTCAGAAGCAATTTTTGAGTGATGTTTTAAATTTACTGTTAAGATATGAAAAACATCTCAAATGATATGACCTATTTTCCTATACTTTTTGTGGCCTTAGAAAGGTACAATGGTTTTCAACTAGTAAAGAAAACTATCGTTCGCCTTTGGCAAACTCAAAAATCAAAAGAATCCAAGAATTTTTTGAAATTAAATAAATTCGAAAGTCAAGACAACCAAAAGAAAAAATAGTAGATAGATTTACGCATAACTATGGAAGCCAAAGGAACCTGCCATTAGTGAAACAAAGTCATCAGACTAAAAAAATAACAAAAATACAGGCAAAGCTAAATACTCAAATATAAACCGACAAATGTCGGAAAAATTTCTCTTGAACGACAAGGGCGGGGCAATTCAATTCAGGGTCTGTAGCCTAAATCAATTTTTCTTTTTGGGTGCAAAAAACCTTGCCCTATACGGGATTCGAACCACTAACCTCCCGATTCATAGCCAGCCCCACTAACTACTGCGCTTTGAGTCACTCATTTTTGCTCTGCTGCAACCGATTGTATATTAGCAACAAGCTTTAATTCGGAATGAGAGCAATAGAGATCACTCAAAAATGACGAGCAAAAGCGTAAAAAAGTCACTTGAGAAGTCAAAGAATGTTCTAGAAGAAAAGCGCAAAATTGTCAAGCGAAAAATTTGCATAAAAAAGACCAACACGTTTACAATAATTGCTATGAACTTCGTTCAATATCAATTAAACAATTTACAAGACACACTGGGTTGAAGCCATTAAAACAATCAACGTAGTTTGCATCAAAAGCCGTCAAAACCAACATTAAGCAGCAAGTGGCTAGGACCTGTCATTGGTGAAACTAAGAACACAGAGGGCAAAGTTCAAAATACACTGATATACTTGAAAACAATCAAGTTCAAAGTCATCACAACCATTGCTTACCAATTAAAGGCAATGGACCGGTAATTAATCAGATGGAATTAAACTACAAAAAGAAACACATAAAACTCAAAAACTGAAATAAAATTAGCAAGAAAATAGCGTGGAACCCAATAAAACCAAAAGCTCTCTACTTAAAGCATAAACAATCAAGTTCAATCTAAGCTCTTTTAAACGCCAATGCGCTCTGCAATTAAGGTGATAATGAGAAAAGGAACGAAAAGAATCCAAATATGGGGGAAAACAAAAATCAGAATTTTTTGTGAGACCTAGAGTCAGCGGAAACCACTGAAAGATTGATTTTACCAGAAAGATGATGATACCTGCAATTAATAAGCTGAGGTACTCGTTGTACAAAGTAGGATTAAAAACCGCGCAAGAAAAAATTCGACCGAAATTTTGAAAACAAACAAATATATTTAATTTAAGTTACGCGAGCCATTGGGCATCAACTTACAGCATTAGATAAGTTCGCTCATGCCTCTCGCCCTTTTTCATCACACCCCTAGAGAATCAAATTGAACCTTTTATTAATGAGACCAAGTCACAAGACCACAAAAAACAAAAGAAGCAAGATTCAAAATCGTGTCGAAGCAAAAAAAATAATGAACTGCTCTGCTCTCTGAAAACATAATACATCTTCTTTGGGCTTCATTTGAATGTTAAGGGGATCCGCGATCAATGGAACTTTGAAGTAAAAACTGACTTGTAATTGACAATATAAAAAATGTGCGATTTATAAAAAAACAGCTCCACAATACAATCCGACTCCTTTTCATTTTAAAAATCCTCGATAGTATAATTAGCCTTATTATTGTCGCTTGTCTCTAAGAAACACGTAATTGTTCCAAATATTATTAAATCGGAAAAAAGGTGTTAATTGAAGCAACAATGACACTTAAAGTGACGTGAACAAAATCATGTCAAACATCAAATGTTTATAAGAGCTTTAAACACAGATAACTCCTCGAAAAACGAAATTCAATTAAACCTAATTTAAGTTCAATACACGCTTCACGATTGTTGCCACTACTCACAACATGCTGTGATTACTTCACCGATTGGCTAAAATTGACTACATATTTCCTCCCCTCTGTAGGTGGGATCGGAACGAGAATTGGATTGTCAAGTATATAGACAAGTTAAGACGGAATTTGAGTGCTTAACTACTTCCGTCAATTGATATGAGCTGTTTAGAACTCTTTCCAAAATAATTAACGAAGCAAAAATCAAAAAGACAAGAGTGAACAAAAACTTGAAACTTAACCAAAACATCGCATAAGAGGACCAACAGCACTTTAAAAAATTCTTTGTCTCTTTTGGGAGTCATTGAAGCGATAGAAAGAGAACGCTGGCGAAACACAACTTTGTCTCTTACAATTTTCCAAATCGATGAACTTTGCTTGCGACATTCAAATGAGAAAATTAGGACACGAGAGGTAAGTATTTGTATTTAGACGCAAGTTGACTTCTGGCATTTATTTCTGTTAATTTTAATTCCACTGATTTAAAATATTTGTACGAGAACAATATATATCATGCACAAATTGATTTCAAAAAGATAATAAAAGATAAAAGATAACACCGAGGGGTTGAAAATACAGAGGTATTTTTCTGATCACTATTGATTTGCTCACCGAACAAACAGATACTAAAATTGTCCAGATAGAGAGCACTTCGTAATAAAGTGTCTTCTAAAAAGAATTGATAAAAAAATGTTTACTAAGACAATCCCAAACCGATAAAAAGACGCCTTCCTCTTTGGCAAAGATAATAGTAGAACTTAGATAAATCAAAACCATTTACGAATACAATTTATATTCAATTTTGAACGGAAAACCATATATTCCACTCTTGTTTTGTCGAGTCATTCATGCAATTGCACCAATTAATGCTTGACCACATTTGGTGAACACGTGTTTCATAAGTCTGAACAAACAAATATTCAACCCACAGTTTCTTGGACCAGACCCGTGAAGATATTGCTTCCCATTTGTTTTCTCAGGACTGAATATAATTGATTTCAAGGCCATATTTGAAAGTACAGCCAGCTATGAAGAACTAGGCCTGGACTGACTTCAGTCTCTGTTTACACGACTTCGTCAAGGTCATAGCAAAGATTTTTCTGACAAAATCTTAAACTATATGAAGTGATATAATACCGCTTTTGATATTCGTAGATCCGAGCTTGAGATCTAAAGCGTTAAAAACACATTAAATTCATTCTCTTGTCAAGATTTCTTTGACTTCTTATGTTTCTTCTCTTTCTTCTTTTTCTTGTGTTTCAGTTCACTGCAAATCTTTTCAACAAACAACACATCAACAGCAACTTTGCTCGAGTTTGAATCGCACTCAACTTCTTGTTTAACATTTTGCATCAGAACTGAACTAATTTCAGACGTGACGTAATCATTTGACGGGTTGGGGGCAGGTGGCAAACAAGGTCCAAATTCCTCCTCTGAATCAACCGAGGATATCACGCTTGCTTCTTCTTTAACAGCGCATTTTGCGGCTGCAGATAATACAGACTCACTGTTAACGTTATTAAACGAGGGTTTCGTACTTTCAGTTCCTGGAACTTCAAAAAACTTGCTGAAACAATCTTGATCTTCACGGAAGGTATTTTGGGTGCCAGAGTGACCAATTTCTGCACTATAAGGGACGACTTGTTTGATAACCCTGGGTCGATCATCGCTTGATCTTTCATTGACTGAAATCGCCATGTGCTTATCTGAAGTTGAGTTGTTCAGATGTTCACTGCCATTATCAGTTTCATCGAAAACGTCATGAACATCATCATCATCATCGCCAAAAACATCCAAAGTAGGATTAAAAACCGCGCAAGAAAAAATTCGACCGAAATTTTGAAAACAAACAAATATATTTAATTTAAGTTACGCGAGCCATTGGGCATCAACTTACAGCATTAGATAAGTTCGCTCAAGCCTCTCGCCCTTTTTCATCACACCCCTAGAGAATCAAATTGAACCTTTTATTAATGAGACCAAGTCACAAGACCACAAAAAACAAAAGAAGCAAGATTCAAAATCGTGTCGAAGCAAAAAAAATAATGAACTGCTCTGCTCTCTGAAAACATAATACATCTTCTTTGGGCTTCATTTGAATGTTAAGGGGATCCGCGATCAATGGAACTTTGAAGTAAAAACTGACTTGTAATTGACAATATAAAAAATGTGCGATTTATAAAAAAACAGCTCCACAATACAATCCGACTCCTTTTCATTTTAAAAATCCTCGATAGTATAATTAGCCTTATTATTGTCGCTTGTCTCTAAGAAACACGTAATTGTTCCAAATATTATTAAATCGGAAAAAAGGTGTTAATTGAAGCAACAATGACACTTAAAGTGACGTGAACAAAATCATGTCAAACATCAAATGTTTATAAGAGCTTTAAACACAGATAACTCCTCGAAAAACGAAATTCAATTAAACCTAATTTAAGTTCAATACACGCTTCACGATTGTTGCCACTACTCACAACATGCTGTGATTACTTCACCGATTGGCTAAAATTGACTACATATTTCCTCCCCTCTGTAGGTGGGATCGGAACGAGAATTGGATTGTCAAGTATATAGACAAGTTAAGACGGAATTTGAGTGCTTAACTACTTCCGTCAATTGATATGAGCTGTTTAGAACTCTTTCCAAAATAATTAACGAAGCAAAAATCAAAAAGACAAGAGTGAACAAAAACTTGAAACTTAACCAAAACATCGCATAAGAGGACCAACAGCACTTTAAAAAATTCTTTGTCTCTTTTGGGAGTCATTGAAGCGATAGAAAGAGAACGCTGGCGAAACACAACTTTGTCTCTTACAATTTTCCAAATCGATGAACTTTGCTTGCGACATTCAAATGAGAAAATTAGGACACGAGAGGTAAGTATTTGTATTTAGACGCAAGTTGACTTCTGGCATTTATTTCTGTTAATTTTAATTCCACTGATTTAAAATATTTGTACGAGAACAATATATATCATGCACAAATTGATTTCAAAAAGATAATAAAAGATAAAAGATAACACCGAGGGGTTGAAAATACAGAGGTATTTTTCTGATCACTATTGATTTGCTCACCGAACAAACAGATACTAAAATTGTCCAGATAGAGAGCACTTCGTAATAAAGTGTCTTCTAAAAAGAATTGATAAAAAAATGTTTACTAAGACAATCCCAAACCGATAAAAAGACGCCTTCCTCTTTGGCAAAGATAATAGTAGAACTTAGATAAATCAAAACCATTTACGAATACAATTTATATTCAATTTTGAACGGAAAACCATATATTCCACTCTTGTTTTGTCGAGTCATTCATGCAATTGCACCAATTAATGCTTGACCACATTTGGTGAACACGTGTTTCATAAGTCTGAACAAACAAATATTCAACCCACAGTTTCTTGGACCAGACCCGTGAAGATATTGCTTCCCATTTGTTTTCTCAGGACTGAATATAATTGATTTCAAGGCCATATTTGAAAGTACAGCCAGCTATGAAGAACTAGGCCTGGACTGACTTCAGTCTCTGTTTACACGACTTCGTCAAGGTCATAGCAAAGATTTTTCTGACAAAATCTTAAACTATATGAAGTGATATAATACCGCTTTTGATATTCGTAGATCCGAGCTTGAGATCTAAAGCGTTAAAAACACATTAAATTCATTCTCTTGTCAAGATTTCTTTGACTTCTTATGTTTCTTCTCTTTCTTCTTTTTCTTGTGTTTCAGTTCACTGCAAATCTTTTCAACAAACAACACATCAACAGCAACTTTGCTCGAGTTTGAATCGCACTCAACTTCTTGTTTAACATTTAGCATCAGAACTGAACTAATTTCAGACGTGACGTAATCATTTGACGGGTTGGGGGCAGGTGGCAAACAAGGTCCAAATTCCTCCTCTGAATCAACCGAGGATATCACGCTTGCTTCTTCTTTAACAGCGCATTTTGCGGCTGCAGATAATACAGACTCACTGTTAACGTTATTAAACGAGGGTTTCGTACTTTCAGTTCCTGGAACTTCAAAAAACTTGCTGAAACAATCTTGATCTTCACGGAAGGTATTTTGGGTGCCAGAGTGACCAATTTCTGCACTATAAGGGACGACTTGTTTGATAACCCTGGGTCGATCATCGCTTGATCTTTCATTGACTGAAATCGCCATGTGCTTATCTGAAGTTGAGTTGTTCAGATGTTCACTGCCATTATCAGTTTCATCGAAAACGTCATGAACATCATCATCATCATCGCCAAAAACATCCAAAAGCAGATTCAAGTTTTTGAGGGAGTCTAACGCTTCGCAATCAGCATTTTCTTCACTTTTCGCTTTCGATAAATCCTGCACTGGACCGACATTTGACGAATCAATGAGTTGTTTTCCGATCAAGGTATGAACTGAATTCTCTCGTGAGTCAACATTCGGCTGTTCAACACGTTTAATTTCAATGGCCTCTTGTTCACGCGTCCTAGACTCAGGCAGATCAGAATCGTTTAAAAATGCGAGAAAATTTGACTTTTGAATGGTGCGATCATGCAGTGATTCATGGCGATCTTTGCTTGAACCTTGTTTATCGTCATCACCAGCATCGCCTTTACTTGAGGTTCCATATTGCAATGACTTATGGACTTCATGAGATTTAAATTCAAATATTGGTTGGTCTAAAATTCCGCGACCGAACATATTCTTAACAGTCTGGTCGTTTGCTTTAGGCTCATAAGAGTTCTCAGCTGTCAGCTTAACGTTGAAGCGTTTGCAGACAATAGAAGCGAACCGATAAGGCATCACAGATCGTGTCAATTTTCCGTACATTTTCATACGCGCCGCCTTCTCTCGAGGAGTTTCAATTTTTTCCTGCTCAACTACGCGGTTGCTTAAAGTGTCCAGTTTTCCCGCAGATACGAAACGAGAGTTTGTAGGAAGTATTGAAGGTTTGAACTCTTTTTCGGAAGAATTGACCCGCCATTCAAGTTTTTCAGTCTGGGTACTGATAGCACCACCTCCTTGCACCAACATACTGTCTTTAGACGGTCCAGTTTCCGAACTAATTGGCTCCCTTTGAACTGCACTGCCGACAATCGGTTCCATAATACCTTTGTCGGATCGAACACCGGCAAACACCAGTGGCTTCTTCTCAACCTCCGGTTCCCGATCTCGACTATTGGAGCAGGAATCCAACACCGATTTCGGAACTGAAGGCTGGTAGTTTTTTGGCAACTTTAGTCCCGGAATTGCTGTAAATTTGAACTCCTTCGACGCCTTCACAAATCCTTCCGCGACTCCAATACCAACTTTATTAGCATCTCGTCTGTCACTTGGTCTTGATGGACCCAATTCAAAATCGTAGTCATTTAAATTCTCTTGAGCATAAATGTCGTCATCGTCGTCCTCAAAAGCACCCACACCAAACGCCTGTCCACTCATTCCCGTGACACTTCTGGACTCAAATCCAGATCCCTCAGTTCCAACAAAATTCTGAGGGTTCAATCCAACATAACCCAGACCTTTGCGGTCAGATTTTGGATTCCTAACAATGAATGAAGCAATATCATCAGGTGCCAGTTTAAACTTGCGCATGACATCCGGTTCTATGACATCCGATTCCGTCAATAATTGAAACTCAGGAGGTGGTCGCGCACAAGTGTAGACTTTTCCGATTGTAGCATCATTCCCGTTTTCTTCAGGCGTTTCCTTTCCAATATTCAGTTCTCGTTCAACATTCGCCCCAACACCTTTCCCATCACGTACACCCAGCCTCCTTAACAGTCGTATACCAAGATCCACAGGGTTAACCTGGATATGTCGCTCAATTACATCCGTGTTCAATTTCGCATTCGTTGCAAGCTTGTCACTGATAAACTCATCATTGACTTTTAACCTTTTAGGTGCAATTCCAAATTCGTTAATATCTTCATGATCCATGAAATCGTTCACGCTTTTCTGCTTCATGGACTGCCTGTTCGACCTCGAAGACTGGAAAGTCGCCGGTTCGAATCCTTCTTTGGATCCCACTGTATTAAAGAATCCGGCCGAGAATCCGCCAGTAAAAGCACCATGAAAACGTTGACGACCTAAACGATACAAGTTTATATAGCTAACGGATACAAAAAAATTAGTGGCATTTAACCTGTCGTATGGTTGCTATCAAAGTGTTGTCCGATAGCCGCTACAATACATATAATTAGGAAAGGAAAGTATGCTGTATAAAACCAGAGAATCAACCGGATCTACTGATTTGATTGTCGATAAACCTCGGGGAACAAAATGATTTGATGCATATTCTTTGAGATAAACTGCTGGGTACAAAAAGTAATATCCCAGAAACAAAACCTTTACCTCTCTCATCCGTGACAGTTTGCTCGTGGATGGGAACTGGCTTTCTGATTGGCTGCTCGTCCTCGTCCAATGGTGGAAAGGCAGTTCCGTAATGGACACAATTGTCATCGTCATCTTCGTTCTGAACATCTCTATGTTTGAACATCGCTATGAATATTAGCGAGAAGGCAAAATAAGGAAGCTAACTCCCATTTATAACTGAAAGCATATCAAAGTTATTTTCGTCTCGATTCTGCTGGATTATATAATGGTAGCCACCAAATGATATGCTTC
The DNA here is from genome assembly GCF_964194025.1 of Convolutriloba macropyga. NCBI lineage: Eukaryota > Metazoa > Xenacoelomorpha > Acoela > Convolutidae > Convolutriloba > Convolutriloba macropyga. The sequence continues at coordinate 25,418,976 of NC_134476.1, read as the reverse complement.
TTATTTTTAGCCTAATTGTTGTGATCAACTTATGAAATAGTTTCAGAGATGAGCCAGCGATGCATGCTAACTAACCCTGCCAAAAAACATGAAAACCTTCAAGAAGAGCGTTTAGATGACTCAGTAGACGTAAATATGCCTCAACCTAGATTTCATTATCAATCACCGCTACAAACACGAGTCGGTAAACCTGAAAAGAAGATAACGAGAAGTGAATTGAGCCCATTAAACGAAAACGGCGATCTGGACATATCAAGTTTCATTGATGATGTGAAGTGATGAGGTGAAGTGTTCAGTAAAGCAGGTTATCGAAGAAATGATTGAAAAACTTTCAAGTGGTACAAAGGAGGAAATTTTAAAAGAAGCAAAATCAGAAATCGATTCAGCTACAGATTCCGTTCGAGAGCAAATGAGGTATCAAAAGGATGAGCTGACATTGAAGATGTTATCAGAAACAAAAATGCTGGAGAATTACAATAGGCGAGACAATTTGCGAATACTGGAAATTTCAGAAAACATAACAACTGATTCAAATAATTGCACCATTTGGGAGTCTAGCGATAGAACAAAAAGCAACGTAGTGGAGTTGGCATCAGATATTGGAGTAGCATTGGATAAAAAAGATATCTCGATTGCTCATCGTCTTCCATCCAATAAGAACGAAAGACCCATTTTAGTTCGTTTCAACAGAAGAGTAAGCAAGAGTCTAAATTTTAAGAAACAAGCGAAAGTTGGGAGAAAATTACGCAACCATGAACGTTTCGATTGTTGAAGACCCAACAAGAGCCAGACTAAGGTTCCACAATTTGATGAAAAGCGACATACGAACAGAATCGACATTGCCAAGAGAGGGAAATTTGTTCTGCAAATGGAAGGATAATGAAAAAGTACATTGTGTTCAACTGTATGAAGGTATTGAGCTGGGATACGAATTACAGGATGTGCAATTCTGCTTTGATAATTCATCGTTTTAGCAACTAAATAAAAATTTGCCTAAAACTGATCAGCTTTCCTTAATAATTTTTCATCTTAATACTAGATCATTAGTAAAACATTATGATGAACTGGAGTCACAACTAGATTACCTCGAGTCACCCCCTGATACTCTGTCTAACAGAAACCTTGCTTGAAGATAATATGACACCGTAAGTTATCAGGCTATAAAACGCCCGTTTCTAAAACAAGGCCCTAGAGTGGAGGAGGTGTAATGATTCAATGCCGGGAAGCAGTAAAATTGTGTCGCTGAGGAACAGAGCATTTTAGATGAAAGCCTTCTAATCAAAGTAGAAGCAAAAAAATACTACTTCATATTGGTTGTTTACAATCCTCCCAAAAAACAAAAAAAAATGGAGTTTCTTGCACGCCTTGAAGAAACGTTGGAATGTTTAAGTAAAAAAGACTGCACCGTTATCATTTCTGGTGACTTCAATATCAACATTTCAAAAAATCTAACAGCAGCCTATTTTGATATTATTAACAGTAATGGTTTCGAGCTGCTAAATAGTGATACGAATATCAACTCTGTGGATTCCTGTATCGACCATTTTATAACAAAAAATGTGGAAGGCAAGATTGAAACTCACAAAGGTGAAAGATTTCAGATCACTATCCAGTTTCCTTTGAAATTGTCGCCAAACATAGCAATGCAAAGTTAAGTTTTCGAGATATCTCGTTTACAAAATTTCAAGTGAAGTCAGAGATGTTTTGTTTTACCATGGGTCTTCAATTGCAAAAAAATTGAATTAAATGGTGAAATGAATACATGCTTCAATTCCTTCCAGCAGTGTTTTTAGCTGGTTTTTGATCATAATGCTCATATGAAAGTTTTTTGTCACAAATCAAATCTGAAGCCTAAATGGTTAACTAACAATCTAAATATTTAAACAAAAGAAATTAAGCAAATGGCCAATGGTCCAAAGATTGGAATAGCGCCAGTTTGCGAAAAAAGTTTCTACTTTTGAGATATCGAACTAAAAAAGAACAAAAAATGCGTAATTACTTCTAAAAATCTGAAAACTATCTGGGTGAGTCGAGGAAAGTTTTCAAAACAATAACTGATCTTCAGGGCAAAAATGAAAGGTCAGATCAAATACCCATGTTGGAAACAGAAGTCGGACAATTAACAAAGCCATTTGATATAGCACAAGAAATGAACTCTTTTCTCTTCTGTTGGAGAAAAACTCGTCAATTCATGTGTTCAAATTCCTTTTAGTAATGCTTTCCGTCACCAAACTAATTTTTCAATCTAGTTCTATGATACCAATGAGAAGGAGATATCTGATGTCATTGAATACCTATCAAATAAAACTTCTTGTGGTTTAGACGACGTATGATCCAAAGTAATAAAGGCTTGTAAAGACATAGTGGCTCCCTATCTATCAAAACTGGTTAAAATATCATTCCAACAGGGTGTTTTCCCTACTGCTTTGTCCATCACAAAAATTTTTCCTCTGTTCAAATCAGGAAATAAAGCATGCTGTAATGAATACCGGCCCATCTCTCTTTTAATATGTTAGGGCAACTTTGAAAAAATAGCTTACTCCGGGATCTTTAATTATCTTGAAAGCAACAATCTCTTACACAAGAATCAGTTCGGTTTTAGGCGCAAGCATTGTACCATTGATACCACTGCCGGAAAAGTAACTTACGGAAAAAGTAAGAGTGCATAATGATAGAAAAACAACTGCAACTGTCTTGATTGATCTAAAGAAAGCTTTTGATACAAAAGACAATGAAATCTTACTCGGAAAGTTTGATCTTTATGGCTGAGTGGGTCATTGTAAAAATTGGATGAAAAGTGTTCTAGGCAATCGTAAACAGTGTGTTGAAGTAAATGTTGTAAGATCTAAGCTGTCTGATATAAAATACGGCGTTCCTCAAGGTTCAATTCCAGGCCCTTTGTTGTTCATCATTTATGTAAACGACCTCCCTAAGGCATGTAAAAGCAGTGACGTGTTTCTGTTTGCTGACGATACAAACATTGCGGGCATTAACAGCTCCAAAAATGAGCTGGAAGTGGATCTAGCTAGTGTAAACACTTGGCTGTTACGCAACAAATTAACACTGAATTTAGAGAAAACGGTGAATGTTAATTTCAAAAATGTGACTCCAGATTTTAGTTATCTAAACATAGCTGGATCGTGTCAAGTTTCCCAATCGCACTGCAAATACGTAGGAATTTTTTGGACAATCAACTAAAGAATTATTACCATATCGAAACTGTTCGTAAAAAAACTGTTGTTCAGTGTGGAAGTTTGTGCAAATTAAGGCACGTAGTTCCTAGAGTTTTCTTGCTGAGGTATTATGATACAAACATTAAACCCATAATTCAGCATGGAACTTTAGTTCATGGATATACATCGCTGAATGCATTAAAGCCTATTATAATTTTGCAAAAGAAAGTTTTGCGTACAATATATTTTAAGAAAAAAGACAAGCATGTTGGTAATCTTTTTGTCCAGTATAAAATTCTTTCGGTCTATGAACTGTACATATATGAGCTACTGAAATGTGTTCTTCGTTCTGCTGAAAAATTGCATTCTGAGGAACATACGAATAACCTCTTCAAAAATAAAGAAAACTCCCGTTCAACGCGCAGTGCTAAAAAAAATTCTTCTAAAATTGCCTTCCAAGTCAAACAGGTTTAAAAAATGTTCGCTAGCCTATAGGGGAGCAAAATTGTTCAAACTGCCGATTGAAAACGGTGTTCTAGAAACACCTCGTGTGATGGATAAAACCAATTTTTCAAAAATTGTTCATATCATAAAGGATCTATATATTCTAGGCAATATAGACTTAACTGACTTTGTGTTTAGATAGTTGAAGTGAATAGAGCAGTCAGACTTCCTCCTAACGAACTAAAGAATTCCTGTCCACAAAAGTGGTGCGGGTTGTTCGGTGGAGGTGGAGGAAGTCTGTCAACGTTACATAAATCTTGGGTTTTGGAATCCTGACATTTGGGTGCCAGAACCTAATCTTGATCAATGTAACGTACCCCTTCCCTCAAACTAAACACTTTTCAAAGCCTCTCAGGATGTTCTACATCAGTCAGGTAGCTCAAATGCAAAACAATTTCAAATTTTTAGTTACTCTCTATTTTTAATGTTTCGTTTTCTTTGCTTAGGTGAGATTGCTTACTTGCTTTAGTGAGATTGGGATACTTAAATCAACTTAGTTGACTAATATTCATTTTCTGTAACACAATGTTATTGGGGCAGCTTCAAGTGAACCAATGGGTTCCGTCTGCTTTCCTCTCTGTGCTATATATTTGTATATTTATATATATATATATATATATATATATATATATATATATATATAAGTATATATATATGTACATAACTATATATATATATATATATATATATATATATATATGTATATATATATGTATATAACTATATATATATATACATATATATATATATATATATATATATGTATATATATATATATTATATATTATATATATATATATATATATATATGTATATGTATATATATATATATATATATATATATAAATATATGTTTGTATATATATATATATATATATAAATATAAAAACAAATAAATATATATATATATATATATATATATATATGTGTGTGTGTGCTTATATTTTAGACTTTTTGTTGCTATTAGTATTATTTTGTATCAGAGAAGAAAATTCTTCTTCTCTTTTTTCCAAGCCGCGAATCATTAATGGAGTCAATAAATATTTGCAAACTTAGCTTTTCTTGTCGAACCAATTTGGGCCAATCGATATAGAGTGAGACAAAGAAACGTAGTATAATTCCGGAAATGTTCTTATACCTGATCGAGACTCAAAATTTTTTGAAATTGTCGCAATTGCCGACATTTCATTCAACTATATTTGCTTCAAGGCAAAATAATCAGTATAACTCACTATTTTCGGTCAACTCTTTTCAAAAACTTTTTAAAAACCAACTGACAGAACACAGATAAACCATTTCAACAACTAAATTTAAAAAAATACTTGCATTTTTCAATATTCCTGATAACCGGGGGAAAAAGAGATAAAAGCGAGAAAATGCGAAGAATAGCCTATAAGAAAGAGATTAGTAACGAGAAAATTCCTCTACGGATAATTTGAACCCATTCAAAAGATTCAAAAAATTGGAGCAAAACGGACACTCATCAGAAAACTGTTTTCAACATTTTTTCACATTATTCGAGCTGCGAAAAAATAAAAAAAGGAACAGAAGAACAAGACGGCACATATGCTGCAGAAAAATAAGAGCCTAAGAAACTAGCCATTCATACCATACCCTATAATAAAGCGATATTGTTGCTCTCTTCCGGATTATATAAATTTAAGCCTTATAATGCTTAAGAACTTGTTTCACTTCGATAAAAATATTATTAAATTAGGGAATAACTAAAAGAGTACATAACTGGCAGACGGCCGGACAGTAGCCACGATATAGACTGTGAAGACCAATAGTTCAAAAGCCCATAAAGACCGAACACAAAAATCTGCTACTCAGTCTTCTATTTTCGCATTCCATCTTTCTCTCGAAATCAAACTTCAAACGCAATTTCTTTCTAGCAAACCTAGTTCGGTTGATCTCTATTCAAGTTGATAAGAGTTTACACTCTCAATATAAATTTAATAGTTAAGCACAGAAGTCATTTTCTTGCTTGAGCAAAATTATGATTGAAAAATTTCACCTGATTGACCAAAAACCAATACCAAGGAGAGCCGAAAATTACATCACTCACACAAATTCGACTCTATAGTGACAGATCTGTCAGAAAGTGGCACATTAATTCTTGTCGCATGGCAAAATGTTCGCAACAAACTGAAGACTCTGAAACTGACCCAAAGCAAAACCAGACTTAGACCGTTGTCTTTAATTTAAAAATCTTTTACAAACTGTTTAATTCATTAAACTATGCCATTCGAACAAAAATAGATATAAGAAAAATAAAGATGAAACGGTGAGATGAATTTGATAAAAAATTGATAAATCTGAGTTAATAAATCGAGAAGTGATTCTCAACATATTCTGTGATATTATTGATCGCGGATCAACGACTAACCAGAGCAGTCAGGCTGCGGGACTCAGGCAGACAGATTGCAATTGATTCCCATGACCCCAACAGGGATCGCAAAAAAACTGAAAAAATTGATTGATTGTTTCACAAAACATATCGGAATAAGTTACCTTATGTTAGAATACGACACACTCCTGTTTATTGATGAAAACATACAGGATTAGCGTCAAAACCAATAAAAAAATTCGACTTCGTAACACAGATTAATTAGAACAAATATCAAATACGGGGCATTCAAATCCAAAAACTGGTCTTTATGGGTTCATCGCCATTCTAATTTTGATTTCGCTTTTCGATACTGACTCTGTTCATTTTAGATTCTCCTACTGAGTACCTAATTGCCACTGAAAAACGATTCGAGCAGAATGAGCAACGAAACTAACCTAGCGAAGTCAAAACAAGTAGGCAAAAAAGAGTCCAAATTAGGTATGAAACAAAATTTTGATTGACAAAATAAAACATTGCAAAATAATTCTTGAAATGCAGTCCATTGATTTGAGCAGAAAAATTGCAAATCCCTTGCCTGGCCTGATTGGCATACCAAGTGACCACCAATAGCCAAAAAGACAGAAAGAACAAATTAACAAATCTAGAAAATTAAAAATTTACCGATTGAGATATAGACACTATGTGTAAAAGCATTTAAAACCAACATTTTCTATCAAAAACATATTAGATGGAACATTTACATAACTCCTAAACAAATGCTGCTCAACGTTACGAATGTAGCCGAAGCTAATTAGATCAAAATCAAAAAATCTAAAACCACTTAAGCCTAAGTTTTGAAAAGATAAACTGAAATTTAAGTTATCTGACGTAAATAAGATAATTGATAAGTTTAATTGAGATGTTAAAAACTACGCCAGAGCCAAGCGGCAAGCTCAAAAAAATCTGAAAAACTCTTTGGTAAAATTTTCATTTTTTGATATCCATAACGTTTAAATTCTCTTCAGGCCAAACTATGGAAAAAACTATGAAATGCTGCCACAAACCGGGCTAGAAATATTAAACGGCGACCACAGCCATAAAAATTAATTAAAATTTAGAAAGATAGAAAAATAAAGAAACCATTAGCAAAAGGTGCCGGTATTCTGGAATCAAAATTCTTCAAAAAACATTTCTGCGTTGTAAAATATACGCACTAACTTAGCTGCAAGCTTCTAAGTTTTTATTGGCGCCTGAAAATGCAAAAATGGCAAAATCCGAATCATGAAAAACTCCGTAAATGTTGGTTTTAAAGTCCTCTGAAGATTAGATAAATGCAAACTATTATTCGAGATAGACGTTTCTGATAGCATGTAACCCATACAAACCACGACCTACCTCGATCAAGAACTAAATTGAGAAACAAATCAAGAAAACGGACAAAAAGAAGGTAACATAACCACCTAAAGCCGGACGATATTCTCTCCAAAGACAAGCCGGCGACTAATTACGACAGGCGCCCGCTGCGGCTAAGGGATGGTAGGGTTAGGAGGTGGGCGTCTCAGGCGGGGATGAAGCATAGGGGGTTAAAGGGCGGGAAGAGGGGTTACATGACGCAAGGTGAAAGAGGGTGAACGGCGAGTGTCGTGAGTGGTTCGAGATTGGGCATGAGTGAGTGGTGGAGGCGACCACAGTCGTCTGAAGATTAGATAAATGCAAAATATAAATTCCAGATAGACGTTTCTGATAGCATGTGACCCATACAAACCACGACCGACCTCTATCAAGAACTAAATTGACAAACAAATCGAGAAACCGGACAAAAAGAAGGTAACATAACCACCTGAAGCCCGACGATATTCTCTCAAAAGACAAGCCGTCGACTGACTTCGATAGGCGCCCGCTGTGGCTAAGGGATGGTAGGGTTAGTAGGTGGGCGTCTCAGGCGGGGATAAAGCATAGGGGGTTAAAGGGCGGGAAGAGGGGTTACCTGACGCAAGGTGAAAGAAGGTGAACGGGGGGTGTCGTGAGTAGTTCGAGATTGGGCATGAGTGACTGGTGGAGGGGTTTATGTGGGTAATTCAACGGTTTCCCATGTCTCGCAAGCTTAGCGACTACTAAATCGTAGAGCTCTAAGAGAGCTTCCAAGACACTTAATGCCTATTTATTGTAGAATTGAGGAACAAAAATTTGAACAAAACTCAAACAAAAAATCAGTCGAGCGAAAAATATCTATAGGAAAGCGGGACCAAAATAATTGCTAAAAACTTCGTTAAAAAGATTCAATCTGACCATGAAATGATCCAGACCGGTCTGCTTATTTCAACCCTGCAACTGTAGTAAACACTTAAAAAACTGGAGCCAGCTGAAAGATAAATGCAAACTAACGGCTCTTGGGCTTTAACTGGATATAATGAATCTATCGTGCTCACATCTTACAAAAAAAAAGGGGAGCACAACAAATGCAATTTTCGAAAACAAATCTTGCGATTGTCGGAGCACAATAACAGACGACTGAGAGGATAAAAGTGGCTAATAAGTACAATGACAAAAGAAAAATAAAAACCAAGCATGCCAAAAAAGGAAAAATCAGGAAAACATTAGACTGCTATTGATTTCTAGAGATTAAAAAAAATAGAACTCAAAAGCATATTAAAAAGCATTTCTTTTCCTTCAGTGATTACCGACCTCTGTCAAGAACTAACTTGACAAAAAGGTAAGAGCAATGACAAAACCAAGGAAACATAGCCGACAAAATCCGGGCCAAATTTTCTCAAGCGACCAAGGATCGATTGGCCTCAGTAACAGCAAACTGGTTCTAACAGATGTTAACCTTTGCTGTGCAGGTTTCCAAAAGACTGCAAAAATTGGGAACAAAACAGAAGGAGCCAAATAGTTTAAAACGGGGGAGTTTAAAAATGGCTCAACATTGCATCTACATGTTTAATACATAAAGAAAGTGGCTAAAACCACTCTGAACCCTAAATGTCTTAATATTTCTGCGAATGACCATTATGACAGATACAAGTCACCATCTTCGAAATCCAACTGCTTTGAAAATACGGCACTGAACAAAGAATACTCGATGAGCAAAATTCTTTCGTGACGTTTTCTCTCCCCCTCTGAATAATACAAGAAAACATAACCCACTAAACGTCGGAAGAATGGCTCTCGAACGACTAGTGGGAGCTCTAATGAACTGCAGCCAGCTCCGGTCGTGGTGGGGGGGGGGGGGGGGGTGAGTGGGGGAGAGGGAGCCTGAATGGGACTAAGATGTTCAAAAGTGGGCTTCAAATAACCACAGAGGTTAACACACCGCTATTAAGATTTAAAAAAATGGCACCAGTTTCGGCGCACTTTTCATTTGTCTTTTAGTATTAAATTGCCGCCAATTGAGTTCAGCTGCTTGAAATTGTGATTGAGAGAGAACTTTAGATCACGCGAAACGTAAAAGTCACTCGAAAAGTCAAAATTGTCAAGCAAAAATTTTGCATAAAAAAAGACAATAATTGCTATGAACTTCGTTCAAGAGCAATTAAAAATCAACCAAAATTCTCTCATCTTTTAACTTTTCTTCAAAAGAGTGATTAAAACTTTTTTTCACATAAAGCATTGACTTTTACATAATCTTTGTTATAATTAACCGATTTAAGTAAAATCACCCAAACTCATCTTGAAAACCACGATGTGACCTCGAAAGATTACAATTCTAGTTCCTTTTCATTTCCACCAACCGTACAGTTTTCGTTATTCGATTAACCCAATTCTGCGTTTATATTTTTTCATAAGCTTACCTAATCAAATAATGGAGAAATTTAATATATAGGATTAATTGAGCTAAGCTTTGGCCATTCCAATCCAAAAATAGACGAAAAATCTGCGCATGAATCAAATGACATTGTCAAACTTATATACATCGCGGGCTGTTCTCCTCCTTCAGAGCACGCAAAAAATCGATTTCACTATAATCCATTTCTTTCCGGCTATTAACCAATTGCGATTCTTTCAGTGCCAATTTGTATCAGCTGACTATGTTTCTCAGCATAAATATTTTTCTAATTTTTACTTTTTCGGTTTTTTACCATTTTTTTTACTTAAGCACAACCATAAAAGGTAAACTTAGGGGCATCTCGTCGTTTGCTTTTGCTATAACCCAGATTGCAATTGTAACTAAAAGCAGAAAAATTCAGATAGTTGTTCCGACCCACTTTAGTGGGGGAGGAACTATATACTCAAATGGGTTTTTTTATCAGATAATTTTGGCCGATCGATATAATCATCGTAGAGAGTTGTGAGTGGTATCAATAAGAAGCCCGTCCAGCGTAGAATATGGAATTCAAAAGATTTTTTCAATTTTTGCTTTTTATAGGGAGTTATCGGGGTTTAAAGTTTTGTGAATATTTGACGTAATTCATCTGTTTTTATTGACATTTACGGTATTTTCGACCTAATTTTCGTCACATTTGCTAAAATTTGTTCAGATTTTTTGCTGTAGTGTTATTAATTTTATCTCTTAAGATAGAGGAGGGTTGCTGAGTTCTTTGGCTAGAATTTTTGCTAAATTTTTAAAAATTCGATTTTTTTCGGGACCAAAGTTGCTTTTTTTAGCCTACTGATTTCAAATTTGCCGGAAGTAATTACCTTAAGCTGCGGCCATATTCTCTTTAAGCTGGCAAACGAGCTAGTTCTACACCCACTGGCTTATAATTTAATGTTCGGAATGGTTCTATGGTTTTTATACTACGCGTTAGCATGTTTTTTTTTATTTTGGCGCATAATTGCATATATTATGAGTTCATTTTGTTTCCTTGTCAAATTATCATATTATTGACATTTCAAATTGAAGGAAATTATAGTAGGAAAAGTGCACAGCGTTGGAAAAAAGCGTATCTGGATATGTTAGTTGTTTTAGTTATGTAGTTTATGCTTTTTGGGCTGAGACACAGTTATCTCGTAAAATTTAAATGGATTTTTTTGCCTATATTTGTCTTTTTTGTCGCTGAAAGCCATGTACCTGATAAATAATACGTCTCAATTGCTTCCCCAGGACGTATAACTCAACCTATTTAAAGACTTCAGTTTATAGCTGTTTGTTTTAATGACTTGAAAATTGAAATCAGAAAAAAAATCTCCTATGCTTTCATTTACTTAACCATGTAACTCGATCTCACTAATTAGAAGTCTCAATTACTTTCGTTGATTCATAAAATCTTTTGCGCTTGGTTATGTGTTGTGACCTATTGCTTCGACCATTAATTCCACAAAAACTTTTTGAGATTTCTAAACTGTTAAATTTTTGGGTTTCTTTTTGTTGTCATCTCCTCGTAGTCCTTATATAAGGAAGGCTTCTCTAAGTTAAAATGACAAAAAATTGACAATTTGAAGTTCTTGCAGGCGACATTATATAATTATAGTGCCTTGAAAGTGTGATCTCGTATAATTGTTTGAAGTTTTAGCTTCTTTATATATTTGTTGTTATTTTGTGGGGTCGTGACTTAGTCACATTATTAACAGGCCCAATTAGTTTCCTGAGGTATTGCAACTTAATCCATTACTGTTTGTTGAAATTTTATTAGTCTTCTATGACTTTTGAAAATATTCCTTTTCAAAAACATATTTGGGTTTTTGAGCTTCATTTTTTTAAATAGTATTTCGGTAAATTTGTAGCTCAGTCTCTGTAAAAACAGGTCACAGCCCGTTTCCAGTTAACTGCAATATGATTTCTATAATGGTTTTAGCTTCAAACAGTTGTTTCTCGGCTTTGTTACAACTGTTACTACGAGACTTCACAAAATATTTCAGATTTTTTATATTTGTACATTTTATACGATTTTTGTTTTCTTTTTTAATTTATGACAATAATCGTAGATTCCATTGGCTTTGAAAATTTGCGCAATTGAAAAATGGATAATGACATGTTTTAATTGCTTCCCTTGGAGATATAAATGAACATTTTAGGGATTTCAGTTGACATCTAATGACATTAATAACGGTAAAACTAATTGTTTTCAAAAATGGAAACGTATTTTTGAATTTCGCACCCATGGTGTTATAAATGAACCTGTTAGTAATTTCAGTTTTTATCTATTGGTGTTAATCACTTTGAAACTAACTTTTTTCAAAATGAGAAAGGTATTTCTTTTAACTTCCTAACTTTTTGCTCTTTTTAGTCGACCTGTTAACCAGTCAGATTGAGGACAGGTCTCATGTCTTTTTTAATGAAGTATAGGTTAAATTGTTTCGTTTAGGTTTTATCTGATGGGAGTTTGATTTTGCTATGATTTTATTTATAGCCATCGAGTTTTGGTCGTAAATATTGTTTGATATTTATTATTTTCCTTTCTAGTAGTCATATTATCAACGACATTCATCGGCCCTCTAGGGTGGTATTATTGCTTTCCATTGGTTTTTTATTGAACGATATGTATGTTGTTGAAGGTTTTCTAACTCTTCATCATTTGGCAGCCAATTAACTCAGAAATGTGGATGAGCAGTGTCGGAAACTTATGTGCGTACGCACATTACCGAGCCTCCTTGTTAATCTCAAAAAGCAAATCATCGCTAACCACACCAAGAGACAATGTTTTCTTTGAGAAGTTTAAAATTTTCGTGTGAGTTTAAAATTAGCTAGTAATGAAAATGTATAGAATTTCTTCCTCACTGGATGTGTTACCATATTCTTGCTCAGTTAGCAAACATTTATTTCATTTTTCATTCGCCTTATTGGACGTTAACACTGCACGCTTGATTCTATTTCGGTACCGGCAACCAGAAAAAACTGCTACAAATCAAATAATTAACTCTATAAAATATGGAATCAATTCACGTCAATCACTTTATGTTGCTCTGGGATGATTTCCACAAGAGGAGGAAATGAAAAATACGATTCTATTTATCAGCAGAAGAAGCACTAGTTGAATCACCTTTTTTCAGTATATAATTAAGTAACATTATTATTATAAAGTGCACCGAATTTGCGAATCTAACATCTTTTAGAACCATAACATTCAGAAAGATCAGCGACATGATTGAGTCAATAATGGTGAAATAACAAAGAAATTGAACAAAACGAGTACGTTGCAGAACCTACAGACGATTGATGTATAGCTGCGACAATTAAACAGAACTGCTGAGCAATTATTTATAACCAACGATTTTAATCTTCTATACAATTATTCACAGATTAATAATTGTAGCGGCTCTATTTCCATGGGCAAAGAATGGGCTGACAACCAGAAAATCTACTAAAAATAATTGGGGAAAACATTGCATGTGAAAATCAAAGCTTTGCGTTTGTCTACTGTGTCTGATACAACTTCAACATTTGATTATTTTTAATACTCAATATAGGAAAATGGCGGCCAAATTGCCGAAAAATAGCCACCGTTGATCCGCTTGCCGCACATTGGTATTAAAAAAAAATAATAAAACGTGATCGAAAGGTAAAGAGAACTGAAAATAAAGCAGGATAAGTTCTAACCCACAATTCAAAAAAATTTGCATTGACTAAACAAAAAGCTAGTCATAGAAAGGACTATCAATGGATTGGAAGAACCATTGATCCAAAACAGCGGAAAATAGTAAAAATGAAAGTCAAATTGCCGCACATAGACAAAACAATCAATTGAGAAAGCGAATTTTTGTTCCAACACAGTTTTCTCATCTAAAATTAGAGTTCAAAAATTTCACGCAGCAAAACCACTATCATATCTGCTCTCACTTATCTCAGTAGTACCACTCCCGCGCTGTCTTTCGCAATTTCACTAAAGGCATTAGATCAAATTGACGAACTTTTCTCATCAGGCTATCTTAAGAGTCTGCTAATTCGATATATAACTGCAGAATTGGGTCGAAACGCCCTCTCAAAAATGTGTTCATCCAATCTTCAAAGTGATACCAAATTATTGACAGTTACAATCAGCTGTCATGATTCATTCTTGCAGTCCGGGAGCTTCAACCTAAGGCAAATAACAAACCAACGAATTTGCCTCTGGATTGCCAAACAAATGCCTTGAACTGTTCTGCTGTTATTGATAACGCGTTCAAAACAGGTTAAAAACAAGGTTGTGAAGCTAATGGACTGCCAAACGTAATTGGTAGTCCTCTATCAACTTTAACAACGCGTTGTTTGCATTATAATACGATAACAAGTTTGCTGTTGGTATGGCTGAACACAATCTGGCAACAAGCAAGGATAGATAAGCTGCGATGGATTTTAGTATAGAAAGAACGGGACTCATTGGCTACCAATGGTCTCAATAAAGGTTGCGTGAAGAGGAAATTTGTCGCTCTCAGGTTTGCTTAGAAGTATTTCTCCGCTGTGTGAAAAAAAGCTAGACCGTTTATTCAAGCAGTTTCGAATTATGTGACGTTTCATTTCGTGTACATTAAATTGCTCTTCGACAACAACCTGATGTTTTATCTGTTGGATTTTTTTGATGTTGCCAAAACTTACGTTTGTTCCGGTACGCACAAAATAGGGAGTCAGACGCATATCGGAGGTCAACACGATAAAAAAAATCTTACTGCCGCACGATAAAAAAAATCTGGAAATCAGTAAAATGCCGAGTTAGTAAGAACAACTTAAAATGTCTTTTTGACGCAACATTCACTTTGCTTATCATCGTTAAAATAAAAAAGAAACAACAAAATAGGCCTGCACACCCAAAACACTACGGATGAATAAGAACGGAGGACAGTCAATTGTTCAAAACTCATCGAAAAAAATCATTTTCTCAATTCGCCCAGCGTCTGATCACGTGGTTAGGGAACATGCTTAGATATTTGGAATAGTTCAGCTTCTTGAATACTTACACAGGAAGAGGACATTTAGTGAAAATGCGTCAATGAATCAGTTGTATGGAAAATTGTTTTTTCTTTCTAAAAGTTTTTTATAGTTTCTAATTTTTTCATTTTTTTCGGAGTCAATCATCTGACAATGGCATGCACAGAATTAAAAAATCTATAAAATGAGCACCAACCTCATATAAAACCTTGGTTCAATTTTCTGGAATTTGATGAAAAGAAATCAATTCACTTTTCTTCGATAAAAGAATGTCTTTTACGTAGGTGTCCGCGCAAGGCAGCAAACTTCCAGGACCTTTATTCGCTTCAACAGGAAACACGTTTTTGGGATTCGCTTTTTTTGATCTCCTCGTTAATAAAAACTTGAACTTGATCTCTCGACCAAGAACTTATCTTTGTCTGATGTCGATTTATTCTGGTGTTGGATTTACTTACTGTCAGGCTTGTTTGAGATTTTGCACTGGCTGCTGATGCACTGGTTGCCTATAATCTAAAGAGATGAAATGGCCTATGAGCTCAACAGCAGTATAGTTGCTAGTGTATGTTGACAGTTGATTGAAATCTGATCAGAAACAAACGGGAAAGAAAAAGAAATACATATGATTTCCTTACCCCAATCTTAAGGACATTTTACTGTTTTCAAATTTTTTCCCTGTTGCAATATGATTAGAAACACACGAGAGAGTAAAAACTCAATAAACTTTCCTCACAGCAAGCTTGTGGACAACGGATCGCTGCGTTAGCAAATACATCCGTTCGATTTGCACGATTCAACGGTACAAAAACTGTCGGTGATCATGGCGTAAATGCCTCCTAAGATAGAGAACTGACCCTTTTAGTTTTTTGAATGGTAGCAAAAGTTATCAACTGCCAATGGGATAACTGCTGGAAGCAGGCATATGACCTTGGTGTGACTATGATGATAAAAACTCAGTTTGGTTCAGGTACCGACAATATCACAAAGTAATGTCCAAATAAGTTCAACTCATGATTTCGACGCAAAATCGTCAATTTTTGGGAAGAAATTACATCTACAGAACTTGTGAAGCTCTCCAATTAATGTTCAATTTTGAAAACGCGAGCAAGATGACCATACCTAGCTTCTTAAGACTACTAGAAATGTTATCAACGGACTCACTTTATTCAAACAAATTCGGATTAACGCAAATAAAAACAACCACAGCAACGGATAGCCAATTGCTGGAACACCTATTAATGCTCGTAACAATTTTAGTCTATCACTTATCACAATTGCACTGGATTCTGAAAATGGTGGGAACTATTCAGAGTTTCAAAATTTTAATCTCATCTTGAATCACATCTTGGGACTGGCATCTTCCTCGTGCAAATTAAAATTTTAACACCTTCCGGAACTGACAGAAAACAATTGCGAAATTTGTCATCTTTTAGACTCTTAACGCTTCTGCGTCCCTTGACAACTTTTTCCACACCACCTCGATACTTGATACTACACAACTCTCACCGCAACAGAACAGCCTCCTCCACCATAATATCTTTGATCTCATTGGTCATAGTCTTGTTAAATTAGAATAGCCAGCACTCCCTTAGAACCTTTAATTGCATGATTTTGCGCTAGATCACCCTATGATCCTTCTAAGGAAAATAGCACCTGCGCCCCCAAAACACTACGGATGGACAAAAACGGAGGACAGTCAATTGTCCAAAACTGATAGAAAAAAATCATTTTCTTTCACCCAGTCTTCTGATCACGTGGTTAGGGAACATGCTTAGATATTTGTAATAGTTCAGCTTTTTTTAATACTTACAGAGGAAGAGTACATTTTGAGAATCAACTGTATGAAGAATTTTTTAAATTCAATTTTAGTTTCAAATTTTTACAATTTTTTATTGGAGTCAATCATCTGATAATGACATGAACGAAATTAAAAATCTCCAAAATGAGCACCAACTTAATATCAAATTCGACCTTGGCTCAATTTTACTGGAATTTGATGAAAAGAAACTAATTCAGTTTTCTTCAATAACAAAATTCTTTTATGTAGGTGTTAGCGCAAGGCAGCAAACTTCCCTGACCTTTAATCGCTTCAACAGGAAAAACTATTTTTTGTTTTGCTTTTATCTGATCTCCTCAATTAAAAATGGAACAATCTGATTCAAATTATGAGGGTCGCAGTTTTGGCGATGGCCTTGCTTTCAAGGCAGGTTTTCATGAAGCTTCCAAAAAGCAAGAAAAAAAGTCCCGCTATTCACACTCGCTAAAACAAGCAATCTTTAATCCTTTCAAAAAGTGAAATCCAACGCCGTCTGTTGAAAATTAACAGATAAAAACGATCTTGCCCTTTGCTATCAACTGATTACCTTAAACGAAATTCCCAGTCTCTTGGAAAGTAAGAGACCTTTGTGACTCACCAAAAAAGAGTAGCCAGCCAACCATTACAAACTTGAATTGCATGATAATGCGCTAGATTACCCTCTGATCTTTCTTAGGAAAAAAGCTCAAAGACGGACTGTGCGGGTTTGCCAGCATCAATTAAACGCTTACTTGAGAACTTGATCTTTATCTGGTGTCAGATTTCCTCACTTGAAATTTTTTGTCCGGCTCGCTTGAGATTTTATCAACTGCCATCAGCCTGCTTGCTGAAGACAACTGAGTGTGGTAGGACTATGGCCAAAAAAAATCAGTTTGAGTCAATTTCCCACAAAGTCAAGGTTCGCAGAACACTGGCTTAGCGTTGCTTGGGTCTACAAGCAGAAAGTCGGCCAAAAAATCACGGCAAACCTCTATTGGAAGTTGCTGACGCCAAATTTTATTTTTTATTAAAACAGTGCCTACCAACTCTAGAGGGCTTCCAACTGATGATGCACTGTCTGCCTATGATCTAAGGAGATAAAATGGCCCATGTGTTCAGCAGCAGTATAGTTGCTAGTATCGAGTATGTTGAGAGTTGATTTCATTCTGATTAGAAACAAACGGGAAAGAAAAAGAATGCGATAAGATTTCCTCAAAACAATCTTAAGGACATTATACTGTTTTCAACTTTTTTCTTTGAAGCATTCTGATTAGAAAAAAACGGGAAAGAAAAAGTTCAACAAACTTTCCTCACACCAGGCTTGTGGACAAGTTTAGAGAAACTTATCAAACATTCGAATCTCAGCATTAGCAGATACATCCGTTCGATTTGCACGACTCAATAAACGGTACAAGAAATGTCGGTGATCATTGCGTAAATGCCTCATAAGATAGAGAATTGACCCTTTTAGTTTTTTGATTGGCAGAAATTATCAACTGCCAATGGCATAGCTGCTGGAATTAGGCATATGACTTTGGTGTGACTATGATGATAAAAACTCAGTTTGGTTCAGGTACCGACAATATCACAAAGTACTGCCCAAATAAGTTCAACTCGTGATTTCGATGCAAAATCTTGAATTCTTGAAGGGAAAGTTACATCTACAGAACTGGTGAAGCTCTCCATTTAATGTTCAACTTTGAAAGTGTGAGCAAGATATCCATACAACAAAAGTCATGACAAAAGCTACATTATTCAGTCAGGTCAAGTTTTTTGCAGAATCTAATTTTGGGTCAAACGCCATCAGGAGAGATACAATATGAAGGATAGCTTAAGAATCCTAAGAATTTTATCTACGGATTCTTTTTATTCCAACAATATTGGATAAACGCAAAAAAACAACCCCAACAACGGATCGCCAATTGCTGGAACACCTCTTGATGCTCGTAACAATTTTAGTCTTTATCACTTCAAGTGCAGTGAATTCTGATAACGGTGAGGAAGATACAGGGCTCGACGATTTTGACCACATCTTGAATCAACTATACAGGGCTTGTAGATTTTGATCACATCCTGAATCACTTCTGGGAACTGGCATCTTATCTGATCTCCTCGATAAAAAGTGGCACCTTGAGATTCAAAATATGAGGGTCGCAGTTTTGGCGATGGCCTTGCTTTCAATGCAGGTTTTCATGAAGCTTCCAAAAAGCAAGAAAAAAACTCCCGCTATTCACACTCGCTAAAACAAGCAATCTTTAATCCTTTCAAAAAGTGAAATCCAACATCGTCTGTTCAAAATTAACAGATAAAAACTATCTTGCCCTTTGCTATCAACTGATTACCTTACGCGAGAATTTTCAAGTCTCTTTCAGGTTTTCACTCAGGGTATGAGTCGTTTGTGACTCACCAAAAAAGAGTAGCCGGCCAACCCTTACAAACATGAATTGCATGATAATGCGCTAGATTACTCTCTGATCTTGCTAAGGAAAAAGAGCTCAAAAACGGACTCTGCGTGTTTGCCAGCATCAATTAAACGCTTACTTAAGAACTTGATCTGTCTGGTGTCAGATTTCCTCACTTGAAAAATTTTGTCCGCCTCGTTTGAGATTTTATCAACTGCCAATAGCCTCCTTACTGTAGACAACTGAGTGTGGTAGGACTATGGTCAAAAAAATTCAGTTTGAGTCAATTTCCCACAAAGTCAAGGGTCGTAGAACACTAGCACAGCGCTGCCTGGCTCTACAAGCAGAAAGTCGGCCAAAAAATCACGGCAAAAATCTATTGGAGGTTGCTGATCCCAAATTTTATTTTTTTTACTAAAACAGTGCCTAACAACTCTAGAGGGCTTCCAACTGATGATGCACTGTCTGCCTATGATGCCGAACTCATCGGCCATTTTATCTCTTTAGATCATAGGCAGACAGTTTTATAGTTTCTATTTTTTTCATTTTTTTCGGAGTCAATCATCTGACAATGGCTAGCACAGAATTAAAAAATCTCTAAAATGAGCACAAACCTCATATCAAACTCGACCTTGGTTCATTTTTCTGGCATTTGATGAAAAGAAATCAATTCAGTTTTCTTCAATAAAAGAATGTCTTATACGTAGGTGTCCGCACAAGGCAGCAAACTTCCAGGACCTTTATTCGCTTCCACAGGAAACACGTTTTTGGGATTTGCTTTTTTTGATCTCCTCGTTAATAAAAACTTGAACTTGATCTCTCGACCAAGAACTTATCTTTGTCTGATGTCGATTTATTCTGGTGTTGGATATACTTACTGTCAGGCTTGTTTGAGATTTTGCACTGGCTGCTGATGCACTGGTTGCCTATAATCTAAAGGGATGAACTTTCCTTACAGCAAGCTTGTGGACAACGGATCGCTGCGTTAGCAAATACATCCGTTCGATTAGCACGATTCAATGAAAGGTACAAAAACTGTGATCATTGCGTAAATGCCTCCTAAGATAGAGAACTGACCCTTTTAGTTTTTTGAATCGCAGTAAAATTTACTGCCAGAACTGACAGAAGACAATTGCGAAACTTGTCATCTTTTAGACTCTTAACGCTTCTGCGTCCCTTGGCAACTTCTTCCACACCACCTCGATACTTGATACTACACAACTCTCACCGCAACAGAACAGCCTCCTCCACCATAATATCTTTGATCTCATTGGTCATAGTCTTGTTAAAATAGAATAGCCAGCACTCCCTTAGAACCTTTAATTGCATGATTTTGCGCTAGATCACCCTGTGATCCAGCTAAGGAAAATAGCACCTGCGCCCCCAAAACACTACGGATGGACAAAAACGGAGGACAGTCAATTGTCCAAAACTGATCGAAAAAAAAAATCATTTTCTTTCACCCAGTCTTCTGATCACGTGGTTAGGGAACATGCTTAGATATTTGTAATAGTTCAGCTTTTTTAATACTTACAGAGGAAGAGTACATTTTGAGAATCAACTGTATGAAGAATTTTTTAAATTCAATTTTAGTTTCAAATTTTTACAATTTTTTATTGGAGTCAATCATCCGATAATGACATGAACAGAATTAAAAATCTCCAAAATGAGCACCAACCTAATATCAAATTCGACCTTGGCTCAATTTTACTGGAATTTGATGAAAAGAAACTAATTCAGTTTTCTTCAATAAAAAAATTCTTTTACGTAGGTGTCACCGCAAGGCAGCAAACTTCCCTGAACTTTAATCGCTTCAACAGGAAAAACTATTTTTGGTTTTGCTTTTATCTGATTTCCTCAATTAAAAGTGGCACAATGTGATTCAAAATATGAGGGTAGCAGCTTTGTCGATAGCCTTGCTTTCAATGCAGACTTTCAAGAAGCTTCCAAAAAGCAAGAAAAAAATCCCGCTACTCACACTCGCTAAAACAAGCAATCTTTAATCCTTTCAAAAAGTGAAAACAAAACTCCGTCTGTTGAAAATTAACAGATAAAAACGATCATCCTGCCCTTTGCTATCAACTGATTACCTTAATAAGTTCAACTAGTGATTTCGATGCAAAATCTTGAATTCTTGAAGGGAAAATTACATCTACAGAACTGGTGAAGCTCTCCATTAAAAGTTCAATTTTGAAAGCGCGAGCAAGATATCCATACAACAAAAGTCATGGCAAAAGCTACATTATTTAGTCAGGTCAAGTTTTTTGCAGAATCTAATTTTGGGTCAAAAGCCATCAGGAGAAGTACAATATGCAGGGTAGCTTGAGAATCCTAAGAATTTTATCTACGGATTCATTTTATTCCAACAAATTTGGATAAACGCAAATAAAAACAACCAAAAAGCATCGCCAATTAGTGGAAAACTTCTTGATGCTCGTAACAATTTTAGTCTTTATCACTTCAATAGCAGTGGATTCTAAAAATGGTGGGAACGATACAGGGCTTGAAGATTTCGATCACATCTTGAATCACATCTTGGACTTCGCATCTTCTCCGTGGCAATTAAATTTACCCTTTTTCCGGAACTGACAGAAGACAATTGAGAAGCTTGTCATCGTTTAGTATCAAGTATCGTGGAATCTTAAAATGGTGAGGACGATACAGGGCTCGAAGATTTTGATCACATCTTGAATAGTTATTTGAATGGCAAATTTTATCAACTGCCGATGAAATAACTGCTGGAATTAGGTATATGGCCCCGGTGCGACTATGATGTGAAAACTCAATTTTGTTCAAGTATCGACAATATCACAAAGTCCTGCCCAAATAGTTCAACTCATGACTTCGACGCAAAATAGTCAATTTTTAAAGGAAAATTGCATCTACTGAAGCTCTGCATTTAATGCACATCATTGAAAGCGCGAGCAGATTTCCAAACATCAAAAGTCATT
This sequence comes from Convolutriloba macropyga, assembly GCF_964194025.1. NCBI lineage: Eukaryota > Metazoa > Xenacoelomorpha > Acoela > Convolutidae > Convolutriloba > Convolutriloba macropyga. Next base: position 25,397,040 of record NC_134476.1, on the reverse strand, counting down.
GCAAAGGCTAAATTATTGAGTCAGGTCAAAATTTTTGGAGAAACTAATTTTCGGACAAAAGCCATCAGGAGAAGTACAATCTGCAGGATAGCTTAAGACTCCTAGGAATTTTATCAACGGACTCATTTTATTCCAACAAATTTGGATTAACGCAAATAAAAACAACCACGGCAAGTGTTGGAACACCTCTTGACGCTCGTAACAATTTTGATCTCATCTTGAATCACGACATTAAATTTTTTACCCTTTTTCTGAGATGACAGAAGACAACAGAGAAGCTTGTCATCGTTTAGTATCAAGTATCGTGCATTCTGAAAATAGTGGGACCTATACAGGGCTTGAAGATTTTGATCACATCGTGAATCAACGATACAGGGCATGAACATTTTAATTACATCTTGAACCACATCTTGGAACTGGCATCATCCTCGTGGCAATTGACTTTTTTTTACCTTTTTCCGGTACTGACAGAAGACAATTCAGAAGCTTGTCATAGCTTAGACTCAGCGCTTTTGCACCCCTTGGCAATTTCTTTATACTTGTCATCGCAACTTGGCAATTTTTTCCACGCCACCTTGATATTTGATACTGCACAATTTTCAACCCAGCCGAACAGCCTCCTCCACCATAATATCATTGATCTCATTTGTCATAGTCTTGTTATAATAGAATAGCCAGCACTCCCTGAGAACCTTGAGTTGCATGATATTGTGCTAGATCACCCTGTGATCCCGCTAATGAAAATAGGCCTGAGCCCCCAAAAACTAAGGATGGATAAAAACGGAGGACAGTCAAATGTCAAATTCATCGAAAAAAAATATTTTCTCATTTCGGCCAGTTTTCTGATCACGTGGTCACGGAACATGCTTAGATTTTTGGAATAGTTCAGCTTTTGGAATACTTACAGAGGAAGAGGACATTTTGTGAAAATGCGTTAATGAATCAAAAGTACGAGAAAATTTTTAAATTCAATTTTAGTTAATAATCTTTACAATTTTTTATTGGAGTCAATCATCTGATAATGACATGAACAGAATTAAAAATCTCTGCTGGTGGACATGCTTAGAGAAAATTATCAAACACTCGCATCGCTGCATTAGCAAACACATCTTTTTCAATTGGACGACTCAATGAACTGTACAAGAACTGTCGGTGATCATTGCGTAAATGCCTCTTAAGATAGAAAATTGGCCCTTCTAATTTTTTGAATGGCAAAATTTTATCAACTGCCAATGGCAAAACTGCTGGAACTAGCTCTGACGACACTTGGCACACCAAATTCTGTAACTGTTCGCATTAGCTGTGCGATCTGACGGAAAAACGTGGCGAGTACAAACGGCCCAAAATCTTGAGACAGTAGCGAGGTTTTTCTTCATCATAGACATTAAAAGCTAGATTAATGCATTTTTCAAAAGCCCGAACAGGCATTGGCATTTTAATCTTTTTGAAAAACACGTGCAACTACTTGCACGTTGCTGATGATTTTTCACACCAAAGAGCAGCCAGCAATGATACAGTACATGACCAGCTCTCACCAACATGCTCTATGTATCAAACGGTTGCTCAGTTTGTTTTTGGAGTAGGGTTATAGGTTGCTTTTAGCATCGCACTGTACCTGAAGATTATCCCGTCGGACAGCAGTTCATTCCATAAACCCCTTGCTGCCAGCTGTTCAAAATAACGATTTGAGTAAGAATCTGCTCAAACTAACAGAGTAGAGTGATCTAGTTGCTGTAAGGCCGTTGAAGTACGAAGTAGCTTTGTCAAGGGTTATTGGTTTGATGAAATTAACTTGCAAAAATACGGAAAAATCTGTAGTTCTCGAATCATAGTTCTCGGGACTGTTTGTTGAAAAAAGGTGACCACTTTGCACAAAAAGTGATCAAAAGGACGTGTTAATCGAAAGATCTGAAAAAAAAACTAGAAATAGATTTCTGTGCTCAAGAGACATGCTGCCCATTTCTTGCACACGACGAGTGTTAATCGATTGGCCGCTGACCTGAATGCGTTCAATGCTGATTTTGAGTCTATAAGAACGTGTCAGATGATGAGCACTTCAAGTATCGGCCGTGCCTATGAATGAATTTGAGATGAAGACCAATGCACGTTGTGTAGAGTCAATTGGAGTGACATTTGTAAATTTGACTCAGCTCAGCGAAATGCCGTAGCTTGTGGTGAATCAGCAGTTTCCCTCTGGTTGTCAAGGCGTCGATGCAGCTGCTACAATTCTCCATAATATGAGTTGTGCCAAGAACATAATGTCGGTATCATGATTTTAATTAGCGTTTCATCCTTTAAGGAAAATGTTCGAAAAAATTCATGGTCTAACAAAATCCTCTTTTGCTTTTGAAAATTGGGACAATATATATTCATATGAATTATATATGAATGCATGGATGTATGTTTGCATGTAAATATGCCCCAATATATTTTTCTATCACTGCTGTTGCCATTTCGTCTTAACCTTGCGTGTTAATTCTTGGCTTTTGAATATTTTCTCGAAACAGATAGACAATCTATAAGTTCTTTAGTTGAAATCAGACAGCAGCAAAAAAGAGACGTGCAAAACCAGAAGTAAGAACTCATCTAGCTTCAATCAGTTCCCAAAAACTAAGATTTCCCAAGGGACCCCTCCGTCTTATTTGTCTGCTCAACAAAGCACATGGCACAGAGAAGAGGACAGAAAACATTGAGGAGCCCCATTTACAAACACAACCAATAAGTTTTTCTTCATAAAGATTATTACGAGGGTTTCGGATTTTGTGTGACAAAAAATGTGATCAAACGATTAGGACACATGGCGTTCTCATATCAAGCGCTTTCAATTGAAACTTAATCAAAGGAGTCAGCAATGTTTTTTACACTTCAAAGAATTTGAATTGTATTGGGGCGCTGTCTTTTTACGACTCGAAGAGGAGTATTGGAGAAGTCCTTTTTTTTTAATCAATTTTATTGGAAGCGGGAAATAAAACTCGTGAAAAAATTTGGAGTGATTTTGGCGCTGAACAAAAGTGAAGAGCGGAGCGAAAAGAGAGTGGTTTTTGTTCATACCGCTGTTTTTGAGAGAGCGAGAAATTGATGAGTGAAAAAATTTTCTCTAAGCGAGCGAAATTTTTTTTGTTCACGTGCGGCTTTTAAAAGCAGTTTTTTGCAACTTTTGATGGTTATGAGGCTTGATTATAATATTGTATTAGTTTTAGGTTTGTTTTGATAAGAATTAAAGGTTTCAAGTAGTTAATTTGATTTTTAATGCTAATTTGGAGGTTTTTGATCAGTTTTGCTGATTTTTAGATGAAATTTAATGATTTGTTACCTGTTTCTTTGTTTTACTGCTTTAAGTTGGATTCGAATAGAAGCTTGTTACTTAAGGAATTGTCAGATACCAATTGATTAAAGTTTTGTTAGTATAAATCATTTTTTTCTTAGGAAAAATGACAGAAAAATTGAGAAAATTTTAAACCATTTTTCTCATTTTTTGCGGTTTTTCTTTTTTTAAATCTTACACAAGTGTCTTACACACCCTATTATAACTTCCCCATTGTTTTGCGAGTTTTTCATTGCTCTAATTGCAAAGGAACCTTATTCGGCTTTATGTTTCCTTCTACTATTAAAAAAATTCATTTATTTTTAATAGTTTTTTGTTCAATTTTTTGAATGCCGTTTCTATTTTTCCTTAATTTTTTTATGTCATTTGTGGAGGTTTAGTGTTCACAATAATTGTTCTAGTTGTTTAGTAATAAGTATGGGCAATTTTTGATATGAATCATTTTGTTGAGAAATATGACAAAAAATGGCGAAAATTGGAACTATTTTCCTTAATTTTTTTTTGCAGTTTTTCGTTTTTTTTTCTGTTTTTTAGACAAGTTTCTTAGCCTATTATGATTTGCCTATTGTTTTGCGAGCATATATACCCTATTCGCTGAAAAGAATTTTTCTTTGGATTTATATGATTTTGTAATATTAAAAAATTTGTAACTTTTTCCAGTTTTTTAGTGCAAGTTGTTTTAAAGAGCTTTTTTTCATAATTTGGCCTCAAGTATTTTTAAAACATTCACTTAATTGGTTTTAGTAAGCGCTAGTTGTTTTGATGAAGTAATTTTGGCAAAAATAGCTATTTCGGGATCTTGATTTATAACAAAATTTGATCAGATTTTTTTTTCAGAGTTTAACAGATATGATTTTTTTGTTTTTACTTTTTTGTTTTATGGTTTGGTTTGGAGATAATCGTAAATTAGTGGAGGCAAGTTTTTTCTGATGAGTAGTTGGATGGCGGTTTAATAGATTTTCACTTCGAGTCGTTTCCGGAATTCTTCCGGCTATGTTTTTTTTTTTAAGATCTGTTCACACATTTTCATGATTTTTGAAGTCAAATTGGAGTAGTGATTTTGGTCACGCCGAAACAGGAAATGGAGCGAAAAAGCGAGTGGTTTTGCGGCGTGAATTTTTTTCGCTCTAATTTTAAAGTAGAGTGAGAAAATGGTGTTTGAACAAAAATTCGGTTTCTCGGTAGTGGTTTTTTGTTCACATGCGGCATTTTCACATTGATTTTCTGTTTTTTTTTTCTTATTTTTTATCAGAATTTTTTTAAAAATGGTTTTCTCAATTCCCTCTTAGTCCATTCTAGGTCTGATTTTTCTGTTTAGTCAATGAAAATTCTTTGAATTGTACGTCAGGACTTGTCCTGCTATGTTTTTAACTTTCGTGGTCATATTCCTTGCTTCATTTTCGAACAAAACGTGATTTTGAAGTTTGAAGTTTTCTAAGAGTCCTTTTTCACTATCAAATATCAATTTGCGTTGACATTTTGACAAACTTGCTGTCAGTGACTGTACTTTTTCTCTCGCCTTTTCTCACTTTCTAGTTCCCCTCAGTCTTAACTCTTTTTCTTGAGATAACAATTCACCACTCTGTGAAAAATATCTGGATTACGTAATTTTTTAAAAGAATAAAATTTTCCTTTACGTCCTGTCAGCTATTAAATTTGGTTGATCACGATAGTAAGCGCTGATAAAAATTATCGCTAACTTCAAATTCAGATTAATATCGTAGCACTAACCGTCGGCTGTTGAAGCTTTATTAAACCTAACAAATTATCACGCGAAATTTCACCCTGAGTTAACGATGGCTACCTCAAACCCCTTCGATCAAGTTTATGTATTCAATCCGACATTGAGGGAAAAGATAAATCTTCTACTAAAGACAAATTGAAATTTTAAAATCAAGTTGAGTCAAACCGAGCTCTCGAGAACAAGACCGCGTTGCCAGAGAAAACAATGGAAACTGGTTGCGAGGTGATACAGGACTATATAGTTTGCGAAAAATTCTGCAGCTGCGTAAGCTTCTATGACTGAAATCCAGACAGTACCAATCGCTCCCTATGCCTTTATTTTTATACTTTTATTTTTGTACTTTAATGTTGTAAAAAAACAACGACTCTGTTTGAGACATTACTGTGGGTCAATGATCTACAACCGCCGTTTCATGCCAGAATAAATTAGAGGGGCGCACGGAAGTCAAAAAGAGCAGAATTAAGGGAACCCACGGAACACTCCAAGTTCTAATATTGTTCTGGGAGAGAACGAAGGAAATAATCGAGGTTTTCCTAGAAGAGGACGAATAGCGGAGGCAGAGAGAACCACAAGAAAAGAGGAGCACGATTAACGTGAGAGGGTCATCATCTGTGTGAGAAACAACTCTGATAATTGTTTAGTGGACACTATGCAAATCTAACAGAATAACCACTTAAAATTGATTTGATTTTGTGCGCAAATTCAATTCTAATATTCACATATTTAACACGAATTTTGCTTTCAGCAGCATAGCAATTTAGCTGACGTTTTCGAAACTTGCTTCAAAACAGAAGGAAAAATAACCTGGTAGCGCAGTTCAAGAAGCAATGAATCAAAAATAATGAAACTTTCCACACATAGGTTGGAATCCCATTTATAAGTTTACGCACCATTTTGTCCAAATCTGCTCAACAGACTAGACCAACAGTGTTCTTCTAAAGGTCAGATATTCCAAGGTTGAAGTGAAAACACCGTCAAAAAATCCACAACCAGGTCAGGCAGATTGAGACAAAAAAAAGTGCCAAGTGCAAAATGGAGAGTAGGGAATAACATACAGCAAACTGGGATGGCCAGTGAAGAATACATTTTTTTCAGCTCTTTTGTCTTTCGCAACAGTCCTCGATGATTTATAAGCCTTTCACTCCTTTGATCTGATCTGGAAACCTCTTATAAACTCCCAGGTTTGTCCTAGAATAGATTTAACCGAAAACTTTTTGCACTGCGCTTACTGTGTCATTCATGTACTGAGTGCAGATGCTTGCTGACAAATAGGGCCGGATAAAATAAGTGGGATAACTTAACTGAATGATATTCGCGTAAACCTTGTTTTAAAGACTTGTACAGACAGTTGCCAAAAAATTAAAACCTGTGAGTTGGATCATCTGCCATTTGAACAAAATCGCAGACCAGACACAATTCTTAATAAATGATTTATACGCCTGAACAGAACCTGCTTGGAATTTTTTTTCTTGCAACAACAAAGCAAGTTTAATAATTATAACAAAGTGCACTATTATCTTCTTTTTGAAAATTTCGCTCCGATTTAACAGAGAACTCGGCAAAAATTATCAGACCTTTGCTAATTTAATTTTAGTTTTCAAAAGACTTGTTCTTAGGTAACAAAATTTGCGTCTACTACTGCAAAGATCCCCTTTGACTTTGGCATGCAATCTCGGTTCGCTGTACCAAATGTCTCCGAAAAAGTTTATGTGAACCGCGTACCTAGTCTAGTACAAAGCCGGAAGGTTCTAAGAGAACTCAACACCTTCCGGACGCTACATGTTTCTTCTGTTTTTAACGCTGAAAAGTAAAAAAAAAAGTCAGACGACGAATCGGTCAAAGCGAACAAACGCACCAAAAAGATCGCAGGTCTAATATAAAAAGAACTGTCGAATTCAGTCAGCTCGTTACAAGATTAGAGTATTTACATATCATCTCTCTCTCTCTCTCTCTCTACTGGTTGACACCAGTTGAAACCATAGCTTAGTGAACCTGAAAATATATCAAATGTGACATCTTTTTTTACTGTGAAACTTGGATAGAGTTCATCAGCTTTACATTGGCATTTCTAGTAAAGTGAACGTTGCGTTTTTTGTCTGAATTTAAGTGAACGCTTTATCTTAATTTCATAGGTAGACGAGAGGGCCAGTGTAGGGGATCAGTGGTGTAAAATTTGTTTCGAAAAACAATTTTTAACTTGGAGTAATATTGCGTCAAAAATTGAATTTTACTTGAAAATAGGGAAATAGGGGGGTGCTAAATTAATTTTAATTTCTAGTTTTGTTTTTTCTATCATTTCTTCATCAAAACAATTTGCAACTGCTTTCAGCCTGAGTACAATTTCTTCTTTGATCAAAACTTTTGGATAACAATCAGCCCTTCAACCGCACTTTGAATTTGTAAAGAGGCAATTTGGATGAAGTTTGGAAAATAACAGCACATTTCAATTTATATTTGCACTAGGGCCACTATGATTTATTTTGATTTTAAGGTCACCGAAAGCTAGAGACAGTGCTTGCGTTCATTGATACATCTGAACTTGATATTATCCCGAAGAACAACAGAAACTTGTTATGGTGCATTATACATTCCGGCTTCAGCGAAGGTTTCAAATAGGTAACTAAATCTGATCCAACAAAGAGTGCACAGTTATAGCAAACAATTACCCAGTTTGTGTACCAAAGAAAAATAGGTGACTACTCTATTATATATAAATGTTGATAGCTACTTTCTGTATTTAGATCATTCAATACAATTCAAATTGATGGTTGATTGTTGGGCCTTCAACCTGTGTGGTGTGCTGAATTCTTATCTTCTTGTTGCACGAGGTAGTTAGATTTACTGCATGAATGTACTAATCAAGTTGTTTGCGTGTGTGCATGCACAATTTCCAAAATGGGTTTTGATTATTTAGGTTTTCAGCTGAGCGGTTTGTCTTCTGATGCTGTGGATCGACAACTTCTATATATTCTTATTGAGTAAGTATATTCTCTCAAAATTAGCAAAATTTGAGGTTTCAAAATAGTTAACTTTCTGCTACTACCAAATTAGCTCTCTCTATTTACTAAGCAAATATTAGTTACAGCTTGCATCAATCTAGAATATTCTATCTGATAATGTGTACATGTTTAAATCAGTTTAATTGATTCGAAATTTTAAGGACCGTCACACTCCCCCACTTCAGGAAACTTCCGGGCACAAAAGTTTTCTTACTACAATTTTTCTTTGACGGTCAAAATTGAGTTTTCTTTACGAGTTTTGCCACTTTGTTCCAGTCCAGTTGTTATCAGTCGAAATAGAAAAGAAGAGCCAAAAGGGCCAATAGAATTCCGAGTAAAAAATATTGTATCCGAGATCCAAATTTGAATATTCAAGTCCAAGAATAAATAATTGAGAATTTATTGATGATGCTGTTCCTACGGCCATAGAAAGTTGATCGTATCATAGTTGGTTCCACCTGATTTGTCAATTGATTGCCAATTGTTAGTCCATCGTTTCTGCGGTATATTGTACTGCAAGAGTATTTTACAAATTTTAAACTGCACCGGTTGAATAGGGGTTTATCGGATGATTAACAGTTTGAACAGAATATGATCGATCAAGATTGTTAATAGACTCTGCAGTGACATTTGGTGCACTGGGGTATAGACTTTTTTGGGATCTGGTCATAGACTTATTTGAGCTTGGTCCTAGTTCGTCCTCGTCAAGACTTTTCAACTCTTTTAATCGGTTAAAAGCGCATGAAAAAACATGATTGTTCTCTTTCAGTATATTATGTACTGCTTCTATCTCATTTGGGTCATTACTGTGTATGATGGCGATAGGTTTATGAACCACTTCAATTTGTTGATCAGCAGTCAAGAACTTAGGCAAGTATTTACGAACAAATTTAAATTTATGATAGAACCAGATGAACAGCACATGTAAGGCCAGGTTGAGAATGAACACAATGACAGTCAAGGACAAGGATATCTTTATGGGAACATATTCGCTCAAGTGAGATTTTAATGTGGGCTTTAACATAAGCATATCAGAAGTGAAAGGTTTTGCAACGGTGACTAGGTCTTCACTATTTTTTACTTTTGGGCTGAACAATAATTCTGCTCTAACTTTTCTGAGTAAGTCTACGCCTGCTACGGTGCGTGACTCGAAATATGGTAGCTGTTCAACGTCTGGAATGGATGCCATCAGATGTGCAAGCGGGTCTGGTAGTTGAACATCTATAAACTTAGCTGTAATCTTGTCACAGGTTTCCAAGTCTGATCGAATTTTTATATTGTCGCCTACTATTACTTGAAAGTCAGAATCCACTGTCATAATACAGATCTTACAACCTGGAATTAGACGATTCCATGACTTGTGCTTCGAGGCGAGACTGTATTCTCTCATTTCGTACGCATCTGTCGCTGAGGTAATGAGCCATATGCCGTATCCAAGATTGTCTGCCTGTACTTGAGTCGGTAGGTAATGAACTTCCGTGTCACATGTTTCGGCAGCTTTCAGTGGTGAGCTCAAAAATAGCGTTGCTAGGCATGAGGGATGATTTGCTTGAGATGCCAAAGGCTCCTGGCAAATGCGATACCGCGATGAGCCTAAGCAACTATCAAATTGGACTTGCGACAGTGTCATTGACTCCATTTGATCCTCCGAGATAGCAAGATATGGGTCCTCAATAACCCATTTAATTGACATTCTCGGTTCGTCCTGAGGCATTGGAATAACTTTTGCGCTATAAGTAGTAAAAACTGTCTGTCGTGAAGCTAACGGAATCGCAAGGGTTAACAGCAACCCTTCTTTGACTGTAATAACATCACGCAGAAGTTTGGAGTCATAATAGGAGAGTATGTCGGAATTTGGAGGTATGGCTAAAGATAGTCTGCTTCCAGAAAGAATTAACTCGTCGGCGACAGACTGTAAAATAGCCATTAAAGAAGCTTTTGGTACGATCGACATTGGAAGATGCTGTTCAAGTAAAGTCGAGATCGAATTTAGGATGTTTGCTCGATAAGTGTACACCGCGGCTCTATAGCTTTTAACATCAGCGTACAACAGTGACAGAAGTGATGCTGTGGTGTCAAAATTGAAATTCAGTTGTTGATTTGAAAACAACAATTGGGTGCAATCTCTCAATATATGAAAATTATTTTCAATGGCCTTCAATTGTTCTTGTACAACTTGCCATTTCTTATTTAAAGTTTCTGTCATCTGTTTTCGTGCTTCCTCTATTTCCGCTAATTTATTGCTTACAATGAAGAATTTTGCGTCGTTGTCTGTTTTCATTTTCGATACGTGGTCGACTAGAATTGTAGTAACTGTGCCCAAATGTTCAATGTTTGCTGCATTTTCTTTTGCCTGATCTTGGCATGAACCAAAGATACCTGTCAGTCCACAATTGGCTGATCCTCCGACCATCATCCCTGATCCAAAGAGCCCAATTCCAGCCATTGCAAGGGCTCCTACGTGGGCTCCCCTTCTTTTTCTTGATGGTCGTTTGTCTTCATTTTTAAGGAATGTAGCTGTTTCATTTCTAATAAGATCAACGTCTGTTTGTGATTTTTTTACTTCATTTTCGACTTTTCTTAGTAGCCAATCTACATTAAAAGACGAGGTATTGGCCTGAAAGTTTGTTGAAAAATCCAGTGGGCAAGATGCTGATGGTAGATTCCATTTCTCATTCAAGTTTCGTAAAAGTGCTTTCAGTTCTGGCTTCACGCTGAAGTTGTACTTTGGGAAAGGAACCAAAAACTGGACTGGGACAAATTTTTCTGCCAATAATATTTTTGATTCTTCATTAAATAAGATTCCTTTTTGTAATACGTCGTCGTAAGTTTTCTTCGGGTCGTCTGCTTTGATTGATAAAATACTCGTTAGTAGGATATTCAAGGTTGATGCAAGCCTCATCTAAACATTAATGGATTTTTGAACTATTTAACCTTCTGATTTGTTTTAGATTTAATTTTCATCACTTTTCTCTTTTGCTGAGAAAGGTTCAGGTAAACTAAGTCTGTTTTGCAGGTAAGTTAGCTGAAGGCTGTTTTCAGTTGAAATGTTGAAAGTTGTACTTTGCTTTCTTTTGTTCGCTGTCAGCTTCGGCTGTCAGCAAATTGAGTGGCGTGGTCACATCGTGAACTGTTGCCAAAATGGCAGTTTTGTTGTCGTTGGAGGCAACAAAGTGTGGAGTGAGTCGTCTCCCTTCTCCTGTGCTTCCTCAGAGGGATCAGAGGTTGATTGGCTAATGATAGCGCTGGCTGTCATTTCCTTTCTTTGCTGTTGCAAGTGCTCTCTCTTCTCCTTCTGTTATGGAGTTTACAAACTCATTGCTTGAAGAATAAACTCAAGACTCTACTTAGACTCAACTACCTTTGACAACTACTTAATTTGACTTCTTTACTTTCTGCGTTTTGTTTTTCTAAGAATCTTGGTGAACGCTCATATTAAGTAAGAATTTTTTTTAAGATACAATGGAGCCTAAGTTGATGGCGGCAATAATTGCCTTCAATAATCATCATGATTGGGACAAAAACATTGACTTTCTCGACGATGAACGAGAGTTATTTATTAAACGGTTTTCCGAATTCAAATTTGATGGAAAGGACTTGTTATTTTCTGGTGGAGTTGTGCCTACGATGGAGCAGGTGCAGCGTGAACTTGACAAAGTCCACTATAAATTTGATCGTCATAGACGGGGAAAACGTTATTTGAGAAAAGCCTTGATGAATGCTGGCTTTCGGATGCCAAGTTACTTAGGAGGTCTCACACGTGTAGTTGACGAGTAAGTTTTTTGTGTTTGTGCTTTAACTGTTTTCATCAAAACTGATTGTGTTTTGTGTGTTTAGGTTTTGTCGCTCCTGTCCCTACTGTTATAAGCAAGATCATAAAAATGATCGCTTTTTTATCGATGGAATAAGAGAAGGAGTGAAAAGGAAATTATGTTCTGAGCTTGGGATTGATTTCGAAAGGGATCCCGTAGATTTTGTATTGGGATCTACTGAGCTCGGGAAACCTGAAAAACCTTTGCCAAGGTCTGAGGATTTTGGGCAATGCTTGTTTTCAAGCATTTACTACCTTCTTACTGGAAAAAAATCAGGTAGTTTTTGGTGACTTTCTGGTTAACAACTTGTACAATGAGTTTCATTACTCTTGTTTCAAGGTGGAAAATTGACAAAATCACCTTGTCAGGTTATTCGCAGAAGGTGTGGTGAAAAGATGCTTGAACCTGAGTTCATAAAACTATGCTTGAAGCAACTGAAATATCTGTGTTCTCCTTTTGAAATATGTAAATCGAGGGACAGTGCCAACTCCGTTGGTGACCACTGGGTGGGTTATTTTCTGTTTTTTTTTACTATAATTTTTTGCAATATAATAACTTTTCATTGTTAACGTGTTCTAGTGTCTTGGCCTTGCTTATCTGCTTGGTGTGGACTTGTGTGTATACTATGAGTATCATAATGAGAATTCTGTTTGGGTGAGATATTATCATTCTGCTACATCTCAAAATCGTGGTGGAGCATTGCTTCTTTACAACGAAATAAAGAGAAATGGCAATAGAATTGGCTACCACTGCGAGCCCATAACTGAAATCCCTATCGAACAGTAAGTCTAATGTTCTGTTTTGAGTGTTCCATTTTGTTATTTTTGCAGCTTAACGAGAAATTCTGTCTCTTTTACGCGTAACATTTTCTTATGGTTTGAATTTTTGAAATGTTTAGCTCACAGAATGAATTTGACTCTTTCGGAGTTAATGGTGAGATCTGCCCGCGTGCTGCCAAAGTTTTGCGAGGCGATTGAAACTTCTGGTATTGAAATAAACTCAGAATTGCGTACTAAAACTTTGCTTTCATTTGCAGGTTGTTCTAAATTTGTGCTAATTGTTGAACTTTCCTATCGAGTCATTGTCTTTTGATAGACAGTAGCTGTAACTGAGGACATTATACTTTTGCTTCTGTACTTTTAAAGTCTCTGGTGACCAATCTACTCAAACAAAAATTTGATTTTCGATATTTTTTCTTGACACTAGCTACTCCCTAGGGGGAGGGTCAAGTCGCAAAATGAATGAAAAAACTGGGTATAGAGAGTGGTACCATTTGATCCCGTTTGGTGAGTAATGATTCCCAACCCCCCCTTTTAGGGGTCGGAAATCAATATTTTACATGTTATTTGGGTTTTTCCGACAGGAATTTGACTTGTTTTTTGGCATTTTTCCCAATTTTTACTTATTCAGTTGTTTAGTACTCAACACGATACCTGATTAAAACGGCTTGACTTTAGTTTGCTTTAATGGCTTCTTAGACAGTATGTCCTTTAGATTGTTTCATTTATTTTAAAAGTTATGTCAACAAATACTCAAAAATTGTTGTGCCATTTTTGACCACAATACGGTTTTTTCTTCCTTTTTTGTTGATTTCACTTTGCTCCCTTGCGTTCTGTGGAAAATTCAATTGTGAGAGCATTCGGCATCTACATGGACGTTTCTCTGGTAAGATAACCTTTTTCCTACATGCAGATAGATTTCTATTTTGTCATTTTTGAAAACATCAATGATCATTTTGCAAACCATTGGCCAATCTAGGTCGTTTTTGTCACATTCAAGCTGTGGAATTGACACTCGTTGAACGTTATGGTTCTGAACATGCTTTCTAAGGCCTACTAAGCAAGTTTTCAGGGTTGAATACGAGGCTTTATCAGTTTTTGTTAATTTTGTGACTAGGTTATAAACAAAGCGTTGGTTGTTTTTGTCAAATATCGAAACGACAGAGCCTTCTCCAATTTCTTCACTTTTTGAGTTTCTAGATAGGTTGCAACTGAAGTTCGCCAGGCCTTCCAGTGGTGATTCACGCGACACTGATTGAACGATAGAATGTTTTGTGTTTTGAATATCGTCTGTACTATAGAAGAGTTTGAAATCGGGTCCAAAGATTGCTTTCATTTGACCAGCTGTATTCTGCCTTTCTTTCTGCACTCGTGTTCGCCTTGTTGCGCCTACTACCAAATCTAGCAATGGAGAAGGCTGTTTCGGAGACATTTGGCTTGAACTTGGCAAAGACGTCAGATCTTGTTCTTGATTTCTGTCAAATTCTGTTTGACTTCTTTTCAGATCCAGTTTTGTTGCTCGAGATGGGCCCCTATTATATGCTAACCTCTCTGTGCTTTCTCGACAAGATTTTATGATGTTTTTACGTTTTTCAGTGTTTGTTAATCTGGCTCCTGGTATTGTGAAGTTTTCTTCGAGCATAGGGACTTCAACCGTTCTGAAACTTCTGTTTTTTGGTTTCACTGATTTTTCATGATTGTCAACATCTCGGAGAAACTGAACTCGCTTCTTTGTGTTTCTGGCTAATATCGGTGTCTCAAGTGGTGTAACTTGACCTTTGTTTTGTTTTTCCTGAGTTCTGGTTGTTACTGGTAAATTAACTCTCGGTGAAATCCTCTGGTTCGATTGCGCTGTTGTGTTTGCATCCATCTCAAATGGTTCTGGGAAATTAGCGAAAGGAAAATCCTCCTCATGTAGAAGTCTTAAATGGTCGTTTTCCTGATCGAGGTTTATATTTTGCGCTTCCCTTTCGTCATTTCCTTGTGCACCTTCTACATTCACTTGTTCCTGAGGTTCTATGTTTTCATCCTGTGGAGCAACCTGACGTTCAACAAGGATTTCACGATTTTCTGGTTCAATTAAATGCGGTGGAAGTGGGTGTACAGGAAGCGGTATTGCTATTGCTCCTGGTGCTTGATCAGGTGGTCCTGGTGGTCTTGCTATCTCGTAGCTAAGTGTAGTTGAAACTGGTTGATCATCCTCCTGCTCTTCCTGTTCTGGTGCATCCACTGCAAACGTTTGATCTAAGAGGTTTGGTATTTGTTCATCAAATAACTCTGGTTCCTGTCTATATTTTCCTAACGCTGGCTCTGGCACAAACAGCTTTGGGTCAATTTGTTGTAAATCAACAGGAGATTCAAGAGGCTCATATGGTCTTAGTCGAATTCTGTGTAAACATTGCGTGTAATTCGTTCCAACTTTCCGAATTAGATAATTGGAATGTGTTAAAACTTTTTCAACTCTATAAAGGGGTATCCAAACATTCATTGATTTGTTTCCAAAATCATTTTGGTTCATAAGTTTTGGGTTTAGAATTAGGCAAAATGAAAATAATTTTAGCGGTTGCGCTGCTGCTTTCTCATCAAAGTATCTGCGATATTGATGATACCTGTGAATTAGGTTGATTTTCGTTTCAGAAAATAATTTTTGCATTGCGTCCTGTATCTCAGTGACAAAATCTGATTTCAGATCTAAAGTTTTGATAGATTTATTGAATCGTACGTCAAGTGGTTTAATTGGTTCTCTGCCGTGAAAAATTGATGTCGGTGAGCACCCTATTGATGAATAATATGAAGTGTTGTGGATATACGTTGCAAGCGGTACGTACAGCTGCCAATTTGACCATTGTTCATTTGTGTTTAGCTTCAGAATTCTCTTCAATGCTCCGTGTGATCTTTCAACAACGCCTACACTTTGCGCATGCTTCAGTGTGGCATGCCGGATTCTGACCTCCAAGAGTTTGGAGAGCTCATGCATCAACTCTGCAACTAAATTAGTTCCAAGGTCAGATACTATTGTTTTTGGAATGTAGCTATGCTTGAAAAAGATTGAGGTTAGTTCCTGTGCTATTTTCTGAGCGTTAGCCGAAATTAAGGGTGTAGCAAACAGGTACTTTGAAAAAACGTCAATTCCTGTTAGGACAAATTTGTAGGGTGATGATCCTCTAAACGGGCCTGCAATATCTATTTGCATCATGTCCCCTGGGAACGACTGTAAAGAAGAGACTGGCTGCAAAAATGTTCTTAGCGATTTGTTTGATATTGCTTTTTGTTGAATGCACGTGAGGCAATTTTTGATCATTTGAATAAAGTACTCAGTAAAACCTGGGAAATAGAATCTCTCCCTAAATTCTCTGATTGTTCGCAAGATGCCTATGTGACCCGCTGTCCTTGAATTATGAAGGCGGTAAAGCACTTCTTTCCACAGCTGTTTTGGTAGGCAATATTGTAAGCAGGCTACTTTTCCTGAATGATCATAGAATTCTCTGTATAGGATGTTACTCTGAATTTTTAGCCGATTGAATTGCTTTCCGTACTTCTTTAGTTCAAAGGAGGCATATTTCAAATCGTCAACTTTATTTTTCTTTATCCATTCAATAACTTTTTTAATGACTTGATCCTTTTGTTGCTCGGCTTCTAAATTTAGCGGCTCTAATTTATCTGATATGTTTTTTAAACTGTCCTTGGGGTCATTCATCAAAACTGCATTAACTTGAGTTGGTTTACTAATGATGCGAACTGCTGTTGGTATTTCCGCCTGATCGTTTATCTTGTTAACGTGACTTTCAACTTGGGACAGCAATCCATCATCTAATCCAGTTTGCTTTAAACAGGATATGATATTCTGGTCTGTTTGTTCACGATTATTATCGAATAGGTTGCTAAAATTAGCCATTGAGCAAAGTATCACATCAGGTGATTTTGCAATTGTTTCGACCTCAATTTCTTGAACTGGAATACGATCTGATAGTTTCAATTGTATTGTTTGATCAGGGTCTGTTTGAACACGTGATAAGAAGTCAGCTGCATAGTTTGCTCTTCCGGGTATATGTGCTATGACAAGATTGTATGATAAAAGTCGATCAAGAAAGTTCCATAAAGATGGCGGTATTGACTTTGATTGGAAAAACGATGTTAAACTTTTGTTGTCGGTTAACACAATAACGGGTTTTTCTGTACCCCAGATGAAATGAGAAAAGTGCTCTAAGGCAAAGTATAGTCCAAGAAACTCTTTATAATAAATTGAAAATTTCAACTGTGCTTCGTTAAACAATTTTGTTCCGAAAGCAACTGGAGCATATGTTTTCTTCTGCCTGTTTTTCTGATCTGTGATATAATCCTCTATCATTAAAACAAATCCTGCTCCGTAGTAACTTGCGTCGCATAAAAGAACGTATTGAAGTCCTGGTTTTGCTAGTCTGAGCGTTAAATCAGTTGCCTTCTGTAGATCTTGTTTCAAAATTTCTAATGCTTTTTCCTGCTCCTCGGTAATTTGATGTTCTACGTTTTTTCTCAAAAGTTTATAGAAGGGTAGAAGCTTTTCGCCTAGGTTAGGTATGAAGTCTCTCCAAAACTGTAGGAAACCAACTAATCTTTTCACTTGCTTAACAGTTTTTGGCATTGTTAGTTTACTCAAAAATTTTTTAATTCTTTCCCGCTCTGGTTGGATACCTGCTGGTGTAATTACTTTTCCTAAAAACGTAATTTGTTGAACTCCAAATTGGCATTTATTTGGTGATAGCTTAAGTCCTGATTTTCTAATACATTCAAATATTTTCCTGAGGTTTGGCACCAGCTCCTCAAATTTTTCTACTCCACTTCCGATATCGTCCATGTATTGTGTGCAAATGTTTGCGGCTAGACACTGATCAAGATAGTGTCTAACAAAGGAACTAAACCCTGTGACTGACTTGCTAAGACCTTGGGCCAAGCACTTGTAGGCGTACGTTCTGGATACAAAGTTGAATGAAAGCAGTTGGACTGAAAGGTCATCAGCCATTTGCACACAATGATAGGCTTGTGAGCAATCGAGTTTGTTCAGAAATTTCTTTCCTGCAAAATGGTTTGTTGCATCACTCATATTTGATATCGGGAAATTGCTGTTTAAATAGTCATTCCTTAGCAGGTGATTGATACGCCTCAAGTCAATTAAGATTCTCAAGCGACCGGATGACTTTCGTTGTGCAAATACAGGGCTGCTATATTTAGAATGCGATAAGGTTGTTATCAGATTGTAATAGTGCATGAGAGCAAGTTCAACTACTAGTTCATCTCGCAAATGTATGGGCGTGAGTGGACTTTGTACGTAAACTGGTAAATTATGTTCCGGAGTCAACTTTATCTTAAGCTCGGTATTGTAACCAACGTCAAAACGGTGTTTAGCAAATATATCAGAAAATTCCACCAAGAGGTTTTCAACTTCGGACTTCCGTTCACGTGTTAAAATTGACTGTTCCCACTTAAAATTTTCGAGAAATTTTTCACGATCATCGTGACTCGATTTAGGGTTTATGCTTTCAAGTGTCTGAAAATGTTTTATTTGATCAAAAATCTCACGCTGTAGTGGCGGTAATGATTCAGGGTTAAAGCATGTTTCAGGTGTTGGAAACCACAATTTTCCATATTCAGGAGGAGGCCTGGATATGGGGAGGAGGAGGAGACATTTTTTCGGAGCAATTCATTTGAACTAACTGGTTAATTCCGTTTTCGAGATTATTTGGGTCTTGCACTTTAGCCAAAGCTATCAATTGCGGATCAATTTGGATAAGTTGGTCTGCCTGGGACTGGCTCAAAATCTCAAAGGAGGCGACCATTGTGTTCGCCTTAACGTGAACATAATGTTCTGTTATGTTGACAGCAGAAATCATTATTTTTCCGTGCTCATCAATTGAGCTGAGTGAGGATGTCAGTGCAATTTCAGTAGAATTTTCAAACTCGTCATTAGGGATTACTACCCCACTACATCCTGAAAAACTATCGGAATTTTCTTTCAGTGTGCATTCAAGAACTGCGTGTGAATAAGGTGGTATGGCATGTTTTTTGTTAAGGAAAATTGGAACTTTCTTCAGCTTTTTTAGGAATTTGGGTTTTTCGTTTTTGGGTCGAATTTCATTAAGCTGAACTGTCATATCTGGTAGTTTCAGTAAATTGTTCGAAGGGCAAATCCAAATTGAGTTTTTCTTAAAAAAGGGGTTGCCAAGTATGACAGAGTTCATTGTGGGCAATACAAGGAAATCGTCTGTGAATTGGTAATTTGCTATATAAAGTGTCAATCTCACGGCTTTATCAACTACGACTGGTGAACCGGACGCCATTTTTACACTTTTATAACGAGGTTCTACAAATGATAATTTGACCTTTCTAATTTGCATCTCAGCTAAGAGTTTTTCTGGAATCGCATTAGCACACGATCCCGTGTCTATCAGTGCTTTTCTTTTAAGTTTATTGTCAAAATTCAAATGGACGTACGATAAGAATTCACCCTCTAGGGGTATTACTGCGCAAAGCTCTTTTTCTAAGTTTACGCTATCATCACTTTCTAAACAGTTTACTAATGATTCATTAGAGTGAGTTTTGTCTAAACTATTGTTGGACTCTAGTGGAACTTGTGGCTTTAGTAGTTTTTTGTTGATCGTTGAAATGGGAAATTTCCGGCACCTCTACGCTTTCCACGACTATTGAGTGAACACTGATTAGCTAAGTGATTCGGATATCCGCATTTATAGCAGAAAACACTAGCGTATTGCGTAGTCTCTATATGGTTCTGTGGGTCAGGTTGAGTAACTTGAACTACTGTCTGGTCTACTGCCTGTTCTTGCAAGGGTTGTTGATTCACTTGTACTGGAAAGTGTTGTTGATGAACCGGCAGACTGTAGTTATTTCTATAATAACCACGGCCTCGGTAATTGTTTCCTCTGTAGTTATTTCTGCCACGATAGCCGCGTTCGCTACCTCTGACTCGTCCTCTCCCCCTTGAAAAACCACGATAATTATTACCGGAGTTTTGGTTTGAACTTCGGAAATTCTGCTGATTTATTTGCGATTGCTCCTCAAACTGTTTGGACAGTTCACTGACCTTATTGTCCATTGCTTCCTGTGATTGTGTCAGTTTGGAGAGTGCATTGACTAAATTTTCTGAGATTGTGCTACTCATCTCATTGAACGCACCTTCAGTATAGTCGTCCATTCGGCATAGATTATGAATTGTCAGCTGTCGTCTCGCTAACAAACATAAGTCGTCAACTGTGTTATTATCAGGCTGCTCTAAAAGTTTTGCTCTTAACCACCTTGGCATGCATTTTTTAAAATATCTTTTAATTTGATTTGCCCGTTCAGTTTGAGTAAAAAGCAAATTCTGAGCGTTTTGTGCGTCAGCGGCCGCGATGCGCGCGGCTTCTGCACCTGCGTCTAATGCTGGGTTTGCTGGTGGCACTGGCGTTGGCTCTGGATCTGGGTATGCTCTGAGCGCCATGTCTCTCAGTGTTACTAAGAAATTTTCTGGTGTGTCTTTCTTCGGGTCAAACCTAATTCCTTCTAACTTTATTTTATGAAGCTCCTGTAGTTGAGGGTTGCAGAAATTATTTCTAAGTGCTGCTAAACTCAGATCTAAGTTAGCTCTTGTAGCGTCCTCTAGTGAATTGTTAAAGTAACGCAAAGCGTCGTCTTTCAAGTGTATAGAGAGAAAGTTTGCCTGTTGTGCACCTGGAATTGCTGCTACACCTATTATGCTCCGTAGAAGTCTTTCAAACTCATTAAAACTTTCGTTTTCTTTCCCTCCATAGGCTTTCAACGTAATGTTTGGGTTAGCTGCCATAACTTTAGGCAAATAGTGGAATAATTTCCTAAGATTTTTATGTCAATTTTGATCAACCTGATTTTTGTGTTAGTAGATTTTTGCGTACCTTAGGTGCTCAAACTCATAGCCTTCTATACTATCTTGCACTTAGTTACATCTTATCTCAGACTCAAGTTCGTTGTTGACTTAGAACTATGTTTTATGCCTCTGATTCCGACTTAAGGTTAATGTGGTCAATCAAAAGCTTGATATTTTTGGAGAAATATGAAAAACATCATTATAAGTTATCAGTTATCACGCTCCAATTTGTGATTGTTATCATACTGTTTGGTATCAGACTGATGATTTCAAACAATTGAAAGTGATTGAGCGTTCATCAAGTTTAGAGCATTTTAAAATTCACTGCAAAATCTGAATTTTGTAACGAACCCTTGGAGAGCTGCTTCTTGATGGCACCTGTGAAATTTCGGCCTTTTCGTCTTTCTCTAGCACGGGTGGTGTAGTAGGTTAAGTTGCTCTAGGTGCTGACTTGTTGACCAGATACTGCCGTGATCTGTTTTTTAGCCAATCGTCTGCTGTTGGAGTTGTCTTCCTTCCTGTCACCATGTGGTGTGCTGAATTCTTATCTTCTTGTTGCACGAGGTAGTTAGATTTACTGCATGAATGTACTAATCAAGTTGTTTGCGTGTGTGCATGCACAATTTCCAAAATGGGTTTTGATTATTTAGGTTTTCAGCTGAGCGGTTTGTCTTCTGATGCTGTGGATCGACAACTTCTATATATTCTTATTGAGTAAGTATATTCTCTCAAAATTAGCAGAATTTGAGGTTTCAAAATAGTTAACTTTCTGCTACTACCAAATTAGCTCTCTCTATTTACTAAGCAAATATTAGTTACAGCTTGCATCAATCTAGAATATTCTATCTGATAATGTGTACATGTTTAAATCAGTTTAATTGATTCGAAATTTTAAGGACCGTCACAACCTGCGACAAGTTTTAGAAACCACCCAAAATTAATTAAACAACTAATTACCCAAAAACTAAAGTTTTCACTTAATTTAGAATCTTCAATTAACAAAATTAATTTGCCTGTCATCTAATTTTTGCTGGATATCTAATGCAATCAAAGATCGAGATTATATATTATCCCAGCTCTCTTCGGAGTAAAAAGGCTCAACAATCAGGATGGTTTAAAAAGCTGGTTATTTTTCCATTATAGCCGAAAGGTACACGATCAAACAACTTTTAGCCTCAACTTCTTTGAACAAAGCTCCAGGTTTCGATTAGATGCTTATAGTGGAAAAGAAACCAGATAAGGATTGCTTTACTAGCTATATCCGGTACCCAATTTATAGCAGTACTTCATTGTATTTTGCAACAAGGACTTAATTTTTACCCTTTCTCTTAGACTCAATTATTTGACTCTGACAGCCTGCCGAAGTTTTCTGTGAGGCCCTTCCCGAGGGAATAATGGTTTTTTTTTCAGTTGTTTATTTGTTTTTCGACATCATCATATTCGGTACCGGATGGATCGCAAAAATAGATAGATAGATTTATGAGGGATATGCAGCAGCCGCTGCAGGGTATGCACTGAATGGAGTGTGGGCAGGGTAGGGAAGCTGTGGTTGTTGTTGATGGTGTGACGTTGAGATGGAACCTTGATTGATCAAATAGGGATTGAAGATGGTAGCTGACTTGTTCACAGTTGGCATTCCTGGAACACCCGCTGTTGTGGATGAGGGCGCAATTGAAGCGTTGCCAGACCAATTGGTCATGTTGGCTAGACTACTCTGTTGCTGTCGTTTAATCCTAAAATCAATCATACTTCAATACAAACAGTCCATTTCTTTGTGGTTACCAACACATTTAACCCGTCTTCGCTATTTGTTTCTGTACAACTAAATCATAGTTTCTGTATAGTAGCAGCAGATAGGATATTTTAAAAAAGAATGAAAACATTTGAACATAACTTAAAAGTTAATAGCGACTAATTGTTGACATTTCAAGAACAAAAAACATTGAGCTTAAAGAAGGAATAAATTTCTCCTTTTTATGATAAAATAAATCAATTTAAATCAACAATTTAATTACTTACATTATTATCAACATCATTACAAATCATAATAACAAAAGAAATCTCGGAGAGGACAGATAGACGGGACTATTAAACCAAGCTAGTATCTGCCCTGGCAGCTTGAGAAATGTAATTATGGCTTATTCTGGCCATAAAACTTTGTTTTTGATATTTGATAATTTAACTGAGCATGAATAAAGTTGGATCTAGAAATTGAACCCTGTAGTGAGAACTTGATTCTCACCTAAGTTTCGCAATAGGAAGATAAAAGACGTTTTCAAAGTGAGTCGAGTCATTCGTGGCAGAAAATAGCTCAAGCAAACGAATAGCAGAAAATCGTACACTATTGAGAGCCAAAATGATATGATTCAAAAAACATAGCTGGCAGTGCAAAAAGAAAAAAGGGAATTGACAACTGCAACAGAAATTATGAAATTATTTCAAAAACTTATTTTCTAATTTTTGTGATGTTCGAGAGATCACTTCAGTCATGAATGATTTCAAATGCCATCGAATTAATTTTGACTTGAGTTTTTACCCTCAATTGAATTTTGTGACTGAAACCCAATATAAGATGCAACAAGCACAACAAACCGACTAAGGTCGGAAACATTGCGCTCGAACGAAAACCGAAGGGTTAACCTGTTTGGTTGCAGCTAGCTTGAACATAGAGGCCTGTGCTTAGTAGAGGTGGGAATGGCCAGAAAGAGCAACATAGGGCCAAAACGGTAGCAGAACTTTCAGTTGTTCAAAATTTCCCTTCATTCCCTGAAGTTCTGCTTACAAAGCAGCTTCTGTGAATAGTACACAACGAGCCTACTAGAGCCTAATTGTTGTGATAAACTTATTAAATAGTTGTAATTGCCGACGAATCGGATAAGACTTGGGGCCCAAATAACTGGGATTTTAGAGATCCGATTAGTATAAAACCCCTATGGTTCTAATTATTGGTGCGAGCTGCGTTAACAGAGCAGTCACACGAACCCCTCACATTCTTCTCAAACAGTACAGCATTCTAGGACATACTTATTCAATATTTTCAAAAGTCTGTGCGATCTGAAAATTGCTGGTTTTATTAGTGCGAGACGTCGTTTGATTTCCCCAAGAAAGAAGTCGCATTATTATAAAACAGAACTAGAGCGAAATCATCTGGCGTCACGAATTGAAGTGAATTTGCTAAGAACAGTTATTCAGCACCAACGTACATTGAACAAATTAATCTTGAAGAAAAGATCAAAAACCAGAAAGAGGAAAAATAAAAAAAAATCAAAAAAGATAACATTTAGTAAGTCAAAATTTCTGTATGCTTTTTTGTTGGTTTGTCATTAATCTTTGCTAATCACCTTCGGTTTCTTAGCTTTGATCTCTGGGGTAACTTGAGATTTAGTTATCTTGGAGCTGCAGTCTGAGATCGTTGATGAGGGATTGACTCTGTGGTGCTAAAAGTGCAATGGACTAGTTGCTTGATTATAATTTGGATGAAACGCTCAACAGTAATGAATACATCCTTAATAATTTGATAATTTGCTTAATCAGCATAGGCAGTTTTTCAGATTTTGATATCTTCGAATTGCTAAAAGCAATAGAGTTTAAATTCTATTCGACTGAAGCGTAAATACTAAATACTACTATTCTGCATACTCTTCGTGTTTATTCTGCATACTTTTTTGTTCTTTGGTTTTTGTAAATTTATGCAATCTGTTCTTAAATTTTAACTTCCGTAGTCAACTAGAATTCCTAAAATGATTTCAGACGCTACAAATTCTGTTGGAAATGAAATTCAAATGGATAGGACCGCAATCAATGATAGAGCGAACTCGACAGTCCTGGAAAGCAAAATTCCTCGTAAAGTCTCTGAAGCAATGCCCGACCTCAGATTTCACGGAGAAACACCAATTAGGAATGGTACCTTGATACTCCCGTTGCAAAAAAGTGTCAAAAGGAGCTGTACTGTTCTTAGTCCGGTGAAAGAGTTAAATTCAGATGTGAATTTAGAGAAGACAGTAGAATCTAGCATTAAAAGATCAATTGATAACTTAGTTCCGTGTATACTTGAAACCATTAGGACATAACCACGCAATTATATCATTGAAATTTTCGATGCCAAAATTAGTGACCTAAGAAATGAACTCGATGTTAAAGTCAACTTGGAAGCTGCCAAATCTAAGCAAAAAACTCGTTCTGAATCGGAGCTCTTAGAAACGTATAACAGAAGAGATAATATCAAACTGCTTGGGTTATCTCCATATTCAACTGAAGGTCAAGAAAATTATCAACAGACATCGAAGTTAGTTGTTGATGTTGCAGCGGACATCGGTATGAATTTGAAGGAGGAGGACATCTGAATTGCGCACCGACTGCCGTCAAATTCCGAAAGAAAACCAATAATAGCAAAATTTGTGCGCAGAAAAACAAAACTTCGGACACTTACAGAAGCTTCAAAGTCTTTGAAGATTTGAGTAAAGCGCGAGTTAATTTTATGAACTTGATGGAGCCGGATGATAGAATTAATTCAGTATGGTAAAGAGAGGGCACTTCAATATCAATAATCAAACTTTTCGTCAGCCAACTTTCCCACACGAAAAACAGAAAACCCAACATCATTCAGCGATGCCCTCAAGTTCTTCAAATTTCAGACTTCTGGACCAAGGTTCTGGACAACGATCTTTTTTTCGGCCTCAATGCTGAAGGTTAAATACACAAAAGTAACACAAAATCTATAACTATCCTCAATGTAAATGTTAGATCTCTTAGAAAAAATTTGTTGAACCTAGAAGGTTTTTGTAGTCTGGATGTACAACCTGATGTAATTTGTTTAACTGAAGCCTTGCTTTCTGAAACAGATGAAATTTCCAACTATGTTACTGGATACAATAGTTTTGTAGCGACGAATAGGAATTCTAAAGGGGGTGGAGTCATGTTGCAATATAACAAATTCTGAAGCATTACAACGGAAAGCAAGATTGATTTTCAGGAACCTCTTTGTGTAGATATCTGCAAAAATAAACAGACGTTTAAAACTGTAGTTGTATATAACCCATCACGCTCAAACAAAAATGAATTTGTCAATATGATAAATAAATTTTTTTGAGAAACTCTAAGTTCGAGAAACAAGTCGGTCATTATTTGTGGTGATATGAATTTGGATATTATGAAAAATAATTTGCTGAGCAGAAATTACTTGAACAGCATTACAGCAAATGGTTACTGCATTTCCTCTCCCGAACCAACACGTTCAACTAATGAGTGCAGTTCTTGCTTGGACCATTTCATTTATCAAAATTTGGATAAGCATGTTTCTGTAGAAGTCATAGAACATCGAAATTTTACTGCTCATAATCCCGTTATTCTAACGTGGCCAACAAGTGAAGATATAAAAAAAATTGATTTACTGTTCCGAGATACTAGCTTTGTAAAAAATAAAGATGCAGTGAGCCGTTAAAAAATGGCATTGGAAGCTTATCTTAACAAAAACAGTGACGTTATTTACAAAAGTGTCGATCCTTGCAATGCTTTTTCCACATCTAACCAACTTTTTCTTAAAGTGACAGAAGACTTTGCTCCTTTGAAAAGTGTCGATAGAAAACAAAAAATTCCGAAGTGGTTTGATAGGTTAAAAAATTTACGTCAGAAAAAAAACCATGCTTATTATAAATGTAAAGAAAACAAAAAAATATGACCTGCTGAAGAAATTTAAAGAATGTAGAATAAGGCTGGAAAAGCAATTAAAGTTGCGCAAAAAACAATTCTATCTAAATTCTATCCAAAAATGTTTAGGAAACTCTAGACAGGATTTTCAAACTACTCAATGAGCTTAAAGGCAAATCATATAAATCACAGAATTTTCCTATCCTAGCAGCTGTTATCAGAAGTTTGATAAACCATCGGATAAAAATAATGCAAACGAGTTCAACAATTTTTTTGCTGCCATAGGATTTCAAGTCAGTAGGCACCTAAATAAAAGTTTCCAGCCTTCTTTTCCCAGACACCAAAGCTCCATGTATCTTTACAAAACTACTGCGAGAGAGGTGGGGGAAATTTAAACCAATCTTAACAAACCATCCTCAGGTGTTGATGATATAAATAACATACTGATAAAATTATCTTCAGATATCAACCCCTACCTGGTGTTTCTAATAAATTTTTCATTTGACAAAGGTATTTTTCCTAAAGAACTGGCTCAAGCAAAAGTTCTCCCACTACACAAAGAGGGGTCTAAACCTGACCGAAATAATTATAGGTCAATTTCACTTCTTGTAGTTTTCAGTAAAGAGCAATGTACAATCGCGTGTACCAATATTTTGAGAAATTCTTTATTTTATAAGAAGCAGTTTCGTTTTAGATCTAAGCATAGTATAATTGATACACTAGTTGAGCCAACAGAAACTGTTCTTATGAGACAATAACATTCGACAATAGTATGTTTCTTTTTGGATTTAAGAAAGGCTTTTGATACTATCAATCATGCATTTCTTTTGGAAAAACTAGAGAGACATGGAATTTGAGGCAACTTCTGGAAATGGTTTAGCTCTTATCTCAGTAATAGAAATCAGCAAGTTGTTACTAATGTTGCTTCTTATGATTGGTGCGAAATCAACAACGGTGTTCCTCAAGGATCGATTTTGGGCCCTCTTCTGTTTTTAATTTATATAAACGACCTTCCTTCAGTCTGTCAAAATGTTGAAATTTTACTTTTTGCTGACGATACTAACATAGAAGCAGTTGGGTGTTCTGTTGAAAATATAAAGTCAGATTTAGATAGCATAAACTTTTGGCTTGAGAGTAACAAGCTTGTGCTTTATCTTAGTGAAACAGTTCAACTTAATTTTAAAAAAGGGCCAGCCAACGTTAGTTTCCATTTGAACAAAACTGACATCAAAGTTGAAAAGTACTGTAAATATCTTGGGATAAAGTCTTAGATAGTAAGTTCTCCTTTCGAGCTCATATCGATCATGTGCAAATTAGGTAAATAATGTGGTATACTAGCAAAACTCAGACATTATGTTCTTCGGAATCAACTGATTGCTCACTACAATTCAAATGTGACACCACTAATTCAATATGGTACCTTGGTTTATGGCTGCTGTACATACTCGGCGCTTCTACCGATCAACCTATTGCAGAAAAAAAAATTTTAAAGTAAAATATTTAAGAAAAAAATGCGATCACTGCGATGATATCTTTATGAAGCACTCGTTGTTGACTATCTACGAGCTACACATACATACTACATACGAATTAATTAAATTTGTTCTGAAATCAATCAATGGTTTACACCAGCAACATTTTCGCAAGAACTACCGGAAAACTGGAAGTGGGACTCTTAACTTGCCAAAGGAACCGTTTTGTAAAAAAAAAGTTGGAGCGCAATTCAATACGTTTTAGAGGTAAACAATATATAAAAAATTGAAGATACTGCAGATAATTCCCGCTAATTTAGAGAATGGTAGTCAAGCTGAAGTGACAGGTTTCTGTCATAAATTGAAAAACTCTTATCTGGTGTCGAACTATGAGCTAATTAGATTCGTTTTAACTGAAGTGAACAACAATGTTGAACATGTACTACTCTAGTTTATTGAATTGATATCCTATTTGAATAGTTTGTTTGCTATATTATGAATGTATTTAACAAACGTATATCAAATCATCGTTGTCAATAATTTATTGGGCAATTGAAAAAGAAGATCGCTCTGATCTCGTTATTTGTCAACGTTGCTTGTTTATTTACATCTATTCAACAACGAAATTAATTCTTTCTTTATTTCTTTAGAGCCCTAAGACACTACTTCTCAGACACCTGTTGCTCGCAGGCTTCACCTGTTTATCCCGTTTCATCCGAGAAAAAGAATGTTCTAATTAAACGTCAAGTGAAAGAATAAATAAGATAACCATTAGAATACCTGGAACGGCACGAAGAGTCGTGGAATATAGGCTATAGCTAAGCTTACCTAAAGCAAAATATCAAGAAAATACAAAAACCAGAAATTAATTGCCTAAAAAACTGTTTTTAAGAAAACAGACAAAATTAGGCAGAGATAGGAATGGGGTGAGACAGTTTCACATTGAATTCTACCACACGTCACTTATTACTGAACAATGGAAACACACTGAGTTCTCTAAATGTTACTGCCAAACGTTCAAAACAAACCAAAAAAGTTTAAAAATTACTCCACTGTTACCCAAATAAAACCTTATTCAGTCTATTTGTTGGAAGCTTAGCGAGGCTAATTAGATTTGTAGTTTACAATCAAATTTAAGAGTAGATCTTAGTCACATCAATCTTAAAAGGATCAAAAATAAAGAAGGCTTAAATTTTTGCTATTAAAAGTGGCAATAGACGTTGCTCATTAAAGTTGCGCGAGACGGGTAGACGCAATTTTTTTGTGTTTGAAAAACTTTTCATGTGCGGCACGGTGATTTCTCCTTTAAATGTTTTTCACGAAGGTGAAATTTATGCAATTGGTCTGTCTTTGCATTCCTTTCACTCTTGATTTTTTTCTATTAGTTCTTAGTCTCATTAACAACAGGACTTGCTAAATACCCCTAAAGAGTTATAATTGAATCGATTCAAATGTTTCAATTCATAACTAACAGTTTTAGCAACTTCTACACAATTTGTTTTTATTTAGCACTAGAAAGCTTTCGAGCATCGGCCTCTTTCGTGGTCTTTCTGCTGTTATATTACTTAGTTCTTTTGCTGCCCTCTCAAGGAGCTTAAATGAAAGGCCCTATTTGACCTCCAGCGAGCATAATTGTATTTATTTTATGGCTTCAAATCGTATTCAACCCAATGACTGACACCAATGGTTTTCAAAATTACCCAGGATTTTTTTTTTAGCTCTGCTCTCGTTCCCTATTACTTATTCACAGAAATGAAGCCATCAACAAGTCTCCAATTCATAGAAATAGGATCAATCTTTTAGCTAATTATTTTGTTTTCTTCGACGCCATTTGTTTTCAAAAAGAAATCAACATTTTTGTTCCGACCCCTCTTGAGGGGGAGGAACTATATACTCAAATGCGTTTTTTGAGTTGTGAGTGGTATCATTAAAAAACCCCTCCAGCGTAGAATATGGAATTAAAAAGATTTTTTTTTGAATTTCGTCATTTACAGGGATATATCGAGGTTTGAAGTTTTGTAAAAAAAATAGACGGATTTCCGATGTTTTATTCACATTTTCCGGAATTTCGCCTATAATTTCGTTAATTTTGCTAAAATTGGTAAAAATTGTTAAAAATAGTACTGCTGATTTTAATTTTAGAGACAGAAAGTATTGTTAACAACTTTGATTGAATTGTTACGTCTAAAATTTTGGCTAAATTCATCATCAAAAATTGCCAGAAATAAGCTTCTTTAGTCCACTTTGATCAAATTTGCCTGAAGTACACACCCTACAAACAACAAACATAATTTTTGTAAACTACAAAGCGAGCCAGTTTTACTTCCACTTCCATTGAGAGTACTCTGGAATCAAAGTTTTACCGCTTTTTGCTAACTTTGGTCGAATCTTGAACTGTCACAATCGAAAAATAATTCGGATTGTAATCAGTCCGTCTTTTTTTTAAAATTCGAGCTTTTTTATGTTTATTAAAGAACAGTACAATTCACATCAAAGCTCACTGTTGATAGGTCCAAATGGCTTCCTTAAAAGTTCCAAATGAATGTATCTATTTTCTTTACTCGAAAGATTATGGTCGTTTTGACTTTTAAAAATGTTTGTTTTTTAAATAAACAATGGCCTATTGAATTTTTGCCACTAATTTTCTCTTAATTTGGACATTTTGTAGCTAATATCAGTATAAAAAGATTGCTTCTTCTTCCTCTTCTTTCTACTGAATTGAATTTTAATCTTTTTGAGACTCCACCCGTTAAGTTTTTGTTTTCTGGCTTTGATACTACTAGATTTCACAACTTTTTTTTTTATTTTTAGGTATTGGCCACCTATTAACGTTTTTTTCTCGTTTTCTCACAATATCACAATATTGACAGTTCAGAAACCAGTTTTTTCGAGTTCAAAATAGGGCACAATTCAATATATAAAAGTCTTGAAAGGGATAGATTATTGTTTTAACGGCTTCGACATCCCATTCTCGAAGAATTGAATAGAATTTTTTACAATTGTCTTTCACAGTCGTTTTTACTTTCTCTTTTGGTCGTATGAAATTACCTGGAGAAAAAGAGGTCTCGTTGGCATTTAATGAATGTGTATAAGAGACTTTGTGCTGATTTGAGTAGATAGCTGACGGCTTTCATGACTTGAAAACAATTGTTTTCAAAAATAAAAAACTTTTTAACGTCGTTTAACTTCGCATTTTTGTTATTTTTTGTCTATTTGTTAACTAGACTTGTTATTACAGGTTAAATATGACATTTTTTTGTTGATGGAACTTCGACACGGTTTTTTCGCACAAAAAGTTAACTAATTTTTGGTTTTTGTCTATTTTTAACGTTCGTTTTGTAGACGTAAGACATATTCTGACTAATAACAGGTCTCAAACATTGCCTTGGACGAAAAGACGCAACTATTTAATAATTTATTTTGTAGCTATTGGTTTTCATGACTTTGAAAATAATTGTTTTCGAAAAAAAAATATAAGTGTCAATTAATTTTGCTCTTTTTCTCTTTTTTAGGATTACTTGTTAGCTATTCTCATTAATGAGAAGGCCTATAACCAACTTTTGGCCTTCGAGGGAAGGCTCAATTAATCATATTTTGTGTGGCCAAATACGGCTTACGGCTTTACGGCTTCGACATCGTTTTCTCGCAAGTTTTAACTGATTTTTTTTGTTGTCTCTATTTGTTGTTCTTTCTGTAAACCCATAAAAAGTTCATTAATGACAGGTCTTAATGCCCTTCTATAGAGGCGTAAGTGATCATAAACATATTGCCATCTAATGGTTCTCTTTACTTTGAAATTATTTGTTCTTAAAAGTATTAGCCATTTTTTTTTATCTTTGCTGTTTTTTTTGTTCCTTTTTGTCTAATTGTTACCGAGCCTTTTTATAGACTGGTCTCATGTCTCTTCTAGTGAAGTACAAGTTATTTTACTATTTTGGTTAGTTTCAGTTTTATCCGACGCTATTTTGAGCTTGTTAGTAAGTTTTTTTTTAAATGGACAAAAGTTTGGATGTAATTAATGTTTTTTTGTTATTGTTGTTTGATTTTTTTGTTCCTCTCGACTTGTTTTCTAAAAATCGACTGATTTTATGAATCTAATGCGGCATTTCTTACTCCGCTGAATTATTTGCGTTGGAGGCGATCTTTGTTCATACTTTTTTTTGAAAAATGCTCGAATTTTTGGGGTTTTTTATCAGTTCCTCATTTGGTAGACATTTTTGCCAAAAATGTGGAGGAGCGGGGTCGGAACTTTATGCGCGGACGCACATTACCGAGCCTCCTGGTTTGGCTTTTCTTGTTAGATAGATTTTGTAGTCTCTAGTCAACAAAACTAGGTAACACCAGCTGCTCTAAAATACTTTTAATCAGAAACGAATTTTTAGTGGTTTCAGTATATGGCTAGCGCCTTTTATCAACTTTTACTTTTTCAAGAGTATAGCTGACCTCTAAGTTCTGACCAAATGTATTTTTTTTTGTGGTTGTCTTTCTCATTGACCTCAATGTTATTCGAAAATGTCCTTTTCAGTTATCTCAGTTGATCTTTTTCAAAAATAATTTTACTTTTTTAACTGTTGATTTTTAGAATTTCACGAAAAAACAAAACAATGTCAACGTCGTCATAACACGGATGCTCAACCTCTGATCAAAATATTGTACCTAAAACTTTTCAGTCTCCTTTTAACATAAAAAACACAGCTTGTAATGCTTCAAAAAAGAAAGGTAATATTTTTCAAAGAGTGATTTTGTGTTTTCCTGGTTTCTCGTTATGCCCACAGCTCAGTAATATGAGCTTTGATATTACCTACCCACAAGTTTTCGAACAAAAAAGATATGACTACTGACAAAGGGGTTGCAAGCCTAGTTATAGTCATTTTCGGTAGGAAAGTAAAAAGTTAAAAAAAATATACCATTTCTCTAAAAAAATTTTCACTTAGCCGCCAATTTGGATGAACCGATATTTTTCAGCTCCACCACCTTTTTTCCGCTAAATGTTGCATCCAAATGTTGAATTACAGTCTTTGGTCATTAGGTGCTATTTCAGAACTC
Organism: Convolutriloba macropyga; assembly: GCF_964194025.1. NCBI lineage: Eukaryota > Metazoa > Xenacoelomorpha > Acoela > Convolutidae > Convolutriloba > Convolutriloba macropyga. The sequence continues at coordinate 25,364,344 of NC_134476.1, read as the reverse complement.
TTGTTTTATTTCGGTGTTTCGAAACAATTTTGTGTCTCTTGTTGCGACAACTTTACCTTAATGAACAGCTTTTTAGAGCATTTTTAATACTCTTGTCTGATAACTATTATCTCATATAACCGATCATCACAGAGGAAAATTGCCATGTTCCATCTTTCTGTTCAACGATATATATCCAAAATCCGGAGCTCCAAGCCAATACAAACAAAAATAAAGTTTAGTTGGCTTGTCGACATTGATTTGAATTAGTGTCTGTTCTACATGACGAAAAGGACGACAAGTCACTTCTACAAGAGCAGTGTAATTCAGGTACGAGAAAATAACAGCGTTTAGAATTCGCAGCAACGCCTTCAATCAACGGTGGGTGATAGACTTGGATTCAAAAGCGGCTACAAACTCAAAATCAACTCTGAAAACTTCATGCTGAGGAAAACACATAATTAGTGACACCTTAAAGCCAAATCGTAGTAAATTCATGAAAAATTTAATACATAAATGTAAAAATGTACATGAGACAGCCACATCTATTGACAGTTAACGAATGAATTTTTACGAAATTCAAGGAAAGAATACGATCCCCCTTACTAATGTCCGTCCATATACTGCTAAAGTTTGTTTCTTCAAGTCTCTCAATTGCTTATGGCTTTGTAAAATGCATGACTAATATAGATAGAAACTTAAACATTTTCTGAAGGCCTCAATGTTGAATGCACAAAAATACACGCTTAAAATCCATCTATGTGATGAATTTTGTAATGGGCAAGATGCAGGAAATGTAATATTCTACATGAAGAAAAAAATTTGACTCAACAAATTTTTAAATGCTTCTTTATCCACCAAAGCAAATTTTCACGATCACAATCAACTGTTTACTCTTACTACAGCAGAAGCAAATGTCGACTAGCTAAAAATACTTTTTTAAATTTTGCATTGCGTCTACAGACCTTTCTTGCTCAACCAATTCCGCAAATTTATCTGCCTTTATCCTGGCCAAATGGGCACTCTTTCTGGCATCTTTGTACGTCTGTAGGAATGCGTCCAAATCAATGGATCCGTTGAGGAACTCTTCCGCAATCTTCTCACTCTTCTCGTCAGACTCAGAGGCCTCAATCTTTAGCTGGTCTCTCAAGTCATCAAAAGGCAGGGAACTGCACGAAAGCGAATCTAAAGAAATGCATTTTTGCAAGAATAATTAGACAAAAACCTAACGAAAAGCTCTCGAAAAACAGACAAATTGGTTTGTTACACCAGCCTGCATACGCTCAAGGGAGACTACGCTCAATATTGTGGAAAGTCAAAGATAAAGTTAAAGTCTGCTTCAAAGCTTCCAAAACTGCACTTCGCCAAAAAAATTTATAATGGCGCACGGAAGCTATTGTTTGAGCCAATAAATGGAAATCAAATGTGTTTTAGATTTCAACTAACATTTTCATAAATATTATGAATTCTCGCAAAATTTCGAGGATCGTCTTGTCACTTAGTCTCGTTATTGATAGATCCGATTGACGTTCTACTGAGGCCTAATTTAACCTTTACAACTTTTCAAGTAAGAGCTCATTGTTTTTATGGCTTCACACCATTTTCGCCAAATTTCATTGATTGTACGGGTGGTGTTCGAAATTTCGCCAAATTTTAAGGGTGATCATTTGAAATGTATTTGGTTGTTAGCTAATACATTTAACAACTTAAAAATGTTTTAATATTTTTCAATTTTTTGCCATTATTAAGGCCATTTTCAATGACTTTTAACTTGGTCTCACTAATGACAGTTCCTTTATGCTTCCTTTGGAAATATAAAGGATTGTATTTATTGTCTTTTGATTAGATCTAGGGGTCATACTGAACTTGATAATAACTATTATAACAATATCAACAAAATTAATATTATACTGAAACTATATAAAAAATAAAAATCATACTAAAAACAACTCCATCAAAAACTTAATTTGCAGTCCCAAATGCCTCATCAACTCTATAACTCAACAATATTTATATTTTTAATGGACTCAGATTTCAGCTGATGTTTTTGGCCATAACCAAATGTTTTCCAACAAATGTTATTTTTTCGCCTCAATTATTTTTTCTCTTGCTTTTGTTTTCGCTTCCGTCGCTAAGTGAAAATAAGATACACTAAAATATCAAATTCTAAGAAGTTTGAAAGGACTTTATGAAAGGTTAGTTTTATTTTGATGTCACCAACTTTCAAGCAAAACATCGATATTTGCGGAAAATTTCTTTTTATCTCCGCTTTTAATTACTTTGTGCCTCGTTGACTCTCAGCGAAATTTATGCAGGCTTCGTTAGGATTCTTAGCGTAAATTCATTCAAAGCACAGATGAATATGGAACTCCAAAGCCAATAGAATTTCCATTTTCTAACTCTCTACAAGTTTTTTTGTTTATTTACACGTATGTGGGGTCATACGTTTTGTTGAATATCAGAAGCCGTTTTTCTATATAAGTGCAATTCAAAAGATTAGATTTTTGGATGCTAGTTAGGGACTTGTTCAGATATTTTTCAAGAAAAGCAGTAATGATTTCAGTCACTTCAGAATCGGAGCAAAACAAAGAGTAAAAAAATTAAAGCTTGAATTTATTTACAATAATAAAGAAGGTCAATGGATCACTCATAGTTTTGAATTCTAGGCCGTCTGTCTTTGTGAGATATTAGTGAATGTTTGAGGTTTACCAGTATTTGTTGTCATCAATTTGTCACAATAATGAAAAGTCCACAAAGTTTTTCCAAAGAATGACAAATCTAATTTATATTCTCAGTTGATAGCTTTTGGTTTTCATCACTATCACTATTCCATAACGTTAGTGAACTTTTGAGTTTTGACCTGATTCAATTCAATCCATTCGACCTCAATCTACACAATAAACTGAAAAATGGCGGGCCCATTGATTCTCTGGTTACATGACAATTCACCCAATGCCAAAATACCCAATGCCATTATACCGAATTCACATTGATATTTTCGTTCCATAATTCGAGTACTAATTAGCAGAAAATAGCTCTTACACGTATGATTTTACAAGCGGATAATTAAATTCCAGGTTCGGTTGTGATAGTTTCATATCAAGTCCCACGGTCCGCTGAGGCATGGCCATGGCCATTGAGTATGCTAAAACATACGGGTAATAGCGACTACTAATTTGTTGTCGGATTATTGAACTAAAATATCAAAGTACATTGGGTTTAATGGCATTGGGTATATTGGCATTGGGTATAATGGCATTGGGTATAATGGCATTGGGTATAATGGCATTGGGTATAATGGCATTGGGTATAATGGCATTGGGTATAATGGCATTGGGTATAATGGCATTGGGTATAATGGCATTGGGTATGATGGCATTGGGTAATGTGTCCTGACACCGATTCTCTAATTAGACAGTTCAAACTTGTGAGCAGTTCGCAATAATAAAACTGATTTTTTGCGTAGTTTTAGTTGTGCCCTCATTTAAAACAACTAGCGACAGGTTTCATAGGCTCCCAAATGAGGCGTTATTAAAGCGTTTTAAAGGTTTCCAAATCTATGCAAGTGGTTTAACGTCTCTGACATTTCTGTTGCTAAAATATCACATTTGTGAACGTTGTTGTAGTTTTTTTGTTGTTCAGTCAATTAGTCGAATTAGCGATAGATCTCGTTGGCTCTCTACTGAAGCAGAATTGAAACTACGCAATTGTTTCATGCCCTATCTAATGGCTTGACAACGTTGGCACTAATTGTTTTGATAGAAACTTAATGCTCATTTGAGTTCTGCCAGCCCTTGTAACTCTTTGCTGTCCTGCCTCTCAGCCTTAATGACCTGTCTGCAACGCAATTCAAAGAAGAAAAGCAAACTTTTGATGTGTTGAGTTCATAATTAGCAATTTGAACACCCTAAAGCTTTTCTTAAGTCATTTTTGCGCTTCGTCTATTTTCATTGCTCTTGTTCTTTTCCTGTCGGTCTCTGTAATGACATGTCTCTTCGACTTTTTAATTAGGCGATACTCGAGGTATTCGGCGTCTAAGAGGCAGTAGTCTGAACGCTCATGGAACATTTAATAACTCAGGCATCAATTATATTCTCGAAAAGTTGGAAAGAAGCATTTTCAAGATGTTTTTTTTATATTTGTTTTGGTATATGCATTCTTGACTAACGTCGGTTTTTCTTCTAAGGAGGCTGATAGCAATCCCTTTGATTTTTTGAATTCGCTGGATTGTATTTCAAGACTTGACGTGTTGTTTTTATTCTTCGTTTTCATTTTTTTTACCAACATATCTTGTCTCGCGCCAAGAAAAGAAAAAAAACTTTGACTTATTTGGTGACTTCGATCAATCAGCCTCTGAATTCGTGTTTCATTTTTCTTGCTGCCGAAATTAGGCGTTTCCTTGATCAAATCGTTTTGAGATATTGTGTTGCAGTTGATTTAATTTTAGAACCAAACGTTGTATCTATCAAATTATTGTACATTCGAAATTTTAGTTCCATCAAATTAAATTTTTGTCGATTCAAATAAATTGAATGACATTATCGTCACCGGCATATATGTCTGTCATTATTTTAGAATCTATGAAGTTTTATAATACAAAGCATGAACTAATTTTTAAAAATGTAAAAGTTCCCATCTCTGCATCATTTGCACATTTAGTCAAAAATTGAAAGCTTGAAATGGATGTCGCCCAAGCAGCAAACGAATCATATCGAGTTCAGATTTCTCTTTTACATTTACGCGTAATTGAAGAGTCACAGTAAAAACTAAACTCAAGAACTTGTGAAAGAAGTGGCTGTGTAAACTCTATAATGGCTAATACCCTTGTTAGAATACCCTTGTTCACCTACTGTTAGAATGCAGTGAAATATTTTGAAAGTAAATCCTTAATAGAATTTTACCAGTTTTACAAGCGCAGGAGCATTCTATAAAAAGATATTCTAAATAAAAATTGGAGTTAAATGAATCTCACATAGAGCCCACTGAATAGTAATGCTTTGATATAACAAATGAAGCTTGTTCTTATTGATTTCAGCGGTTCCTTTTTTCCTAATGTTATTAACCAATAAACAGTTGCCAACTTGATACTTACTGTATTGTGCGAGCATCTGGTTGAGTTGTTCGTTTGTGTGAGAAATAGACGTGTGAAGAGAGTGCAATTGACTTCTGAGAGAAGGGATCTTGTTATCTGCATAGTTCAGGTTCTCCTGTGCCAGCATTTTGTTGTTCTCTTGGGCACTCTGCACCTCCACTTGCACACTTTGAAGCTGCAATCATACTCTTTTTAAAATCAACGTGCGATAATCAACTGCACAGAGCAAAAAAAAATCTGGAAACCCAACATGCCTTCTAACGGTTTCCACATCCATTCATACATGCATTCTACGTAATCCCATGGTATAATAAAGTTAAAGCACAATAAGCAGTCTTTCTACAATTTAGAGGAGTTAAAACTCGATCCATTTACAATCGATTCAAATAAAATTCAAATTAAATAGTCCCTAGTAAGCAAGGTCATATGCCTGAGAGATCAATCATCGAAAATTGTATTCAAAGCTAGCCAAAACTGCTGTAATTTCTCATCAAAAATAATCTATACTTCGTTAAATTATAATGAGTTAACTTACTTTACCAGTTCAGTACTCTAACACAGATGATACAATCAATTAAGCTCTATTGTATTTCTTATCTCACCTACGATCTAGATAAATCTTCCACCATCCGAAAAATTGCCTACATTCTTCTCATGTCGCTGAGCATTTTGATGGGCTAAATCCCGCTACGATCTCTTATTCAAAAAACTGTCCCAGCTGCAACACAATGGTCAAAAATTGGTCCGCCAAAAGAACACAGAAAATTTTTCTTATTTTAAGAGATTAGAACGTTATTGAAGAACCACTAACTGTTTCGTCATTGGTGACCATCTCGATAAGAGCAATGTCGTTGCCAGCCAGTTGTTGCAACTCTTCAATGGACTTGTGCTCCAAGTCACGCGCCATTCTCACTCAAAATCCACAACCCGAATTCAATAGCCCAATAAAAGTATTTAATTAAGCTTCAGCTTTTTGTAATATGGCGAAATTGCAATCGGGAAGTTTAAACACCATTAAATCTGAAAAACTAAACAATCAACCCAAATTCTGCATAAGAATTAGGTTAAACATTTTAAAACCCTCAACAAACCAGCCCTTTATAGCTATCCACAAGAAAATATCAAATTTACTCTGATAAAACTCGTAATTTATACCCCTTCAAGTAATGCTCATAGTAAAAAATAAAATGCAACTAATTGTGACTTTACTCAAATAATTCCGCGTAATACACATTAGTCATGATATCTTTGGTCTCGACGAATAAAGGCACAAATTCAGTCCTGCTTTGTTCCTTGCAATTTCAATAGCTAAAAACTGAAGCTTGTAACTGAATGTTGTATTCTCTTCTGTGTAACCGCCTTTGACATTCAATCGTAGCAATGTTCCAAAATTGTGCTCTTCAATGAGTGGCTTAAACTGGTCGCAAAAATGTCGCCATTTTAGTTTTGCAGTTTCGTTTTTCAATTCATTTTCGTCAATAACTTCAATGTTCAGGTCTGGAAATGTCGCCATAAATGCTTCGTGGATTCTGTTGTCGATGTGCGTAAGTTTCAAGTAACGTGAATCTATGGACTGTAATAGGTCATAGTGGATATCTGCAAAGTCCATAGCTTTTGTGACCCATAGATGTTCAAGGTCGGATGCGTTGCCGAAGTCAGAAGCATCGCTTGAGTCCATTGTTGCTGATAAAATGATAGATCGAAAGAAAAGTATCAACTAATCTGAAAATAGAGCAGTAAACATTAAAATACACAAACTGGGTTTCGGTGTAATAACTGTTTCGACTGCGAAACGCCGATGATTAAGAGCACAACTTGCTCAAATTAATTGAAAATTAAAATATCACGTATATGTACCCTTCCAACAGACTGAAAAACAAAACATGTGAACAGCTTTCAATTATACCAAAGAGTTAGGGCGAACAGCTTCAGAAATAAACAAAAAACTTTAATAATCGATTTTGTCTTCCAGACCAATAGCTGATATTAAGATTCAGCATTTTTTTAAATGGACTGAAAAGCCCACCAATTTAGAGCAGAATTACAACATATTATTTTTTAATATTTGCTCTAACTCTCTGTATTCCAAAAAAAGCAGCTGAATATGATTTTTTAAAACAAAATTAAGCTCATTTAAAACATAAACCGACTTATGTCAGAAGAATTGCTCTCGAACGACAGGCGGGTAGAAAAAAAATTGACTCCGCCGGGATTTGACTCCCGATCCATAACAAACTGCACTGCCCTCTCGGCTAACAAGCTTTACTTCGGAGTGAGAGCAATAGAGATCACTCAAAAATGACGAACTAAAGCGTGAAAAAGTCACTTGAGAAGTCAAAGAATGTTCTAGAAGAAAAGCGCAAAATAGTCAAGCAAAAAATTTGCATAAAAAAGACCAACACGTTTACAATAATTGCTATGAACTTCGTTCAAGAGCAATTAAACACTTGAACTCTATACAATAAGGGGGAACCTTCAAATTTTACAAAACCGTCGAAGTGCCATAAATAGCCACCACAAAAACCTTGATCAAACCCCTAGCAGTGAAATAACTGCAAAACATAAACCAACTAACGTCTGATGAATTGCTCTTCAAACGATAGGCGCGGGTAATTTAATTTCGAGGGGATGTAGATTGGAATTTTTTATCGGTTCGAAAAGGACCCCCGAGGGGTTTCGCATCCGCTACTCCCAGGATGGCAGTCATTTTAACCAATCAACTACAAGGGCTTTGACATCCGAACGCTCACAGCCGCTTTTTATTTTATGCTGTGTTGAATTAGAGTAACTGAGATCACGCAAAAATTAAGTGAAGCAAAAACAAGCTACTTGAAAGCAAACAATCTCTTAGGAAAAAACGCAAAAAAATCAGTAAAACAGTCAATCAAAAATTTCGCATTAAAAACACGTTTACAATTGCTTCAAACCTCGTTCGGAGGGAGCTCTATGCTCAATCGCTTAGCCATTTTAGGCCGATCAATATATTTGACGTACAAAGATATGAGAGACAGCATTAAAAATTTGTTGTAAAACATCATTCTTGAAAGTTGGAAATTTTTTTAAATTCATTAGCAACGGAGTTATCGATTTATCGGTAGCTGATTTTCGTTACTATTGTTAAATTTTAAGCAGTTCTCGCTCACATTTTGTACCAGTTAACCAAATTTGTCAATTTTCTTCACTATAAGCCTATTGGTCATAAGCCATATATTTCTCAACAGCAGAGAGGTAAAAACTGCTGCCCCAAATCCCAAAAATTTTAAATAAGGGCTATTTGGGCCTCCATTATTTTCAATGCAAATTGAAAACATTTATCCCAAAGTTCTTAATTCCTTTCTTCTGTTCCGATTACTGACGCTTGAGCTACCAAAAATTTCACGCTCAAAGATCCAATCAAGCCTCTGCATCAAACTGCTTCAGCATCTTTTGAATCCCACAATAACAATCCCTAACAATTTAATCTAACTATCTTTTAAACTGAGCAAAAGATTTTGAATAAAACTTTGTTATCTATCTTTAATATTCAAACGTTGAATTAAATTTTCTGTTTCCACGTTTGGTGTGACGGAGGAGACGGAGTCTTAGGTGCATTCTTGTTTACTAACGTAAATGAGCTGTAGAATGGTAAAAGCTGCTGAGCCAAATTGCAATTCTCAGAGGTTAAATTGTCGCGGTGATAACAGGTTAACAACCAGAAAATTTTCACATTGCATCCGAGGTTTTGCTTGTCTGAGAGCTAAGGGCATTCTGAGAGCTAAGTACTATTAGAGCATTGAGTTCACAAAAGTGCCTCAGATTTCCTCCGCAAGAATAACCGTTTCAGTTAAACTACCATTAGCTCAGTACAAACCTCAACATCACTTGATCCCCTTTAAAATGGTCCACGTATTTATCTATAAGCACTGTGGATGAACAACTTCTTTAACAGAAATATATATCCTTCTCAAAAATAGTTAAGGCACTAAGAAAACATCTAATTGCGGTTGTCTATTAAATACTAATAAAATCTAGGTCCTTCTGAAGTATTTCATCATTCTAGCTAGTTCGTCAATTGCTTCCATGATTCCCTCCCCCGTTTCACCCGAACAAGCATGAACATGCCACAACCTATCATTAACTCTGTGCATTTCTAAGGCATCAACCACAGCTCCAAGGCCAACAAAAGAAGGTAAATCTGCTTTATTAACCAATAGCAACACAGGAACACCGCGTGTTTCATTATCGGCAAGGATTGACCTCATCGCTTCGGATGCGGTTGGGAACTGTTCATGATTTGTACCATCAACAACAAATATAATACCTTCCGAGTCAAGAAAATAATGAACCCACAAAGCGCGTAACCTATCATTGCCACCAATATCCCATACATTCAGCTTGACGCCGCTTGAGGTTAGAATAGTCTCGACATTGAAACCAATCGTTGGTATTGTTCGGAGTTTCTCTTTCATCAGCGCCCAATACAGAATTGTTGTTTTACCACAATCGTTTAAGCCGAACATTAACACTCGTCGCTCTTTGGACGTCACACCTACAGGAGCCCTGATCCAATTCATACTCTTCTAAGAAAGAAAACCAAAGTTTAAAAGACAAACAGCTGAGCTGTGAAAAACTACGATAAGCAGTGAAATACGCTCGAACGAGACATTTACACATTCGAACTGGTTCCGGGTGTTCTGAAAAGGATTCTCTTTCAAAAACAATACTAACCGATGTACAAACGAAATAATCTCCGACAACGAAATAATCTCCGATGAAAAAACATTGCAGGAAGAGTCCTGAATTACAATTCAGGAAATGGCAGCAATTGAAGACAACAATATCAGCTCCATTAAAAGAATAGCCTCCGATAACAAACGAAACGATTACCAAGAGGTCCACGAAAATAAACACTCAAGAAATCAATTAAAAACAAATTCATTGAATTTCTGTTAGAAAAATTGTGTTCTCAAAGTTAACATTCCCAACAAGGTCAACCTCAAAAGACTTTGACACAATGGAAGCTTTGACAGCAAACACTAACTTTGTATAAAACCACTGCAAACACAAACGACATTTGGCAAAAATTATTTTCACGAATGTTATTGAAAATAGGTGGCATCACAGTCAATGACCACGCAACTCAATATTGAATTCTTCGACATCTATTGAGCTGTCAATCAATAGAAAGAATAAATCAATTTGAACAAAAACATTTGGAGGAAACGCAACAAAAGCTGGCAACAATCCAAAGTTCCTTAAATCAATCAAGTCCTTAAATCAATTGAAGTCGAAGCCCAACAAATTATAAACTATAAATCTAAAAGATTATAAAGACCCAATTAGGTCCAATCGGAGGGCAAAACCTGTCAATAATGAGAGTAACCGACAGAACAATGAAACAATTACAAAAGAACCACAAACCCAAAAATCGTGAAAAATTTTTGAAAACAATTCGTGGCAAAGTCCTGGAAACCTGAAATTTTGAATTAAAAACTAAAAACTCAAACATTTTCAAAACACCAATGAAAACAGTAATTAAGTAGAAATTAATTAAGAAAACAACAAAAAAACTACAAAGGACAAAATCAGAAATAACTAATGTTTTCTGAAAGTGGTGTTGTGAAAACACCATTGAAAACTGTTTGATATGGAAAAACCTAAAAATTATCAACATGAAACCCATGAGAGCGCATCCCATGAGAGAGTTGTCCATAATGGGACTAAATAAAAGATCAAAACTAAACTACAAAAGATAGATTTTTCGAAAAGTGTCAATGTCGTTAAAAGCATTAATTTCAACTCAAATTAGTAAACTTCTTCAAACAAGCATCAATTGAGCCATTGAGAATTATCATTGTTGTGACTTAAAAACAACGCTAAAGCAAAAACTACCTCATTACAAGAAGAGAAATGGCGTTTTCGAAAACCAATAGTTGCCTTTTGAGGGATTTAAACTAGTGCAGCTATTCATTATTAGATAATACCTTTTGCTTTTTGAACGCATTCGTACAGAAAATGATTAGAAAAAAATATATTAAGCAATTACGAAAATTGGTGATATCCAGATTTGATGTTGATTTAATCGATCGATTGAAAAATTTCCAAGCCATAAAATTGTTTTTTTAATATAAAAAAGAAAACAAGGGGGAAATGACAAATTTTTAAATACCTTGAAGAAAATTAGCGAAAACTGCCTTGACTGTAGCGCTCAAATCTGCATGCACACCAAAAAGAAAATAAATATATTAGCATAGAGAGGCATTTCCAATTTCAAACCCACTCTCTTTTTCAATCCCTTTACTACTCCAGCGTGATTGCAATCACCATTTAAATTTGACGTCCCGCTGACGTTAGAAAGTAGACAACAGTGTGAACATATCTTAAAAATAAGACAGCACACGAATACAATCCAAATTCTTTGGATTGAAAAAAAAACAATAGAAGGCCAATAATAGCCCCAGCTATCACTTTGCGGCTACAAAAAAGATAAAAAGAAAAAACAGGTTAAATTTCCGCACGTAAAAAAAACTCGCTCTCAAAAAACACAAATTTGTTCAGACACAATTCTCTAACTTTACTTTAAAAAGCACTGAAAAAAAGTCACGGCAATTAACAACTCGGTTTGTACTCCTCTCACTGCTCAAGCGTGGCTTTAATCACTTCTCCAATTTGAACTCTCAGGCGTGAACAGATCTTAAAAAAACATAGCCGAAAGACTCCAGAATCAACTCTAAATACAACTTAACTTAAGCCCTAGCCAACCCCTAACTAAACTTGCTAAACGATTTACTTCTTTATACCACTCAATTTTTATTTTAAAAAAAGAAACAAATTGGAATGGAAAAGAAAAACGTAAAAACATTCTTGGAATTTTTTCACGAGTTGCAAATCCAATAACAATTTTCATTAACATACAATATGATATACTCAATTTCTGTTCCAGAAAACAGAACAAGTAGATTGCTAAAAAACCGTCGGCATTCATTCCCATAAACTCCATTGGCATTAAAAAACAGAAAAATCATATATTTGTTCAAAAACATTTTGAAGTCTGAAGCTGTGAATAAGGTAAAAGTAAAGAACCTTTATTCGCGACGAAAAAAAAAGTCAGCTATACTAGCTGATTGAGCAAATGAGGGAGAATATTAAGAACATAACAAGCAATAAATCCCAGAAAACGCGAAACCATGCAAAACAGACGTTTTCAACACACTTTAAAAGTAATTTCTGCCCATCCATTGAGCAACCACAACCTAAGGCACTGAAAACCACATAAAACAAAAGGAAAAATAACTACAGAAAACTGGAGAATTGATTTATTTATTTTCTGAAGAAAAGTGCTATCAAACCTTCAATCGTTTTCACTTAGTAATAAAAACCGAAAACCAACACTACTTAAACAATTGAATGCGAAAAAATACTTCAAAAGGCAGGAATAAATAAAAAGCAGTCCAACAGAAATGAACCAAAGAAGATTTTTGAAAAAGTTGTTATAATTTAGACAGCTTTCTTCAACTGAAACAAACTTCAAGTGATAATGATAAAAAAAATGAATGAAAACCCGCATAAACAATAATTTAAACTAAAAAATTAGCCCCAACACAAAAAAACTTGAGAGAGTACAAAAAGCTCTAAAACAGTTCCAAAACGGCGGAATCATAAAAATAACTTGAGATTGCACATGAAACTCAAATAATATTGAGATCATCACAAAAACTCCTAAACAAACAAATGTTAATACGGCTCAGAACAACCACTTTACCCAAAAAAAACTACGTAAAAACTAAAAAAATTTGCTCGGAAATGCCAGACCTGATCAAAAATTTTCGCAAATCTTTCCTCACGCCTACTTTTCTCGCACTTTCTCAAAAAGAGGAATGAACAGAAAATCACTATCTCTTCTCTCTCCTCTTCTACTCGTTTAGCCGTTTCCCCTAAACACTTAGGTTTCTCCTGCGTGATTTACGTATACATCTTGTTTGAAAATGCACTCCAAGAAATCATCGGTAAAAAATGCATAGCCGGAAAAATTCCGGAAACGACTCGAAGCAATAAATTGACTACCCTCACTCAAATCCTGAAAACACAAAAGATTTTTGGAAAAACATGAAAATGAACAAAAAGTATTTGACCAGAAAAGATGATAAAGCATCTGAAAAACTCTTCATAAGTTTCATTTCCAAAACAACTACAGGCATGCGTAAAATTTAATTCACTCATTAAACAACTATAAACTCAGAGAAAACCATAACAAAAATGCATGTAAAGAAAACGAAAGTGATGGAAAGGAAATGCAGGAAAAATGGTGAATAATCTGCAAATTTCCAATTTAGCAACAAATTATGCTTCAACCGCCAATATGCTATTTCCCAACAATTATTTTAAAAAAACTGTTATTATCGGTTTATAACGGTTAAAATTGAAAAGGCAAAAAAAATAAAATAATGAAAAATTTCTCAGTTTACTGGGAATTTTCACAAAAAAACTCTAAGACCAACAAAATTGTAATCAATTAGTATTTACGAACGCCTTGATTAATAGGCGTCTATTCAAATCCCATTTGAAGCAGTAAAACAACAAAAACAAAAAACACTTTTGTAAAGTTTAGCAAAATAGCTGAAAAACGTCCAAATTACCCCAAAACTCATACCATAAAACGTCTAACCACTATCAAAACAATCCCAAAACTATTGCAATAAAATAATCAAACCTCCTTAGCAAAAGATATTGCTAAAAATTGATTTTAAAAGCCGCATATGAACAAAAACTTATACCGCTTAGAAATTTTTCACATCTCAATTTCTCGCTCTCTCGAAAACAGTGGTATGAACGAAAAACCACGCTTTTTGCTCCACTCTTTAAAACTTTACCCGTTCACCCATTTTTGAAAGCTAGAAGTCAAAGCTAGAACAATAAGTTAATACAAAAACAATAAGAATTCCCGTAACGGCTCTAAGAAAACAAGAAAAAACAATACACTTAAATTCAAAGAAAAATTCGCTATCACTTTATATTGCTGAAAACTTTGTCATATTTATCAATAAAAAAGATTTATATCAACAAAACTGTACCCACTTGGTGTCATAATACTGCGTAGCTGTTATGCGTCAATTCAAATCTTTGATACATTTAATACAAAGACAATAAGTTAAAAAAAAACAATAAACAAAAAATGACGACCGCCAACGACGATCGTCTTAATCATAATACAACCCATGAATACAATTAATACTGCGTAACTGTTATGTGTCTATTCAAATCTTTGATACATTTAATACAAGAACAATAATTTAATACAAAAACAATAAACAAAAAATGACGACCGCCAACGACTATCGCCTTAATTATAATACAATCCACTAATACAATTAATACTGCGCAATTATTATGTGTTTCTTCAAATCTTTGATACATTTAATTTAAGAACAATAATTTAATACAAAAACAATAAGCAAAAAATGAAGACCGCCAACGACTATCGCCTTAATTATAATACAATCCCCTAATACAATTAATACTGCGCAACTATTATGTGTCTATTCAAATCTTTGATACATTTAATATAAAGACAATAAGTTAACGCAAAAACAATAAGCAAAAATGACGACCGTCAACGACTATCGCCTTAATTATAATACAATCCACTAATACAATTAATACTGCGCAACTGTTATGTGTCTATTCGAATCTTTGATACATTTAATATAAAGACAATAAGTTAATACAAAAACAATATGCAAAAAATGACGACCGCCAACGACAATCGCCTTAATAAAACAATCCACTTTACATAGAATAATCAGGGTTTTCAATAAAATGCAAAATTACAATTTTACTAGGTACAACCATAATATACCACAAAAATAAGCAAACACCTAAATCTATTTCTACACATACAAATACTAGCTAACTAATATCTTCGTAAATTTTTCATCATTTTGGCTAATTCCTCTAATGCTTCCATAATCCCTTCTTCAGTTTCAGCAGAGCAAGCATGTACGTGCCACAGTCTATTAACTACTTTGTCCATTTCGAGGGCATTTACTACTGCACTTAACCCAATAAAAGATTGCAAATCTGTTTTGTTCACTAAAAGTAATAACGGAGCGCCGCGTAATGTGTTATTATTTAAAGCGTTGGTCAGCTCTCGCGATGCAGCTTGCAATGATTCCCCATCAGAACCATCGACCACAAAAATTAACCCGTCACAATCTGCGAAATTTGGAGGAGACCAGGAAGAAAGCATAGGAAGGAAGGAAGGAAGTCCCCGTCCGCGCAAGCTTTGCAAAACCATCGAAACGCGACGCAATGTTTCCGGTGTCTCAAAGTCGAGGCCAATCGTGGAGACCGCTTTTATCTTTCTAGTCATTAGTGTCCGAATCAAAATGGCATTTTTTCCGCTGTCAGGAGAAGCAATTATTACAACAGTGCGACGCGGGGCACTCGTTTCTGCACCTGTTACTGATTGAGCCGAATCCATTTTTTTCAGGCTCAAATCTTCTGAGACGTTACGCTTTATTTACAATAGAAGCATCAAATGCGCAGCTTGTACATTTTAAGATCTGAAAATTTTAAACAGGAATACATTCAATGGCTACTTCATTTTCTGAAATGAAGGTAGGCGGCTACGAAGTCGTCTACAACTATTCTTATTCCAATAACCATATGAAGAATTAAGTATAGTTTTACCCAAAATTATTGTATCTATGAGTACTTTGCTACAGGTTGCAACGATTGCTTTCAATCTCACTCCAATTTGCTTTCCTCGTAATTACCCCAGTGATTGTGGAATTTTTATCGTGTAAGATCTGATAAGATGCTGACTAAGAATTTTTATCGTGTAAGATCTGATAAGAGGAATTTTTATCGTGTAAGATCTGATAAGACATCTTATAAGATAAACATTCCTCTTATCAGAATTTTTATCTTGTAAGATCTGATAAGACATCTTATAAGATAAACATTCCTCTTACCAGAATTTTTATCGTGTAAGATCTGATTAAAAAAATTTATTAAAAAAGTAAGCAGTTGATTCTCAATTTTTAAGACAATTAAAAAGCATTTTAAAATTTGGGACTGAAAATTGCAACTTATTGTTTTGAAAAAATGGTGTAAGTGGAATTTTTGCCTCAAATCTTAAAACAAAAAATATATTTTCGCAAAAAATGTCTTGAAATAACAAAAACTTTTATTTAACAAAGAGCAATCCTTGACTTAACCCAGTTTTTTCTCTGTAATTGAGACTTTTCTGTGAGTCCATTCACTTTGAATCATTATTATGTTGCAAGTGCCGCAAAAAACAAATTTTACTACACCTTTGAGACTGATAAAAAGACAAAATTTCTGTAAAAATGTTGATCAAACGTTTTGACTTGCGATAACATAACATTTTTCACTGATTCAAGGAGTACGTGGCGAAAATCGTAAATGATCAGATATCTCACCCTTCTAATCGGTTCAAAAGTCAACCTATAGCAGAACGGCACTCCAGCGGAAGTTTTCACACCGTTTAAAGACAAAAAAGGGGTTCCAATATTTTTTGCCTTAAGAAAATTTTTCTCTCAAGTCTTTACGGAAAGATTCATATGAACTTTGCCGTGGATAACATATTTGAAATACTCGTTTCCACAACAATAGTTCAATGATCAGTTCAATGGTTTATGCTGTTCACCCCAAGGGTGAATGATGTGGTAAGCACTAAAGAAGTTCATACAAATGCATCCAGTACGTTCCAGCGTATGATATGTAATGATTTAATCCAATTTTTTTCTGTAAATGAAACTTCTCTGTGACTCCATTCACTATGAAATTATTATTATGTTGCAAGTGCCGCGAAAAACAAATTTTACTACTCTTTTGAGACTGATAAAAAGACAAATTTCCTGTAAAAATGTTGATCAAACGTTTTGACTTGCGATAACATAACATTTTTCACTGATTCAAGGTGTACGTGGCGAAAATCGTAAATGATCAGATATCTCAACCTTCTAATCGGTTCTAAAGTCAACCTATAGCAGAACGGCACTCCAACGGAAGTTTTCACACAGTTTGAAGACAAAAAATGGGGTCCCAATATTTTTTGCCTGAAGAAAGTTCTCTCAAGCCTTTACGGAAAGATTCATATGAACTTTGCCGTGGATAACATATTTGAATTACTCGTTTCCACAAAAATAGTTCAATGATCAGTTCAATGGTTTACTCTTTTCATACCAAGCGTGAATGATGTGGTAAGCACTAAGAAAAAATTCATACAAAAGCATCCAGTACGTTCCAGCGTATGATATATAATGATTTAATCCAGTTTTTTCTCTGTAATTGAGACTTTTCTGTGAGTCCATTCACTTTGAATCATTATTATGTTGCAAGTGCCGCAAAAAACAAATTTTACTACTCTTTTGAGACTGATAAAAAAACAAAATTCCTGTAAAAATGTTGATCAAACGTTTTGACTTGCGATAACATAACATTTTTCACTGATTCAAGGTGTACGTGGCGAAAATCGTAAATGATCAGATATCTCAACCTTCTAATCGGTTCTAAAGTCAACCTATAGCAGAACGGCACTCCAACGGAAATTTTCACACCGTTTAAAGACAAAAAAGGGGTTCCAATATTTTTGGCCTTAAGAAAATTTTTCTCTCAATCCTTTACGGAAAGATTCATATGAACTTTGCCGTGGATAACTTATTTGAAATACTCGTTTCCACGAAAATAGTTCAATGATCAGTTCAATGGTTTATGCTGTTCACCCCAAGGGTGAATGATGTGGTAGGCACTAAAGAAGTTCATACAAATGCACCCAGTACGTTCCAGCGTATGATATATAATGATTTAATCCAATTTTTTTCTGTAAATGAGACTTCTCTGTGACTCCATTCACAATGAAATTATTATTATGTTACAAGTACCGCAAAAATAAAATTTCAGTACTCTTTTGAGACTGATAAAAAGACAAAATTCCAGTAAAAATGTTGACCAAGCGTTTTGACTTGCGATAACATAACATTTTTCACTGATTCAAGGTGTACGTGGCGAAAATCGTAAATGATCAGATATCTCAACCTTCTAATCCGTTTTAAAGTCAACCTATAAGGCGCTCACACGGAAGTTTTCACACAGTTTAAAGACAAAAAAAGGGCTCCCAATATTTTTTGCCTGAAGAAATTTCTCTCAAGCCTTTACGGAAAGATTCATATGAACTTTGCCGTGGATAACGTATTTGAAATACTCGTTTCCACAAAAATAGTTCAATGATCAGTTCATTGGTTTATACTGTTTGCCCCAAGCGTGAATGACAGGATAAGCACTAAAAACTTCTTACAAAAGCATCCAGTACGTTCTAGCTTTTGATAAATAATGATTCATTCCAAAATTTTCTCTTTAAATGAGAGTTTTCTTTGAGTCCCTTAACTTTGAATCATTATTATGTTGCAAGTACCGCAAACAACTGTTTTCAATATAATTCGGAGACTGATAAAAAGTTAAAGTTCGAGTAAAAATGTCGATCAAACGTTTTGACTTGCGATAACATAACATTTTTCACTGATTCAAGGTCTACCTGGCGAAAATCGTAAATGGTCAAATATGTCACCCTTTTAATCCGTTCTAAACTAAACCTATTGCAGAGCGGCACTCCTACTGAAAGTTTCCAACAGTTGAAAGACAAAAATGCGGTTCAATACTTTTTGCCTAAAGATAATTTTTCTCCCGATCCTTTACGGAAAGTTTCATATAAACTTTGCCGTCGATAACGTATTCGAAATGCTGTTTTCCACAAACATACTAAAATGATTATTTCAATGGTTTAATCTGTTTACACAAAGCGTGAATGACTTGGTAAGCACTAAAAAGATCATAATACAGCATCCAGTACATTCCAGCTTATGATATTTATTGCCTTAATCCAATTTTTTCTCTGAAAAACCCTGGCTTCTATGGTGAGGTGGGAATATTTTCTCACTTCGCGGTAGAGGCTTCTGGTATCCAGTAGCTACCAATTGAACTTATAGTGCTCCCAAAATTACGTTGGAGCCCCAGGTTTTTGTAGTTTTCCCAGAATTTGCGAAAAAGTTAGGTGTATCAGGAACCCAAAAAATGGGGTATGGCGCAAATGTTTGATCATTTTTTCCAAACAACTGTACCAAATTGAACAATCAAGTTCGCGTTTTGTTGGTACTGATCTGTTCTTGCATGCCAAGTGAGTGGTCTTTATAATCGGAACGGTGAAAAAGTGATTCAAGATCAATTAAAACAAAAAAAACGTTGAAACATGAGTTCATGTTGGTATCACCTAAAATTCGAAACCCAAAAAAACAAAGTAACCCTACATATTAGAGTTCCTTAGAGTCTTTGGATAGTGTAGAGTATCCCTATACATATTTCTGTACAGTTTTGTGGCGTTGAAACGGCCGTTTTTGTCCTGTAGGAGCCAAACCGCGCGGAAAAACAAATAATTTCTCAAATTTAATGGCTAAGTGGTGTTTTGCCCAATTGAACAATTTTTCTGGTGTGCTTTTTGTGTTTTCTAGGCACTATTTAAGTTCCTGAAGCTATTTGTACCTTGTAATGGGGTTAACTCAACAATTTTTGTTTTTTCATGATTTCGGCAAATTTCGGTGAGTGTTGTTTTCTGTCAAAACACACAAAACATCATAGCCTTCATGGCGAGGTGGGAAATTTTTTCCCACCTCCCCATGAAGGTTTTCTGTGACCCAGAAGGTGGAAGTGGACCAGAATTACACCCACAAGTACTCCGGCAACGCTGTTTCACCTTGTTTTACGTCGGTTCCGGAGATCTTGGGCTTCGCTGATAGCCCAAAAATTGGGGTATATAACAGTATTTTGTTAATATCTTCCAAAGTACTGAACCAAATTAAACGGGAGTGGTCGCATTTTGTTGGCAATGAACCCCTCTTGCTTGCAGTATTTAGTTGGTCTCTCAAATCGGCCCTATCAAAAAGTTATTAATGTTTAAAGTTCAAAAAAGTAGAATTTTTGGGCTGTTCTGGGTGACCCAAATTTCGGTACAACAAAACACGCGATTTACCCAACAAGTGTTAGTGTTTTAGAATCCTCAGTTAATGGGGAGTCTACCCATATATATTTTGTATGTAGTTTTCCGTAGTTCGGGTGGTGAATTTTAGCGATTCGTGACCAGTACTTGTCCTATTTGGTCATTTGGTACGGCACCTTTATGTTGGAATTTCTCCTCGTAGAGTGAACCGATTTTTGATCTGTTTGTTGATTTGAACTCAGCTTGAGCCGTACTTGAATCCCTGTAAATAGCGTTTTGTTTCTTTCAGCCGTTTTCGAGAAATTGGCCAGGACACATACCTCCATTTTGGCCAATTCGTGTCCGGTACTTTTCGTGAAGCTACATATTAGATCATCAAAACTGGCTATTTTAGACTGGACAGTTAGTTCGTTAGACTCGGTCGATGATGGGGATTGTCCCCATATATAATTTACAGGTGGTTAAAATGAGTGGTTATCGGTTATAGAACAGAAACAGGAGCAGAAATAGGTCATTTTGATCATTTGGTACGGTACCTTGATGTTGAAATATCTCCTCGTCGAGTGAACCGATTTTTGATCTGTTTGTTGATTTGAACTCAGCTTGAGCCGTACTTGAATCCCCGTAAATAGCGTTTTGTTTCTTTCAGCCGTTTTCGAGAAATTGGCCAGGAAACATACGGTCATTTTTACCTGTTAGTGACTGGTACGTTTCACGTTTCTATATGTGAAATGTTGAAATTAACGACTTTGACTGCACGAATAGGCTCATTCAACTCCATTTGTAATGGGGAATCTCCCCATATATATTTTCTACCTCATTTTATGAAGTTTTGAAGGTCAATTTTAGCTCTGAATGTGGGGTATCTCTCTTCTGGGGTCAGTTGGTACGGTACCTTATTTTTGCTATAACTCCTCGAAGAATGCACCGATTGGGCTCATTTTTTAATATAATGCGTGTCTTGAGCAGTGCTACAATTGGTACTAAGGGCGTTTGTTTTCGTTCAGCCGTTTTTGAGAAATTGGCCAGGAAAGTTGACCCCAGTTTGACCTCCTGAGGAGAGAAACACTACTTTGCGTACGATATTCAGCTTGTTATATCTTGTGTTAGACTGCAAGTTTCAGTGTTTCAGATTATTTTAACTGGTTGGATCTTTTAAGTTCATGACGTTGTTATTTTTATTATTATCATTGTTATTGTTATAGTCATAATTATATATTACTATTAATTTAAGGTGAGGGCTTCTAGCCCCATGAGGTGCACCCTGGCCCCTTGTCCCGTTGAGACGCCGGTTAGTCGGTTTCCCCCCTTGCAGGGCTTTGGTGCACCCCATGTTGGGGATGTTGGTGCGCTGAGGGTTTTTTTGGAGTGTGTTGTAACAATTATATTAGTCCTTTTCGGGATAATGTTGGTCATTTGTGTAATGCTGTCTCCTAAATATGTAATAGCCTCAACCCTTTTCAGATCTCTTGTTGATAACTTGTGCACTTACGCTGTTGTTGTTACTTCTGTCATCGCTATTCCTCTTCTGAAGAAGCTACTGTCAACTGAATTGGGTGAGTTGAAATCCATTATTCAATCAGTTAATTTAATTTAACTGAGCCGTGTATTGAAACCAATGTGCAATGCATTTGGTGTAACAAACAAGAAGTGTTCGTATTAGTAGCATGTGTGCAATTTTGATGTGTGTTAGGGGCGCTACTCTTGTACGCCTGAGTTGTTTGTTGGCGCTACTCTTGTACGCCTGAGTTGTTTGTTGGCGCTACTCTTGTACGCCTGATTCGTTTCGTTGTCCAATGCCCCTCTTTATCAAAATGCACTTTACTTTATCAAAATTAAACAATTAAGTTTTGTTTTTACAGCGCTACAATGAGGTAATAGACCTCTTTAGTTCAACCAACTGTAAAAATGGTGGCAAAGTTGCAATTTAAGAAATTAAGGTATGTTCTCGGTTGTTGTAATTGCAATACTGGAACTTCTTAATATAGTAAGGAAAGTTAAGAGCCCAAGTAATTAAAATAAACTGAGGGCCCATATGTAGCAATGTGAGCATTCGAGTAGGATCTAAAACCGAAGGTAGTTTCAGTTTCGGTTGCCCAGGGAAAAACTTCTAAATACGTTGTCAAATTTTGCGCTCAGAAAGTTGTCTATTGAAGGTTTAACGAAAAGTGTTTTCCACTCTAGTCAAGGATTTGTTCAAATGAATTGAGGACACACATAGGAGTGTGAGCATCCGAGTAGGCTCTAAAACAGAAGGTAATTTCAGTTTCGGTTGCCCAGGAAAAAACTTCTAAATACGTTGTCAAATTTTGCGCTCAGAAAACTATCTATAAGCGGTTTATCAAAAAGTGTTTTCCACTCTAGTCAAGGGCTTGTTCAAACGAATTGAGGACCCACGTAGGAGTGTAAGCATCCGAGTAGGATCTAAAACAGAAGGTAATTTCAGTTTCGGCTGCCCAGGGAAAAACTTCTAAATACGTTGTCAAATTTTGCGCTCAGAAAACTATCTATAAGCGGTTTATCAAAAAGTGTTTTCCACTCTGGTGAAGGACTTGTTCAAATGAAATGAGGACCCACGTAGGAGTGTGAGCATCCGAGTAGAATCTAAAACAGAAGGTAATTTCAGTTTCGGCTGCCCAGGGAAAAACTTCTAAATACGTTGTCAAATTTTGCGCTCAGAAAACTATCTATAAGCGGTTTATCAAAAAGTGTTTTCCACTCTAGTGAAGGACTTGTTCAAATGAATTGAGGACCCACGTAGGAGTGTGAGCATCCGGGTAGGATCTAAAACAGAAGGTAATTTCAGTTTCGGCTGCCCAGGAAAAAACTTCTAAATACGTTGTCAAATTTTGCGCTCCGAAAACCATCTATAGGCGGTTTAACAAAAAGTGTTTTCCACTCTAGTGAAGGACTTGTTCAAATGAATTGAGGACCCACGCAGGAGTGTGAGCATCCGAGTAAAATCTGAAACAGAAGGTAATTTCAGTTTCGGTTGCGCAGGGAAAAACTTCTAAATACGTTGTCAAATTTTGCGCTCAGAAAATTGTCTATTGAAGGTTTAACGAAAAGTGTTTTCCACTCTAGTCAAGGACTTGTTCAAATGAATTGAGGACACACATAGGAGTGTGAGCATCCGAGTAGGCTCTAAAACCGAAAGTAATTTCAGTTTCGGTTGCCCAGGAAAAAACTTCTAAATACGTTGTCAAATTTTGCGCTCAGAAAACTATCTATAAGCGGTTTATCAAAAAGTGTTTTCCACTCTAGTCAAGGGCTTGTTCAAATGAATTGAGGACCCACGTAGGAGTGTAAGCATCCGAGTAGGATCTAAAACAGAAGGTAATTTCAGTTTGGGCTGCCCAGGGAAAAACTTCTAAATATGTTGTCAAATTTTGCGCTCAGAAAACTATCTATAAGCGGTTTATCAAAGTGTTTTCCACTCTGGTGAAGGACTTGTTCAAATGAATTGAGGACCCACGTAGGAGTGTGAGCATCCGAGTAGGATCTAAAACAGAAGGTAATTTCAGTTTCGGTTGCCCAGGGAAAAACTTCTAAATACGTTGTCAAATTTTGCGCTCAGAAAATTGTCTATTGAAGGTTTAACGAAAAGTGTTTTCCACTCTAGAGAAGGACTTGTTCAAATGAATTGAGGACACACATAGGAGTGTGAGCATCCGAGTAGGCTCTAAAACCGAAAGTAATTTCAGTTTCGGTTGCCCAGGAAAAAACTTCTAAATACGTTGTCAAATTTTGCGCTCCGAAAACCATCTATAGGCGGTTTAACAAAAAGTGTTTTCCACTCTAGTCAAGGGCTTGTTCAAATGAATTGAGGACCCACGTAGGAGTGTAAGCATCCGAGTAGGATCTAAAACAGAAGGTAATTTCAGTTTCGGCTGCCCAGGGAAAAACTTCTAAATACGTTGTCAAATTTTGCGCTCAGAAAACTATCTATAAGCGGTCTATCAAAAAGTGTTTTCCACTCTAGTGAAGGACTTGTTCAAATGAATTGAGGAGCCACGTAGGAGTGTGAGCATCCGAGTTAGATCTAAAACAGAAGGTAATTTCAGTTTCGGTTGCCCAGGGAAAAACTTCTAAATACGTTGTCAAATTTTGCGCTCAGAAAATTGTCTATTGAAGGTTTAACGAAAAGTGTTTTCCACTCTAGTCAAGGACTTGTTCAAATGAATTGAGGACACACATAGGAGTGTGAGCATCCGAGTAGGCTCTAAAGCCGAAAAAAATTTCAGTTTCGGTTGCCCAGGAAAAAACTTCTGAATACGTTGTCAAATTTTGCGCTCCGAAAACCATCTACAGGCGGTTTAACAAAAAGTGTTTTCCACTCTAGTCAAGGGCTTGTTCAAATGAATTGAGGACCCACGTAGGAGTGTAAGCATCCGAGTAGGATCTAGAACAGAAGGTAATTTCAGTTTCGGCTGCCCAGGGAAAAACTTCTAAATACGTTGTCAAATTTTGCGCTCAGAAAACTATCTATAAGCGGTTTATCAAAAAGTGTTTTCCACTCTAGTGAAGGACTTGTTCAAATGAATTGAGGACCCACGTAGGAGTGTGAGCATCCGAGTAAGATCTAAAACAGAAGGTAATTTCAGTTTCGGTTGCCCAGAGAAAAACTTCTAAATACGTTGTCAAATTTTGCGCTCAGAAAATTGTCTATTGAAGGTTTAACGAAAAGTGTTTTCCACTCTAGTCAACGACTTGTTCAAATGAATTGAGGACACACATAGGAGTGTGAGCATCCGAGTAGGCTCTAAAACCGAAAGTAATTTCAGTTTCGGTTGCCCAGGAAAAAACTTCTGAATACGTTGTCAAATTTTGCGCTCCGAAAACCATCTATAGGCGGTTTAACAAAAAGTGTTTTCCACTCTCGTCAAGGGCTTGTTCAAATGAATTGAGGACCCACGTAGGAGTGTAAGCATCCGAGTAGGATCTAGAACAGAAAGTAATTTCAGTTTCGGCTGCCCAGGGAAAAACTTCTAAATACGTTGTCAAATTTTGCGCTCAGAAAATTGTCTATTGAAGGTTTAACGAAAAGTGTTTTCCAGTCTAGTCAAGGACTTGTTCAAATGAATTGACGACACACATAGGAGTGTGAGCATCCGAGTAGGATCTAAAACCGAAGGTAATTTCAGTTTCGGTTGCCCAGGGAAAAACTTCTAAATACGTTGTCAAATTTTACGCTCAGAAATCTATCTATAAGCGGTTTATCAAAGTGTTTTCCACTCTAGTCAAGGGCTTGTTCAAATGAATTGAGGACCCACGTAGGAGTGTAAGCATTCGAATAGGTTCTAAAGCCGAAAGTAATGTCAGATTCGGTCGCCCAGAAAAAAACTTTTAAATACGTTGTCAAATTTTGCGCTCCGAAAATTGTCTATTGAAGGTTTAACGAAAAGTGTTTTCCACTCTAGTCAAGGACTTGTTCAAATGAATTGAGGACACACATAGGAGTGTGAGCATCCGAGTAGGCTCTAAAACCGAAAGTAATTTCAGTTTCGGTTGCCCAGGAAAAAACTTCTAAATACGTTGTCAAATTTTGCGCTCCGAAAACCATCTATAGGCGGTTTAACAAAAAGTGATTTCCACTCTAGTCAAGGGCTTGTTCAAATGAATTGAGGACCCACGTAGGAGTGTAAGCATCCGAGTAGGATCTAAAACAGAAGGTAATTTCAGTTTCGGCTGCCCAGGGAAAAACTTCTAAATACGTTGTCAAATTTTGCGCTCAGAAAATTGTCTATTGAAGGTTTAACGAAAAGTGTTTTCCACTCTAGTCAAGGACTTGTTCAAATGAATTGAGGACACGCATAGGAGTGTGAGCATCCGAGTAGGCTCTAAAACCGAAAGTATTTTCAGTTTCGGTTGCCCAGGAAAAAACTTCTGAATACGTTGTCAAATTTTGCGCTCCGATAACCATCTATAGGCGGTTTAACAAAAAGTGTTTTCCACTGTAGTCAAGGGCTTGTTCAAATGAATTGAAGACCCACGTAGGAGTGTAAGCATCCGAGTAGGATCTAAAACAGAAGGTAATTTCAGTTTCGGCTGCCCAGGGAAAAACTTCTAAATACGTTGTCAAATTTTGCGCTCAGAAAACTATTTATAAGCGGTTTATCAAAAAGTGTTTTCCACTTTAGTGAAGGACTTGTTCAAATGAATTGAGGACCCACGTAGGAGTGTGAGCATCCGAGTAGGATCTAAAACAGAAGGTAATTTCAGTTTCGGTTGCCCAGGGAAAAACTTCTAAATACGTTGTCAAATTTTGCGCTCAGAAAATTGTCTATTGAAGGTTTAACGAAAAGTGTTTTCCACTCTAGTCAAGGACTTGTTCAAATGAATTGAGGACACGCATAGGAGTGTGAGCATCCGAGTAGGCTCTAAAACCGAAAGTATTTTCAGTTTCGGTTGCCCAGGAAAAAACTTCTGAATACGTTGTCAAATTTTGCGCTCCGATAACCATCTATAGGCGGTTTAACAAAAAGTGTTTTCCACTGTAGTCAAGGGCTTGTTCAAATGAATTGAAGACCCACGTAGGAGTGTAAGCATCCGAGTAGGATCTAAAACAGAAGGTAATTTCAGTTTCGGCTGCCCAGGGAAAAACTTCTAAATACGTTGTCAAATTTTGCGCTCAGAAAACTATTTATAAGCGGTTTATCAAAAAGTGTTTTCCACTTTAGTGAAGGACTTGTTCAAATGAATTGAGGACCCACGTAGGAGTGTGAGCATCCGAGTAGGATCTAAAACAGAAGGTAATTTCAGTTTCGGTTGCCCAGGGAAAAACTTCTAAATACGTTGTCAAATTTTGCGCTCAGAAAATTGTCTATTGAAGGTTTAACGAAAAGTGTTTTCCATTCTAGTCAAGGACTTGTTCAAATGAATTGAGGACACACATAGGAGTGTGAGCATCCGAGTAGGATCTAAAACCGAAGGTAATTTCAGTTTCGGTTGCCCAGGGAAAAACTTCTAAATACGTTGTCAAATTTTGCGCTCAGAAATCTATCTATAAGCGGTTTATCAAAAAGTGTTTTCCACTCTAGTCAAGGGCTTGTTCAAATGAATTGAGGACCTACGTAGGAGTGTAAGCATTCGAATAGGTTCTAAAGCCGAAGGTAATGTCAGATTCGGTCGCCCAGGAAAAAACTTCTAAATACGTTGTCAAATTTTGCGCTCCGAAAATTGTCTATTGAAGGTTTAACGAAAAGTGTTTTCCACTCTAGTCAAGGACTTGTTCAAATGAATTGAGGACACACATAGGAGTGTGAGCATCCGAGTAGGCTCTAAAACCGAAAGTAATTTCAGTTTCGGTTGCCCAGGAAAAAACTTCTAAATACGTTGTCAAATTTTGCGCTCCGAAAACCATCTATAGGCGGTTTAACAAAAAGTGATTTCCACTCTAGTCAAGGGCTTGTTCAAATGAATTGAGGACCCACGTAGGAGTGTAAGCATCCGAGTAGGATCTAAAACAGAAGGTAATTTCAGTTTCGGCTGCCCAGGGGAAAACTTCTAAATACGTTGTCAAATTTTGCGCTCAGAAAATTGTCTATTGAAGGTTTAACGAAAAGTGTTTTCCACTCTAGTCAAGGACTTGTTCAAATGAATTGAGGACACACATAGGAGTGTGAGCATCCGAGTAGGCTCTAAAACCGAAAGTATTTTCAGTTTCGGTTGCCCAGGAAAAAACTTCTGAATACGTTGTCAAATTTTGCGCTCCGAAAACCATCTATAGGCGGTTTAACAAAAAGTGTTTTCCACTGTAGTCAAGGGCTTGTTCAAATGAATTGAAGACCCACGTAGGAGTGTAAGCATCCGAGTAGGATCTAAAACAGAAGGTAATTTCAGTTTCGGCTGCCCAGGGAAAAACTTCTAAATACTTTGTCAAATTTTGCGCTCAGAAAACTATCTATAAGCGGTTTATCAAAAAGTGTTTTCCACTCTAGTGAAGGACTTGTTCAAATGAATTGAGGACCCACGTAGGAGTGTGAGCATCCGAGTAGGATCTAAAACAGAAGGTAATTTCAGTTTCGGTTGCCCAGGGAAAAACTTCTAAATACGTTGTCAAATTTTGCGCTCAGAAAATTGTCTATTGAAGGTTTAACGAAAAGTGTTTTCCACTCTAGTCAAGGACTTGTTCAAATGAATTGAGGAAACACATAGGAGTGTGAGCATCCGAGTAGGATCTAAAACCGAAGGTAATTTCAGTTTCGGTTGCCCAGGGAAAAACTTCTAAATACGTTGTCAAATTTTGCGCTCAGAAATCTATCTATAAGCGGTTTATCAAAAAGTGTTTTCCACTCTAGTCAAGGGCTTGTTCAAATGAATTGAGGACCTACGTAGGAGTGTAAGCATTCGAATAGGTTCTAAAGCCGAAGGTAATGTCAGATTCGGTCGCCCAGGAAAAAACTTCTAAATACGTTGTCAAATTTTGCGCTCCGAAAATTGTCTATTGAAGGTTTAACGAAAAGTGTTTTCCACTCTAGTCAAGGACTTGTTCAAATGAATTGAGGACACACATAGGAGTGTGAGCATCCGAGTAGGCTCTAAAACCGAAAGTAATTTCAGTTTCGGTTGCCCAGGAAAAAACTTCTAAATACGTTGTCAAATTTTGCGCTCCGAAAACCATCTATAGGCGGTTTAACAAAAAGTGATTTCCAGTCTAGTCAAGGGCTTGTTCAAATGAATTGAGGACCCACGTAGGAGTGTAAGCATCCGAGTAGGATCTAAAACAGAAGGTAATTTCAGTTTCGGCTGCCCAGGGGAAAACTTCTAAATACGTTGTCAAATTTTGCGCTCAGAAAATTGTCTATTGAAGGTTTAACGAAAAGTGTTTTCCACTCTAGTCAAGGACTTGTTCAAATGAATTGAGGACACACATAGGAGTGTGAGCATCCGAGTAGGCTCTAAAACCGAAAGTATTTTCAGTTTCGGTTGCCCAGGAAAAAACTTCTGAATACGTTGTCAAATTTTGCGCTCCGAAAACCATCTATAGGCGGTTTAACAAAAAGTGTTTTCCACTGTAGTCAAGGGCTTGTTCAAATGAATTGAAGACCCACGTAGGAGTGTAAGCATCCGAGTAGGATCTAAAACAGAAGGTAATTTCAGTTTCGGCTGCCCAGGGAAAAACTTCTAAATACGTTGTCAAATTTTGCGCTCAGAAAACTATCTATAAGCGGTTTATCAAAAAGTGTTTTCCACTCTAGTGAAGGACTTGTTCAAATGAATTGAGGACCCACGTAGGAGTGTGAGCATCCGAGTAGGATCTAAAACAGAAGGTAATTTCAGTTTCGGTTGCCCAGGGAAAAACTTCTAAATACGTTGTCAAATTTTGCGCTCAGAAAATTGTCTATTGAAGGTTTAACGAAAAGTGTTTTCCACTCTAGTCAAGGACTTGTTCAAATGAATTGAGGACACACATAGGAGTGTGAGCATCCGAGTAGGATCTAAAACCGAAGGTAATTTCAGTTTCGGTTGCCCAGGGAAAAACTTCTAAATACGTTGTCAAATTTTGCGCTCAGAAATCTATCTATAAGCGGTTTATCAAAAAGTGTTTTCCACTCTAGTCAAGGGCTTGTTCAAATGAATAGAGGACCTACGTAGGAGTGTAAGCATTCGAATAGGTTCTAAAGCCGAAGGTAATGTCAGATTCGGTCGCCCAGGAAAAAACTTCTAAATACGTTGTCAAATTTTGCGCTCCGAAAACCATCTATATGCGGTTTAACAAAAAGTGTTTTCCACTCTAGTCAAGGACTTGTCAAATGAATTGAGGACCCACATAGGAGTGTGAGCATCCGAGTAAGATCTAAAACAGAAGGTAATTTCAGTTTCGGTTGCCCAGGGAAAAACTTCTAAATACGTTGTCAAATTTTGCGCTCAGAAATCTATCTATAAGCGGTTTATCGAAAAGTGTTTTCCACTCTAGTCAAGGGCTTGTTCAAATGAATTGAGGACGCACATAGGAGTGTGAGCATCCGAGTAGGATCTAAAACCGAAGGTAATTTCAGTTTCGGTTGCCCAGGGGAAAACTTCTAAATACGTTGTCAAATTTTGCGCTCAGAAATCTATCTATAAGCGGTTTATGAAAAAGTGTTTTCCACTCTAGTCAAGGGCTTGTTCAAATGAATTGAGGACCCACGTAGGAGTGTAAGCATTCGAATAGGTTCTAAAGCCGAAGGTAATGTCAGATTCGGTCGCCCAGGAAAAAACTTCTGAATACGTTGTCAAATTTTGCGCTCAGAAATCTATCTATAAGCGGTTTATCAAAAAGTGTTTTCCACTCTAGTCAAGGGCTTGTTCAAATTAATTGAGGACCCACGTAGGAGTGTAAGCATCCGAGTAGGATCTAAAACAGAAGGTAATTTCAGTTTCGGCTGCCCAGGGAAAAACTTCTAAATACGTTGTCAAATTTTGCGCTCAGAAAACTATCTATAAGCGGTTTATCAAAAAGTGTTTTCCACTCTAGTGAAGGACTTGTTCAAATGAATTGAGGACCCACGTAGGAGTGTGAGCATTCGAATAGGTTCTAAAGCCGAAGGTAATGTCAGATTCGGTCGCCCAGGAAAAAACTTCTAAATACGTTGTCAAATTTTGCGCTCCGAAAACCATCTATATGCGGTTTAACAAAAAGTGTTTTCCACTCTAGTCAAGGACTTGTTCAAATGAATTGAGGACCCACATAGGAGTGTGAGCATCCGAGTAAGATCTAAAACAGAAGGTAATTTCAGTTTCGGTTGCCCAGGGAAAAACTTCTAAATACGTTGTCAAATTTTGCGCTCAGAAATCTATCTATAAGCGGTTTATCGAAAAGTTTTTTCCACTCTAGTCAAGGGCTTGTTCAAATGAATTGAGGACGCACATAGGAGTGTGAGCATCCGAGTAGGATCTAAAACTGAAGGTAATTTCAGTTTCGGTTGCCCAGGGAAAAACTTCTAAATACGTTGTCAAATTTTGCGCTCAGAAATCTATCTATAAGCGGTTTATGAAAAAGTGTTTTCCACTCTAGTCAAGGGCTTGTTCAAATGAATTGAGGACCCACGTAGGAGTGTAAGCATTCGAATAGGTTCTAAAGCCGAAGGTAATGTCAGATTCGGTCGCCCAGGAAAAAACTTCTGAATACGTTGTCAAATTTTGCGCTCAGAAATCTATCTATAAGCGGTTTATCAAAAAGTGTTTTCCACTCTAGTCAAGGGCTTGTTCAAATTAATTGAGGACCCACGTAGGAGTGTAAGCATCCAAGTAGGATCTAAAACAGAAGGTAATTTCAGTTTCGGCTGCCCAGGGAAAAACTTCTAAATACGTTGTCAAATTTTGCGCTCAGAAAACTATCTATAAGCGGTTTATCAAAAAGTGTTTTCCACTCTAGTGAAGGACTTGTTCAAATGAATTGAGGACCCACGTAGGAGTGTGAGCATCCGAGTAGGATCTAAAACAGAAGGTAATTTCAGTTTCGGTCGCCCAGGGAAAAACTTCTAAATATGTTGTCAAATTTTGCGCTCAGAAAATTGTCTATTGAAGGTTTAACGAAAAGTGTTTTCCACTCTAGTCAAGGACTTGTTCAAATGAATTGAGGACACACATAGGAGTGTGAGCATCCGAGTAGGCTCTAAAACCGAAAGTAATTTCAGTTTCGGTTGCCCAGGAAAAAACTTCTAAATACGTTGTCAAATTTTGCGCTCCGAAAACCATCTATATGCGGTTTAACAAAAAGTGTTTTCCATTCTAGTGAAGGACTTGTTCAAATGAATTGAGGACCCACGTAGGAGTGTGAGCATCCGAGTAGGATCTAAAACAGAAGGTAATTTCAGTTTCGGTTGCCCAGGGAAAAACTTCTTAATATGTTGTCAAATTTTGCGCTCAGAAAATTGTCTATTGAAGGTTTATCAAAAAGTGTTTTCCACTCTAGTGAAGGACTTGTTCAAATGAATTGAGGACCCACATAGGAGTGTGAGCATCCGAGTAAGATCTAAAACAGCAGGTAATTTCAGTTTCGGTTGCCCAGGGAAAAACTTCTAAATACGTTGTCAAATTTCGCGCTCAGAAATCTATCTATAAGCGGTTTATCGAAAAGTGTTTTCCACTCTAGTCAAGGGCTTGTTCAAATGAATTGAGGACGCACATAGGAGTGTGAGCATCCGAGTAGGATCTAAAACCGAAGGTAATGTCAGATTCGGTCGCCCAGGAAAAAACTTCTGAATAGGTTGTCAAATTTTGCGCTCAGAAATCTATCTATAAGCGGTTTATCAAAAAGTGTTTTCCACTCTAGTCAAGGGCTTGTTCAAATGAATTGAGGACCCACGTAGTAGTGTAAGCATCCGAGAAGGATCTAAAACAGAAGGTAATTTCAGTTTCGGCTGCCCAGGGAAAAACTTCTAAATACGTTGTCCAATTTTGCGCTCAGAAAACTATCTATAAGCGGTTTATCAAAAAGTGTTTTCCACTCTAGTCAAGGACTTGGTCAAATGAATTGAGGACCCACGTAGGAGTGTGAGCATTCGAATAGGTTCTAAAGCCGAAGGTAATGTCAGATTCGGTCGCCCAGGAAAAAACTTCTAAATACGTTGTCAAATTTTGCGCTCCGAAAACCATCTATATGCGGTTTAACAAAAAGTGTTTTCCACTCTAGTCAAGGACTTGTTCAAATGAATTGAGGACCCACATAGGAGTGTGAGCATCCGAGTAAGATCTAAAACAGAAGGTAATTTCAGTTTCGGTTGCCCAGGGAAAAACTTCTAAATACGTTGTCAAATTTTGCGCTCAGAAATCTATCTATAAGCGGTTTATCGAAAAGTGTTTTCCACTCTAGTCAAGGGCTTGTTCAAATGAATTGAGGACGCACATAGGAGTGTGAGCATCCGAGTAGGATCTAAAACCGAAGGTAATTTCAGTTTCGGTTGCCCAGGGAAAAACTTCTAAATACGTTGTCAAATTTTGCGCTCAGAAAACTATCTATAAGCGGTTTATCAAAAAGTGTTTTCCACTCTAGTGAAGGACTTGTTCAAATGAATTGAGGACCCACGTAGGAGTGTGAGCATTCGAATAGGTTCTAAAGCCGAAGGTAATGTCAGATTCGGTCGCCCAGGAAAAAACTTCTAAATACGTTGTCAAATTTTGCGCTCCGAAAACCATCTATATGCGGTTTAACAAAAAGTGTTTTCCACTCTAGTCAAGGACTTGTTCAAATGAATTGAGGACCCACATAGGAGTGTGAGCATCCGAGTAAGATCTAAAACAGAAGGTAATTTCAGTTTCGGTTCCCCAGGGAAAAACTTCTAAATACGTAGTCAAATTTTGCGCTCAGAAATCTATCTATAAGCGGTTTATCGAAAAGTGTTTTCCACTCTAGTCAAGGGCTTGTTCAAATGAATTGAGGACGCACATAGGAGTGTGAGCATCCGAGTAGGATCTAAAACCGAAGGTAATTTCAGTTTCGGTTGCCCAGGGAAAAACTTCTAAATACGTTGTCAAATTTTGCGCTCAAAATCTATCTATAAGCGGTTTATGAAAAAGTGTTTTCCACTCTAGTCAAGGGCTTGTTCAAATGAATTGAGGACCCACGTAGGAGTGTAAGCATTCGAATAGGTTCTAAAGCCGAAGGTAATGTCAGATTCGGTCGCCCAGGAAAAAACTTCTGAATACGTTGTCAAATTTTGCGCTCAGAAATCTATCTATAAGCGGTTTATCAAAAAGTGTTTTCCACTCTAGTCAAGGGCTTGTTCAAATTAAATGAGGACCCACGTAGGAGTGTAAGCATCCGAGTAGGATCTAAAACAGAAGGTAATTTCAGTTTCGGCTGCCCAGGGAAAAACTTCTAAATACGTTGTCAAATTTTGCGCTCAGAAAACTATCTATAAGCGGTTTATCAAAAAGTGTTTTCCACTCTAGTGAAGGACTTGTTCAAATGAATTGAGGACCCACGTAGGAGTGTGAGCATCCGAGTAGGATCTAAAACAGAAGGTAATTTCAGTTTCGGTTGCCCAGGGAAAAACTTCTAAATATGTTG
The DNA here is from genome assembly GCF_964194025.1 of Convolutriloba macropyga. Taxonomy (NCBI): domain Eukaryota; kingdom Metazoa; phylum Xenacoelomorpha; order Acoela; family Convolutidae; genus Convolutriloba; species Convolutriloba macropyga. Next base: position 25,330,285 of record NC_134476.1, on the reverse strand, counting down.
TCAAATTTTGCGCGCAGAAAATTGTCTATTGAAGGTTTATCAAAAAGTGTTTTCCACTCTAGTGAAGGACTTGTTCAAATGAATTGAGGACCCACGTAGGAGTGTAAGCATCCGAGTAGGATCTAAAACAGAAGGTAATTTCAGTTTCGGCTGCCCAGGGAAAAACTTCTAAATACGTTGTCAAATTTTGCGCTCAGAAAACTATCTATAAGCGGTTTATCAAAAAGTGTTTTCAACTCTAGTGAAGGACTTGATCAAATGAATTGAGGACCCACGTAGGAGTGTGAGCATTCGAATAGGTTCTAAAGCCGAAGGTAATGTCAGATTCGGTCGCCCAGGAAAAACTTCTAAATACGTTGTCAAATTTTGCGCTCCGAAAACCATCTATATGCGGTTTAACAAAAAGTGTTTTCCACTCTAGTCAAGGACTTGTTCAAATGAATTGAGGACCCACATAGGAGTGTGAGCATCCGAGTAAGATCTAAAACAGAAGGTAATTTCAGTTTCGGGTGCCCAGGGAAAAACTTCTAAATACGTTGTCAAATTTTGCGCTCAGAAATCTATCTACAAGCGGTTTATCGAAAAGTGTTTTCCACTCTAGTCAAGGGCTTGTTCAAATGAATTGAGGACGCACATAGGAGTGTGAGCATCCGAGTAGGATCTAAAACCGAAGGTAATTTCAGTTTCGGTTGCCCAGGGAAAAACTTCTAAATACGTTGTCAAATTTTGCGCTCAGAAAACTATCTATAAGCGGTTTATCAAAAAGTGTTTTCCACTCTAGTGAAGAACTTGTTCAAATGAATTGAGGACCCACGTAGGAGTGTGAGCATTCGAATAGGTTCTAAAGCCGAAGGTAATGTCAGATTCGGTCGCCCAGGAAAAAACTTCTAAATACGTTGTCAAATTTTGCGCTCCGAAAACCATCTATATGCGGTTTAACAAAAAGTGTTTTCCACTCTAGTCAAGGACTTGTTCAAATGAATTGAGGACCCACATAGGAGTGTGAGCATCCGAGTAAGATCTAAAACAGAAGGTAATTTCAGTTTCGGTTGCCCAGGGAAAAACTTCTAAATACGTTGTCAAATTTTGCGCTCAGAAATCTATCTATAAGCGGTTTATGAAAAAGTGTTTTCCACTCTAGTCAAGGGCTTGTTCAAATGAATTGAGGACCCACGTAGGAGTGTAAGCATTCGAATAGGTTCTAAAGCCGAAGGTAATGTCAGATTCGGTCGCCCAGGAAAAAACTTCTGAATACGTTGTCAAATTTTTCGCTCAGAAATCTATCTATAAGCGGTTTATCAAAAAGTGTTTTCCACTCTAGTCAAGGGCTTGTTCAAATTAATTAAGGACCCACGTAGGAGTGTAAGCATCCGAGTAGGATCTAAAACAGAAGGTAATTTCAGTTTCGGCTGCCCAGGGAAAAATTTCTAAATACGTTGTCAAATTTTGCGCTCAGAAAACTATCTATAAGCGGTTTATCAAAAAGTGTTTTCCACTCTAGTGAAGGCCTTGTTCAAATGAATTGAGGACCCACGTAGGAGTGTGAGCATCCGAGTAGGATCTAAAACAGAAGGTAATTTCAGTTTCGGTCGCCCAGGGAAAAACTTCTAAATATGTTGTCAAATTTTGCGCTCAGAAAATTGTCTATTGAAGGTTTAACGAAAAGTGTTTTCCACTCTAGTCAAGGACTTGTTCAAATGAATTGAGGACACACATAGGAGTGTGAGCATCCGAGTAGGCTCTAAAACCGAAAGTAATTTCAGTTTCGGTTGCCCAGGAAAAAACTTCTAAATACGTTGTCAAATTTTGCGCTCCGAAAACCATCTATATGCGGTTTAACAAAAAGTGTTTTCCACTCTAGTCAAGGACTTGTTCAAATGAATTGAGGACCCACATAGGAGTGTGAGCATCCGAGTAGGATCTAAAACCGAAGGTAATTTCAGTTTCGGTTGCCCAGGGAAAAACTTCTAAATAAGTTGCCAAATTTTGCGCTCAGAAAACTATCTATAAGCGGTTTATCAAAAAGTGTTTTCCACTCTAGTGAAGGACTTGTTCAAATGAATTGAGGACCCACGTAGGAGTGTGAGCATCCGAGTACGATCTAAAACAGAAGGTAATTTCAGTTTCGGTTGCCCAGGGAAAAACTTCTAAATATGTTGTCAAAATTTGCGCTCAGAAAATTGTCTATTGAAGGTTTATCAAAAAGTGTTTTCCACTCTAGTGAAGGACTTGTTCAAATGAATTGAGGACCCACATAGGAGTGTGAGCATCCGAGTAAGATCTAAAACAGCAGGTAATTTCAGTTTCGGTTGCCCAGGGAAAAACTTCTAAATACGTTGTCAAATTTCGCGCTCAGAAATCTATCTATAAGCGGTTTATCGAAAAGTGTTTTCCACTCTAGTCAAGGGCTTGTTCAAATGAATTGAGGACGCACATAGGAGTGTGAGCATCCGAGTAGGATCTAAAACCGAAGGTAATTTCAGTTTCGGTTGCCCAGGGAAAAACTTCTAAATACGTTGTCAAATTTTGCGCTCAGAAATCTATCTATAAGCGGTTTATGAAAAAGTGTTTTCCACTCTAGTCAAGGGCTTGTTCAAATGAATTGAAGACCCACGTAGGAGTGTAAGCATTTGAATAGGTTCTAAAGCCGAAGGTAATGTCAGATTCGGTCGCCCAGGAAAAAACTTCTGAATACGTTGTCAAATTTTGCGCTCAGAAATCTATCTATAAGCGGTTTATCAAAAACTGTTTTCCACTCTAGTCAAGGGCTTGTTCAAATTAATTGAGGACCCACGTAGGAGTGTAAGCATCCGAGTAGGATCTAAAACAGAAGGTAATTTCAGTTTCGGCTGCCCAGGGAAAAACTTCTAAATACGTTGTCAAATTTTGCGCTCAGAAAACTATCTATAAGCGGTTTATCAAAAAGTGTTTTCCACTCTAGTGAAGGACTTGTTCAAATGAATTGAGGACCCACGTAGGAGTGTGAGCATCCGAGTAGGATCTAAAACAGAAGGTAATTTCAGTTTCGGTTGCCCAGGGAAAAACTTCTAAATATGTTGTCAAATTTTGCGCTCAGAAAATTGTCTATTGAAGGTTTATCAAAAAGTGTTTTCCACTCTAGTGAAGGACTTGTTCAAATGAATTGAGGACCCACATAGGAGTGTGAGCATCCGAGTAAGATCTAAAACAGCAGGTAATTTCAGTTTCGGTTGCCCAGGGAAAAACTTCTAAATACGTTGTCAAATTTCGCGCTCAGAAATCTATCTATAAGCGGTTTATCGAAAAGTGTTTTCCACTCTAGTCAAGTGCTTGTTCAAATGAATTGAGGACGCACATAGGAGTGTGAGCATCCGAGTAGGATCTAAAACCGAAGGTAATTTCAGTTTCGGTTGCCCAGGGAAAAACTTCTAAATACGTTGTCAAATTTTGCGCTCAGAAATCTATCTATAAGCGGTTTATGAAAAAGTGTTTTCCACTCTAGTCAAGGGCTTGTTCAAATGAATTGAGGACCCACGTAGGAGTGTAAGCATTTGAATAGGTTCTAAAGCCGAAGGTAATGTCAGATTCGGTCGCCCAGGAAAAAACTTCTGAATACGTTGTCAAATTTTGCGCTCAGAAATCTATCTATAAGCGGTTTATCAAAAAGTGTTTTCCACTCTAGTCAAGGGCTTGTTCAAATTAATTGAGGACCCACGTAGGAGTGTAAGCATCCGAGTAGGATCTAAAACAGAAGGTAATTTCAGTTTCGGCTGCCCAGGGAAAAACTTCTAAATACGTTGTCAAATTTTGCACTCAGAAAACTATCTATAAGCGGTTTATCAAAAAGTGTTTTCCACTCTAGTGAAGGACTTGTTCAAATGAATTGAGGACCCACGTAGGAGTGTGAGCATCCGAGTAGGATCCAAAACAGAAGGTAATTTCAGTTTCGGTCGCCCAGGAAAAAACTTCTGAATACGTTGTCAAATTTTGCGCTCAGAAATCTATCTATAAGCGGTTTATCAAAAAGTGTTTTCCACTCTAGTCAAGGGCTTGTTCAAATTAATTGAGGACCCACGTAGGAGTGTAGGCATCCGAGTAGGATCTAAAACAGAAGGTAATTTCAGTTTCGGCTGCCCAGGGAAAAACTTCTAAATACGTTGTCAAATTTTGCACTCAGAAAACTATCTATAAGCGGTTTATCAAAAAGTGTTTTCCACTCTAGTGAAGGACTTGTTCAAATGAATTGAGGACCCACGTAGGAGTGTGAGCATCCGAGTAGGATCTAGAACAGAAGGTAATTTCAGTTTCGGTTGCCCAGGGAAAACTTCTAAATATGTTGTCAAATTTTGCGCTCAGAAAATTGTCTATTGAAGGTTTAACGAAAAGTGTTTTCCACTCTAGTCAAGGACTTGTTCAAATGAATTGAGGACACACATAGGAGTGTGAGCATCCGAGTAGGCTCTAAAACCGAAAGTAATTTCAGTTTCGGTTGCCCAGGAAAAAACTTCTGAATACGTTGTCAAATTTTGCGCTCCGAAAACCATCTATAGGCGGTTTAACAAAGTTTTCCACTCTAGTCAAGGACTTGTTTAAATGAATTGAGGACCCACACAGGAATGTGAGCATCCGAGTAGGATCTAAAACCGAAGGTAATTTCAGTTTCGGTTGCCCAGGGAAAAACTTCTAAGTACGTTGTCAAATTTTGCGCTCCGAAAACTATCTATAAGCGGTTTATCAAAAAGTGTTTTCCACTCTAGTCAAGGGCTTGTTCAAATGAATTGAGGACCCACGTAGGAGTGTGAGCATCCAAGTAGGTTCTAAAGCCGAAGGTAAAGTCAGTTTTGGTCGCCCAGGAAAAAACGTCTAAATACGTTGTCAAATTTTGCGCTCCGAAAACCATCTATAGGCGGTTTAACAAAAAGTGTTTTCCACTCTAGTCAAGGACTTGTTCAAATGAATTGAGGACCCACGTAGGAGTGTGAGCATCCAAGTAGGTTCTAAAGCCGAAGGTAAAGTCAGTTTCGGTCGCCCAGGAAAAAACGTCTAAATACGTTGTCAAATTTTGCGCTCCGAAAATCATCTATAGGCGGTTTAACAAAGTGTTTTCCACTCTAGTCAAGGACTTGTTCAAATGAATTGAGGACCCACATAGGAGTATGAGCATCCGAGTAGGATCTAAAACAGAAGGTAATTTCAGTTTCGGTTGCCCAGGGAAAAACTTCTAAATACGTTGTCAAATTTTGCGCTCAGAAAACTATCGATAAGCGGTTTATAAAAAAGTGTTTTCCACTCTAGTGAAGGGCTTGTTCAAATGAATTGAGGATCCACGTAGGAGTGTGAGCATCCGAGTAGTTTCTAGAACCGAAGGCAATTTCAGTTTCGGTTGCCCACGGAAAAACTTCTAAATACGTTGTCAAATTTTGCGCTCCGAAAACCATCTATAGGCGGTTTAACAAAGTGTTTTCCACTCTAGTCAAGGACTTGTTCAAATCAATTGAGGACCCACATAGGAGTGTGAGCATCCGAGTAGGATCTAAAACCGAAGGTAATTTCAGTTTCGGTTGCCCAGGGAAAAACTTCTAAATACGTTGTCAAATTTTGCGCTCAGAAATCTATCTATAAGCGGTTTATCGAAAAGTGTTTTCCACTCTAGTCAAGGGCTTGTTCAAAGGAATTGAGGACCCACGTAGGAGTGTGAGCATCCAAGTAGGTTCTAAAGCCGAAGGTAAAGTCAGTTTTGGTCGCCCAGGAAAAAACGTCTAAATACGTTGTCAAATTTTGCGCTCCGAAAACCATCTATAGGCGGTTTAACAAAGTGTTTTCCACTCTAGTCAAGGACTTGTTCAAATGAATTGAGGACCCACATAGGAGTGTGAGCATCCAAGTAGGATCTGCAACCGAAGGTAAATTCAGTTTCGGCTGCCCAGGGAAAAACTTCTAATAAAGTTGTCAAATTTTGCGCTCAGAGAACTATCTATAAGCGGTTTATCAAAAACTGTTATCCACTCTAGTCAAGGACTTGTTCAAATGAATTGAGGAGCCACATAAGAGTGTGAGCATCCGAGTAGGATCTAAAGCCGAAGGTAATTTCAGTTTCGGCTGCCAAGGGAAAAACTTCTAATTACGTTGTCAAATTTTGCGCTCAGAAAACTATCTATAAGCGGTTTATCAAAAAGTGCTTTCCACTCTAGTCAAGGACTTGTTCAAATGAAATGAGGACCCACGTAGGAGTGTAAGCATCCGAGTGGGTTCTAAAACCGAAGGTAATTTCAGTTTCGGTTGCCCAGGGGAAAACTTCTAAATACGTTGTCAAATTTTGCGCTCAGAAAACTATCGATGAGCGGTTTATCAAAAAGAGTTTTCCACTCTAGTCAAGGGCTTGTTCAAATGAAATGAGGACCCTTGTAGGAGTGTGAGCATCCGAGTAGGTTCTAAGGCCGAAGTTAATGTCAGTTTCGGTCGCCCAGGAAAAAACTTCTAAATACGTTGTCAAATTTTGCGCTCCGAAAACCATCTACAGGCGGTTTAACAAAAAGTGTTTTCCACTCTAGTCAAGGACTTGTTCAAATGAATTGAGGACCCACATAGGAGTGTGAGCATCCGAGTAGGATCTAAAGCCGAAAGTAATTTCAGTTTCGGCTGCCCAGGGAAAAACTTCTAAATACGTTGTCAAATTTTGCGCTCAGAAATCTATAAGCGGTTTATCAAAAAGTGTTTTCCACTCTAGTCAAGGGCTTGTTCAAATGAATTGAGGACCCACGTAGGAGTGTAAGCATCCGACTAGGATCTAAAACTGAAGGTAATTTCAGTTTCGGTTGCCCAGGGAAAAACTTCTAAATACGTTGTCAAATTTTGCGCTCAGAAAACTATCTATAAGCGGTTTATCAAAAAGTTTTTTCCACTGTAGTCAAGGGCTTGTTCAAATTAATTGAGGACCCACGTAGGACTGTGAGCGTCCAAGTAGTTTCTAAAACCGAAGCTAATTTCAGTTTCGGTTGCCCAGGGGAAAACTTCTAAATACGTTGTCAAATTTTGCGCTCAGAAAACTATCGATGAGCGGTTTATCAAAAAGAGTTTTCCACTCTAGTCAAGGGCTTGTTCAAATGAATTGAGGACCCATGTAGGAGTGTGAGCATCCGAGTAGGCTCTGAGGCCGAAGTTAATGTCAGTTTCGGTTTCCCAGGAAAAAACTTCTAAATACGTTGTCAAATTTTGCGCTCAGAAAACTATCGATGAGCGGTTTATCAAAAAGAGTTTTCCACTCTAGTCAAGGGCTTGTTCAAATGAATTGAGGACCCACGTAGGAGTGTAAGCATCCGAGTAGGTTCTAAAGCCGAAGGTAATTTCAGTTTCGGTCGCTCAGGAAAAAACTTCTAAATACGTTGTCAAATTTTACGCTCCGAAAACCATCTATAGGCGGTTTAACAAAAAGTGTTTTCCACTCTAGTCAAGGACTTGTTGAAATGAGTTGAGGACCCACATAGGAGTGTGAGCATCCGAGTTGGATCTAAAACTGAAGGTAATTTCAGTTTGGGTTGACCACGGAAAAACTTCTAAACACGTTGTCAAATTTTGCGCTCCGAAAACCATCTATAGGCGGTTTAACAAAAATTGTTTTCCACTCTAGTCAAGGGCTTGTTCAAATGAATTGAGGACCCACATAGGAGTGTGAGCATCCGAGTGGATTCTAAAGCCGAAGGTAATTTCAGTTTCGGTCGCTCAGGAAAAAACTTCTAAATACGTTGTCAAATTTTGCGCTCCGAAAACCATCTACAGGCGGTTTAACAAAAAGTGTTTTTCACTCTAGTCAAGGACTTGTTCAAATCAATTGAGGACCCACATAGGAGTGTGAGGATCCGAGTAGGATCTAAAGCCGAAAGTAATTTCAGTTTCGGCTGCCCAGGGAAAAACTTCTAAATACGTTGTCAAATTTTGCGCTCAGAAAACTATCGATGAGCGGTTTATCAAAAAGAGTTTTCCACTCTAGTCAAGGGCTTGTTCAAATGAATTGAGGACCCACGTAGGAGTGTAAGCATCCGAGTAGGTTCTAAAGCCGAAGGTAATTTCAGTTTCGGTCGCTCAGGAAAAAACTTCTAAATACGTTGTCAAATTTTACGCTCCGAAAACCATCTATAGGCGGTTTAACAAAAAGTGTTTTCCACTCTAGTCAAGGACTTGTTGAAATGAGTTGAGGACCCACATAGGAGTGTGAGCATCCGAGTTGGATCTAAAACTGAAGGTAATTTCAGTTTGGGTTGACCACGGAAAAACTTCTAAACACGTTGTCAAATTTTGCGCTCCGAAAACCATCTATAGGCGGTTTAACAAAAATTGTTTTCCACTCTAGTCAAGGGCTTGTTCAAATGAATTGAGGACCCACATAGGAGTGTGAGCATCCGAGTGGATTCTAAAGCCGAAGGTAATTTCAGTTTCGGTCGCTCAGGAAAAAACTTCTAAATACGTTGTCAAATTTTGCGCTCCGAAAACCATCTATAGGCGGTTTAACAAAAAGTGTTTTCCACTCTAGTCAAGGGCTTGTTCAAAGGAATTGAGGACCCACTTAGGAGTGTGAGCATCTGAGTAAGTTCTAAAACCGAAGGTAATTTCAGTTTCGGTTGCCCAGGGAAAAACTTCTGAATACGTTGTCAAATTTTGCGCTCAGAAAACTATCTATAAGCGGTTTATCAAAAAGTGTTTTCCATTCTAGTCAAGGACTTGTTCAAATGATTTGACTACCGATGTAGGAGTGTAAGCATTCGAGTAGGCTCTTAAACCGAAAGTAATTTCAGTTTCGGTTGACCAGGAAAAAACTTCTAAATACGTTGTAAAATTTTGCGCTCAGAAAACTATCTCTAGGCGGTTTAACAAAAAGTGTTTTCCACTCTAGTCATGGGCTTGTTCAAATGAATTCAGGACCCACATAGGAGTGTGAGCATCTGAGTAGGTTCTAAAACCGAAGGTAATTTCAGTTTGGGTTGACCACGGAAAAACTTCTAAACACGTTGTCAAATTTTGCGCTCAGAAAACTATCTCTAGGCGGTTTAACAAAAAGTGTTTTCCACTCTAGTCAAGGGCTTGTTCAAATGAATTCAGGACGCACATAGGAGTGTGAGCATCCGAGTAGGTTCTAAAGCCGAAGGTAATTTCAGTTTCGGTCGCTCAGGAAAAAACTTCTAGATACGTTGTCAAATTTTACGCTCCGAAAACCATCTATAGGCGGTTTAACAAAAAGTGTTTTCCACTCTAGTCAAGGACTTGTTCAAATGAGTTGAGGACCCACATAGGAGTGTGAGCATCCGAGTTGGATCTAAAACTGAAGGTAATTTCAGTTTCGGCTGCCCAGGGAAAAACTTCTAAATACGTTGTCAACTTTTGCGCTCCGAAAACCATCTATAGGCGGTTTAACAAAAATTGTTTTCCACTCTAGTCAAGGGCTTGTTCAAATGAATTGAGGTTCCACATAGGAGTGTGAGCATCCGAGTGGATTCTAAAGCCGAAGGTAATTTCAGTTTCGGTCGCTCAGGAAAAAACTTCTAAATACGTTGTCAAATTTTGCGCTCCGAAAACCATCTATAGGCGGTTTAACAAAAAGTGTTTTCCACTCTAGTCAAGGGCTTGTTCAAAGGAATTGAGGACCCACGTAGGAGTGTGAGCATCTGAGTAAGTTCTATAACCGAAGGTAATTTCAGTTTCCGTTGCCCAGGGAAAAACTTCTGAATACGTTGTCAAATTTTGCGCTCAGAAAACTATCTATAAGCGGTTTATCAAAAAGTGTTTTCCATTCTAGTCAAGGACTTGTTCAAATGATTTGACTACCGATGTAGGAGTGTAAGCATTCGAGTAGGCTCTTAAACCGAAAGTAATTTCAGTTTCGGTTGACCAGGAAAAAACTTCTAAATACGTTGTAAAATTTTGCGCTCAGAAAACTACCTATAGGCGGTTTAACAAAAATTGTTTTCCACTCTAGTCAAGGGCTTGTTCAAATGAATTGAGGACCCACATAGGAGTGTGAGCATCCGAGTGGATTCTAAAGCCGAAGGTAATTTCAGTTTCGGTCGCTCAGGAAAAAACTAAATACGTTGTCAAATTTTGCGCTCCGAAAACCATCTATAGGCGGTTTAACAAAAAGTGTTTTCCACTCTATTCAAGGGCTTGTTCAAAGGAATTGAGGACCCACGTAGGAGTGTGAGCATCTGAGTAAGCTCTAAAGCCGAAGGTAATTTCAGTTTCGGTCGCTCAGGAAAAAACTTCTAAATACGTTGTCAAATTTTACGCTCCGAAAACCATCTATAGGCGGTTTAACAAAAAGTGTTTTCCACTCTAGTCAAGGACTTGTTCAAATGAGTTGAGGACCCACATAGGAGTGTGAGCATCCGAGTTGGATCTAAAACTGAAGGTAATTTCAGTTTCGGCTGCCCAGGGAAAAACTTCTAAATACGTTGTCAAATTTTGCGCTCCGAAAACCATCTATAGGCGGTTTAACAAAAATTGTTTTCCACTCTAGTCAAGGGCTTGTTCAAATGAATTGAGGACCCACATAGGAGTGTGAGCATCCGAGTGGATTCTAAAGCCGAAGGTAATTTCAGTTTCGGTCGCTCAGGAAAAAACTTCTAAATACGTTGTCAAATTTTGCGCTCCGAAAACCATCTATAGGCGGTTTAACAAAAAGTGTTTTCCACTCTAGTCAAGGGCTTGTTCAAAGGAATTGAGGACCCACGTAGGAGTGTGAGCATCTGAGTAAGTTCTAAAACCGAAGGTAATTTCAGTTTCGGTTGCCCAGGGAAAAACTTCTGAATACGTTGTCAAATTTTGCGCTCAGAAAACTATCTATAAGCGGTTTATCAAAAAGTGTTTTCCATTCTAGTCAAGGACTTGTTCAAAAGATTTGACTACCGATGTAGGAGTGTAAGCATTCGAGTAGGCTCTTAAACTGAAAGTAATTTCAGTTTCGGCTGACCAGGAAAAAACTTCTAAATACGTTGTAAAATTTTGCGCTCAGAAAACTACCTATAGGCGGTTTGACAAGAAGTGTTTTCCACTCTAGTTGGGGACTTGCTCAAATGAATTGAGGGGCCACGTAGGAGTGTAAGCATCCGAGTAGGTTCTAAAACCGATGGTAATTTCAGTTTCGGTCGACAAGGAAAAAATTTCTAAATATTTAGAAACTTTTTCCTGGTCGACCGAAACTAAATTACCTTCAGTTTTAGAACCTACTCGGATGCTTACACTCCTACGTGGGTCCTCAATTCATTTGAGCAAGTCCCTAACTAGAGTGGAAAACACTTCTTGTCAAACCGCCTATAGGTAGTTTTCTGAGCGCAAAATTTTACAACGTATTTAGAAGTTTTTTCCTGGTCAACCGAAACTGAAATTATTTCGGTTTTAGAGCCTACTCGAATGCTTGCACTCCTACATGGGTAGTCAAATCATTTGAACAAGTCCTTGACTAGAAAGGAAAACACTTTTTGATAAACCGCTTATAGATAGTTTTCTGAGCGCAAAATTTGACAACGTATTCAGAAGTTTTTCCCTGGGCAACCAAAACTGAAAATACCTTCGGTTTTAGAACCTACTTAGATGCTCACACTCCTTTGTGGGTCCTCAATTCATTTGAAGAAGTCCTTGACTAGAATGGAAAACACTTTTTGATAAACCGCTTATAGATAGTTTTCTATTGATTGCCGATACAGATACCTCCCCCGTGTCGTCTCTCTTGACAGGAGTATGTCCAGCTCCAAAATAACATCAAAGTAGTTCGCACTTCAAAATTGTCTACAAAGTTTTTTTCAATTTTTTTATTTGTTTTTTCCTATTTTTTTCCTTAGTTTCTTAAACTTCTTTCTATCCCAATCCTGGTTATGAAAATAACCAGCGGTTTTCGGCAATCTGCTGATTATGTTTTCTCACCAAGATTGTGGCATGTTGTTTTGCTGCCAAATAGTTTAACTGACTGAGAAAATAACCTTGGATTAAACTGAACCACGATGCTTAGGTAGTCAGCTATGTCTCAGCGTAGAAGTGCTCGTCAAATTGAACTGGCTCAGCAGTTTGAGTTTACCTTTCCTGGAGGCTGGTCATTCCTGTTCTTCTTCCGAGTAGACTCGAAATATGAAATACTGCAAGCAGATTCCATGTTTTGGCCCAAGATGTCTAATTTGGGTAAATTTGAGCTGAAGAAAGGCGAGGAGGTGGATTTGAAAGTTGCCCCCGGAACTTTTATTGCGCAAGGTTTCTTCCCCCAAGTAAGAGATGTGTCAGAGCATTTGATGAGACAAATTGAACAGGGCAGAACTATCGACGACCTTAATGATATGAACATTACTCAGGTGTTTACTGAGTCACTCAGCAAATGTAGTGCAGCACAACAAGAATTGCGAGTACAATTTGAAGAGCGGATTGATAGTTACATCAGTGGAAAAGAAGAAGGAGCGCTCTCCAATGAAGAGGATGATTTCATCAATCGAATGATACAGGAAACTGGCGAGAAAGAAATGGAGCTGATTAATCTACAAGGAAATCTTGGTTTAGATGAGTTCGACGAAGTTAAATCAAAGAACGGTGAGTGCAGCTCGAACAAACCTGGAAGCGCCAGTAACCTCAACAAAGGAGCAGATACGTGCAATGAAAAACGGGTAAGTGGCGCTACGCTGTACGCCTGATATACTTTAGGTTCTAATGTAGTTTGAGCGGAATAATTCTGAAATGGAAAACAGGATCTTGTTTCGTCTTAAATTGGCGATACTCTTGTACGCCTGATTTTTAATCAGAAAACTGAGCTGGTTCCATTGCCTCCCATTGCTTGTGATGTTTAATGCTATTTGCTGTGGAGAGTTGGAGCTACCATGTAAGCCTTTTTTGTTAAAGGATCTGACATTGGAAAAATTGGATCGAGTTTTTGACCGAATACTGCAAAGGACAGAAAACGACACAAGACTGATGAACGAAATGACAAAATTCATAAAGTTGAGCATGAATCAGTTGGAAAAGATGAGAGATCATGGCTTGATAAGTGAGGCAGAGAAAACTCTTGGGAACTTTGAGGTCCTTGTTCCTGGTTCTGGGCAATCGGCTCATATGCATAATGGCGTAAATCTTTTGAATCTTGGTGGAGAGACTGATGTCGAGCGAGCACGTAATGTTGCCAAGGCGTTATGGTCAGAGGAGGAATTGGCGACATATGTGATAGATCCTCAGCGAAACATAGACGAAGGTAGACCACCAGCTGACAATGAGAGAACTGAGTTGTACAAGTCAGCGGTTAGAGAAATTTTTGCTGGTAGCTATACCGGAAAATTATATAGGGAGACGCTTAGGCGGGTCAACCAAATGGGTCTGGACCTGAAAGGAATTTTGAAGAGACGAAAAGAGAAATGTATGCGCTCATCTGCAACCTCGGAAAATAAGGAGAATGAAAATTCAAATGACAGAGTAGCCGTTGCTAAGAAAGATAGAGAATCAGTGTTTACAGAGCAAGTGGAAGAAAATGGGAGCCAAGAGGATGCTGCTTCTGTTATTTCTTCGTGTTCTAAGGCCAAAAAGTCCAAGCGCGATAAAAAAAAAGTAACCGCAGTTTAAATCTGGCGAGCAGTAGAATAATATAATAGCTGATTTTGTTTCCTGACGTTTGCGTTTGCTATTGTTACTGAACTGAGTTTATAAATCTTGTTTCCTATGTTTACGTGTTAAAAGTTGCTCTGATCTAGTCAGTTGCCTTTTATATTTGTTTTCGTTGTCTCCTGATTTGTTAGGAGTTTCAGCTGTAATAGTTGTTGTTCTTTGTTTGCCTTGATTTAATATTGTTCGAGAACTCTTAGTAGCAGTAAATTATTGAGATGACTTTAGGATCGCTTTGTAACTCACATTTTGATTTAGTTATTCTTTTTAATTGAAACCTACTTGAGAAACCAATGGAGTTTTTTTAAGTTTTGTTATCTGAACAAATGTGCTTCCGTGTATACATTGAAACATTAGCGTGTTATCTGTTTGATTTTAAGATATATGGCGGTTTCTCAACGTGACGACTTTTTAAAGCTAAATATGTCCCCAGATTGTCTTCTTTCGCTTTTCGAAGAGCTGGAGAAAAAATTGGAGGAGAGGAGTGAGGCTTTATTGAATCACAGAAACGCTCTTTTGGAGTTCAAAGTATACCTGAGACAAAGCGTTAGTAAAAATCTTTATTATTTTAATAGCTGCACAGCAATAGCCGGGTCTGTTATTGTACTTCTCTTGGTTTTTTGTCCTGAATGTTTTTGTTACAACCATATGACGTCACAATCACTTCAAATCTGCTTTTGATCGTTCGTTTATGCAATTTCAACTAATGAGCGTGCTTGACGTCATATGTCGATATTTTAATTAACGGTTACTTCAGAGCTTTTCATAGAGGTAGCAACAATTTGTACAGATTCCTAATCAACGCTTAATATCGCAGCCTCCATTGAAAAGTATTTTTGGTCTTTTAATTTTTTGAGACTGCAGATCTACAAAGCTATTACGGCTATTTTCTGGCAATCTGCCAGTTATATCTTTTATTGATTTGAACCAGGGCGGGGCCAAAATTTTAATTGTTTCCCTAATTTTTTGGTAATGCGCACTTTGGAATAATTTGCGATCCCGCCTCCCGATAGCAATTCATCTGACTTCAGTCGTCGTTTGTTTCACTCTGGTGAATGGATGTTTTTTTAGAATGAGACAAAATCTTCATCCTATCGGACGATTATGTTCCCCGGTAACGAACTGATGTACAAAGGTCGGAACCTACTGGCGTTTGACGGCCAACCTTGTGAGCACGGTCGACTCGGAAGTTTCTTGGCTCGAAGTATCTTAACTCGGGAAGAAAGGGAAAACCGCTGCTGGTTTCCCTATAGGGCCCTGAAAGAGGGCAAAAAAAGAGTTGACTCAGAGGACGAGATGTATTTTAGAGGTAGCCATATGGTCTTCTGATGTTTTATTTTTAACCCTGTAGTTTTAATTGTAACAAACCAATTTTCCTTAGCTGCCGTCATTCACATTTGTGGGCCTAGTTTGTACGCATTTCGCAGAGCTAAAGACGCCGCCAATGCCCTTGGTTGCAAAGAGAGCTTCAACACGGTGAACGACAGTCGGTGAATTGTATTGGATTGTTTATATTTATGTTAGGATGAGTCTAGTGAATTTCTGTTGCTAGCTGTTTTTTTTACTTGATCTCTGTCCTTATCTAGTTTTCTCTACTGAGCTGCATCTGTTTCCCAGAAGCTTGATTGGTTGCTCTGATTCACGGTTCAAATAAGGGAGATTTATTTAAGATAGAAAATGAACAACAGGTATCAGAGGATCTCACGTGACCTGGAAAAGTCTAAACTCAATTGGAGAGCGCTAGCCTGTTTGGACAATCGGTTGTCAAGCGAATATATTGATGAACCACAAAAAGTTGCTCACAAAATTCAAGTTGGACACTTTGAATTAGATGTTGTCTCATCAACTTTTCTTCGTGGTGAGTATGAAAGTTCTCTTCTCTCCTTTAATTTTGAGGAAGTAAAGAATTTACCTTCCGTAAACTCTTTTGCGCCTCTTGGCGTTTTTTCTCGGTTGGATATTGCAGAGAACATTAGTCTTCCTGGTCTAACTGGTCTTCTCTCAGAGATCAATGAGTCTGAGGTCATCGAAAATTTTAATGATTTTTCGCTAATTCAGAGCCAGCGGCTAAAGAAACTATGGCTTATGCTTGGTCCAATTTCTTTTATAAACTCTTCGTGTAAGCCCAATGCAAAATATGTACGCCTGAATTCTTGTTTAATGACTTGTGTTTCAACTCGAAAAATTAAAGCTGGTGATGAAATAACTGTTTTATACGATCGTCACGCTTTCGGTGAGTTCAATGTTGATTGCTTATGTCCCTTTAAGAATTCTCACGGACTACCTTTTGTAGATAGACTTGTAAGAACTTCGTCCTTAGTTTTACCATCTGAAGAGACGCAAATTGATACTGCACAAGAGACACCAACGCGAAGTGTAGTCGTTGAGGCCAGCGTTCGGCCAAAGTTCTCTAGACCGTTTGTTTCTCAATATGATTATTGCAGTAGAGCACCCCGGAGTTTGCTTTCTACCTACACTGATACAAATTGTTCCTGTTCAAGGTCCCATGCAGGGGATTTGAGTATTGATAGTGATGACAATGATCTCTTTCTGAATTACAATGAAGTATATGGGCCTTACTTGAATAACAGCCAAGTTGGTGTTGCTGATCACTCTGTGGTTTCTGCAGAATCGTTCTCCCCTCTTTCTCCTGCGCCTGCTGACATAACTCCAATAGAGAATTTTAATCCTCCCACTGCTTCAACTCCTTATAATTCAACTCCTCTAATAAATGTTCGACAAGACGATGATCATGTTATAGAGGATAATGCTATTGCTGATGTTGACACTGTTTTCCAGCCAATGTTGTTTAGTGGCTCCGACGTAAAGGTTGAAAATTTTTTGAAACAGTACCAGTTACTTTGTGATACTCATAAAATGTCTGATATTGCGAGAAAAGATGTGCTTAAGTTGTTTGAGTCTGTACTACCGAAACCTAATAACCTGTTCCTAGGTTGCGTGGAACATTTAATGCCTTTGACTACTCAAGTTGCGCTTAAGTCAAATTGCTCAACTCTTGTCCTAATTGATTGTGTTTTTCAGCTTTCACAGGTTCTTCGCCGGAATAAAAAGTCTGTATTGGAATCTTGGTCTCTAAGTTGCTCCTGGGCTCAACCATTAGATTGTTTCATTCATGGTGAGATTGAACTTGTTTGCAATATTGACGGGGCAAAAGTGTTCCGTTCTAAGTCAACATCAATTTGGCCAGTTTGGATTCAAGTCTATAATCTTCCTCCAATTCTCAGGTCTAGTTTTTCTAATATCGTTTTGCTAAGTTTGTGGCACGGACAGTCGAAGCCAGATTTTTCCGAACTGCTAATCAAATTGACTGCTGAACTGGATATGTTAATAAACAAAAGTGTAAATGTACCCGAAATCGGGCGAGTTTTTTTCCGACTTCGCTCTCTTGTTTGTGATATGCCCGCTAAGGCGGCAATGCTTTGTATGACACAGTTTAATGGTTATTATGGCTGTCCCCACTGTTTCATGCGTGGCGTTAGCCATCAGAGGAGAATGCTTTATCCCTGCTCAGCTTCTTTTGTTCTAAGAGAAAATCGGAAATTTGAGGAAATTGGAAAACTATCAGAGCATAAAAACCGTGCTTTACTTGGTATTAAACGAAAATCTCCTTTGTGCAATATTTTAAGTTTTCCTTGGGATGCTCCAATAGATCCGATGCACCAAGTTTTTCTTGGAACGGCCAAAATTTTAAGTAAGTCTCTACTTGGGGTTTTAAAGGGAAATGAGGTTCAAAGTATGAGTCTGTTAGTTGAAAAGTGCAAGGTTCCGTCGGAGTTCATGCACAAAAGCAAGCGCGTTTCAGAACTTAATTTTTGGAAGGCATCTGATTACAAACTTTTTTTCTTCCATACTGGTCCCCTGGTGTTTTCTACTTTTAATTTACAAACGACAGCTCAAAAAGTTTTTGAGAGTTTTCTCACCCTATCAACGGCTATTCGCTTGCTCTATGATAATTTTACAACTCCTGAAATGATCGATTCTGCTGACGCTTTGATAAACATTTTTTTCTCAAACTTTGTGGAGATATACGGCGTAATCTCCATGTCTTTCAACTTTCACTCGATGCGACACTTAGTAGAGCAAGTTCGAAGAGTAGGCCCTCTTTGGTGTTTTACTGCTTTTTCATTTGAATCTTGTCATTATCAATTAATGTCAGCATTATCTGGTTCCGTTAAAACATGCCAACATATGGTTGAGCGTTTTGTGAAACATAAAGTTGCTTTTGAGCAGGAGCATAAGCACTCGAGTTCACATGTCTCAGGAGAACGTGATAATTACCGACTCTTCACTAAGGTTTCGGCCGATTGTTTGCTCTTTTGCTCTGAAATGGGTGAAATAGCCTTTTACGGTAGATATAAAAATGATTGCGGTAAGTTATTTGCTTCACGTTCTTATAGTAAGTTATCTGAAAACTTGAGTGAATGTATCGTGCAGTTGTGTGACGGTCATTTCGTACAAATTGAAACCTTTGTTGAGAAAACTAACGGTTTTACCGCTATTGTTAGGCATTTTCATTTCTGTGAAAATTTGTTATCTTCAGAGTCTACCGATTGGTTCTTGTTTAAGCTAAAAGAATTGGGAGGACTTCAGGAGCTGGATGTAAAAACGTTAATGTTTAAGTGTGTGGTTCTTGTAGACAGCCTTAGTGATATAAGAGTTAGTGTAATGAGAGAAGGTTTTGATCACAATTAGTTAACTTTGCCACCATTTTCTTCCGTTTCGTGCAACTTTTAATTTTTAAATACTACATCTGAATGAGACTTTGACTTAATATTATTTGCTTTTTTCAGCTATCCTAAAATTCTCATCATTGGGGACTCTAACTTGGTTCGCATTCGTCAGCGAATTGTTGCGGATGCATCGCTTTCGAAGTTCAACATTGAAATTGCTGACCGCAAAGGCTTCCGAGCGTCATTCTTAGGCGACGAGCATTTCCAAAGATTGAAAAATGACGGTTTTAGTCATTGCATTCTCTTCTGCGGAAACAATGATGTTTCGGTTCATCCCCGCAACAAATTTCCAACCCAAACTCCGCAAGAAACTGCCCAGCTGTTACTTAAATTTCATGATAAAGTCAACGATAACTTCATTCGGTGCGCAGTGATAGGTCTCATCCAAAGACAGGATGTACATAAGGATATTGTGAGGGAAACTAATCAATTGTTGCAAAAAAGGTTGATGATTATTGAGAATGGAATTACTGTCTGGTCTCATTACGTTGGTCCTCGAGAACTGCATCCTGTTCATTTCCTTGAAGATGACCCTGCCCACTTGACTACACTTGGTGAAATTAATGCCGTTGCTTTGATGAGAAGAGTAATAAAAGAGCATTTCAAGTTGAAGTAGACTACTAAACTTTTGGATACTGTTCTGCTTTTGAGTTTTTAAATTTCATTTCTTCTACAGATTACAAATGAATACACAAATTAATTTTCTAATTTCAAAGTTAATCTTTGAAATGGGACCAAACACTGTAAAATCGAAAATTTTGCTCCAAAGCAGACAGTTTTCCTAAGATATGTTGCTGACAAAACTTTCGCTACTTAGCACGCTTTACTCAAAACTGCTTTCTCCGCTTGTGTACGTACTTGCTGGTATCAAAGTTAATGAATTAATTGCTCTCAGAAAACGGACACCTCATTAACTGTTTTTACATTTATTGTTTGCTTTTTAGTTTTTCAAATACAATAACCTTGAGAGCAGTTAAAGAGAATTAATTTTGATTTTAAAGCTCAATTTACTTTGGTGATTTTGGAAAGCTCAGTTCAATAAAAGTAGGTAAATTGTCAGAAGTGTTGAGATCGTTAGTGAGATTAATTTGGCTTTGGACTGCTTTGCTTTAGTATGTTTGTAGAGTTAGATTTGTGTGGTGAATTGAAGTGAGCTTTCAATTTGAAACTATTGCAACAATTTCATTTCAACTAAGCATAAGTAACCAAGTTGAACAATTGAACTCAAGAATACATATAACCTAGATATTACCTAGCATCAATAGTACATTTTACCCAGCATTAAAAAATAATGTCGGAGTCTTTGGCACAACTCTTGACACGCTCGAAATAGAACGACTATTTGAATTTTGTTGGCGCTACTCCTGTACGCCTGATGTAATACTGAAAACTAAGATTGGTTTTCTTGGCGCTACTCTTGTACGCCTGACTCAAGAAATACGTAAATTCTTGTTTTGGCGCAACTCCTGTACGCCTGATCTAGTACCGAATGTTCAGACCGTTTTCCTTGGCGCTTTTCTTGTACGCCTGATTAACAAACTAAGCAAAAATTTACTGGCGCTACTCCTGTACGACTGATTCAAAACCAGCCAACAGTCTGTTGATAGAATGTAGTGGAGCTACTGTACGCCAGTAGACTTGTCTATACATAGAAATTAATATCGGATTCGTCGGCGCTCTTGACACGCTCGCTAAAAAATTACGAAAGACTGTTTTGGCTTTTGATGGCGCTAATCATGTACGCCTGATCTAACACTGAAAATTAAAATTGGTTCTCCTGGCGCTACTCTTTTACGCCTAGGCGTACAAAAGTACCGTCAAGAGAACCAATTTTAATTTTCAGTGTTAGATCAGGCGTACAGGATTAGCGCCATCAAAATTCAGAATAGTCTTTCGTAATTTTTTAGTGAGCGTGTCAAGAGTGCCGACGAATCCGATATTAATTTTTTTGTATAGACAAGCCTACCGGCGTACAGTAGCTCCACTAAATTCTCTCAACAGATTGTTTGCTGGTTTTAAATCAGGCTCACAGGAGTAGCGCCAGTAAATTTTAGCTTAGTTTGTTAACCAGGCGTACAAGAGAAGCGCAAAGGAAAGCAGTCTTAACTTTCGGTACTAGATCAGGCGTACAGGAGTAGCGCCAAAATAAGAAATTACTTTGTTCTTGAGTCAGCTGACTCAAAAGCTAAGTAATTTCTTGTTCTGGCGCTACTCCTGTACGCCTGATCTAACACTGAAAATTAAAATTTGTTCTCTTGGCGCTACTCTTGTACGCCTGACTCAAGAACTAAGCCGTTTCTTGTTTTGGCGCTACTCCTGTACGCCTGATCTAGTACCAAATGTTAAGACCGTTTTCCTTGGCGCTTCTCTTGTACGCCTGATTAACAAACTAAGCAAAATTTTGCTGGCACTGCTCTTGTACGCCTGATTTAAAACCAGCCAACAGTCTGTTGAAAGAATGTAGTTGAGCTACTGTACGCCAGTAGGCTTGTCTATACATAGAAATTAATATCGGATTCGTCGGCACTCTTGACACGCTCGATAGAAAATTACGGAAGACCATTTTTACTTTTGACGGCGCTACTCCTGTACGCCTGATCTAACATTGAATATTAGAATTGGTTCTCTTGGCGCTACTGTTGTACGCCTGACTCAAAAACTAAGCCGTTTCTTGTTTTGGCGCTACTCCTGTACGCCTGATCTAACACTGAATATTAGAATTGGTTCTCTTGGCGCTACTGTTGTACGCCTGACTCAAAAACTAAGCCGTTTCTTGTTTTGGCGCTACTCCTGTACGCCTGATCTAGTACCAAATGTTAAGACCGTTTTCCTTGGCGCTTCTCTTGTACGCCTGATTAACAAACTAATCAAAATTTTGCTGGCGCTGCTCTTGTACGCTTGATTTAAAACCAGCCAACAGTCTGTTGATAGAATTAGTGGAGCAATAATAAAGAAAATTTATTATTGTATGAAACTAGATGCTGCTGTTAGCAATTTTTCAGCTCAGAATAAGCCTATCAGCTCAGTCCAACAACATACCTGGAACTGGGCCAACAATCAAGACATTGGCTGGAAAACTATCCATACGGCGAAATGTAAGTTAATGGTTGTATGCTGTAAAAGGGCTAGAACTTCTTTTACATCTGTTTTTCGTAATTCGTGCAAAGTAAGATTTCCGGTTTGTCGGAATTTAGTGCAGTTGATGGTTCAATTTTTTATCCTGCGGCCCCTGTGTCAATGATTGTTCTTGGAGTAGATGGCTTCTGCACTGCAATTATTAACTTTGTTTAAAAGTAGCAAAATTGCTTCGGAATATGCAGTTTTTTTCTATCGGCACTACTCATGTATGCCTGAATCAGTAATTTTCCACCGCTTCAATTTCAGGAGAACAAATCTCGGTGAAGAAGCAAGTAACAGCTGGAAACAACTGACTTTGAATGTGACAAACAAAAACTTTGGTCTCACTCCAACTTCTTTGATGTTTCAAACTACGTTGATGTCTAATTGATTCAAATTACGTTAATTATTAAATGATTACTAAAACCTTTATTTTGGTTTTAATTGAGTTCAAATTTACTTTGACTCCTTGAAGTTTTTGTTTTGACAGGAACCGAGGAATTAAAAAATCTGAAAATAAAATTTAAAAATTGGTTTTGATAGGAACTGAAAGATCTTTGAGGTTCTTTCATTGTGCTATATCTAAAATTTGAGAGACTGAAAGGATTCGGTTTAGTTCCGATAAAACGGAATTTTTATCGCGGAATGAATAATAATCTGCCGGCTATGTTAAGAAGAATTTTTATCGTGTAAGATCTTATAAGAGGAATTTTTATCGTGCAAGATCTTATAAGAGGAATTTTTATCGTGTAAGATTTTATAAGAGGAATTTTTATCGTGTAAGATCTAATAAGAGGAATTTTTATCGTGTAAGATCTTATAAGAAGAATTTTTATCGTGTAAGATCTTATAAGAAGAATTTTTATCGTGTAAGATCTTAATAAGAGGAATTTTTATCGTGTAAGATCTTATAAGTGGAATTTTTATCGTGTAAGATCTTATAAGAGGAATTTTTATCGTGTAAGATCTTATAAGAGGAATTTTTATCGTGTAAGATCTTATAAGAGGAATTTTTATCGTGTAAGATCTTATAAGAAGAATTTTTATCGTGTAAGATCTTATAAGAAGAATTTTTATCGTGTAAGATCTTAATAAGAGGAATTTTTATCGTGTAAGATCTTATAAGTGGAATTTTTATCGTGTAAGACCTTATAAGAGGAATTTTTATCGTGTAAGATCTTTTAAGAGGAATTTTTATCGTGTAAGATCTAATAAGAGGAATTTTTATCGTGTAAGATCTTATAAGAAGAATTTTTATCGTGTAAGATCTTATAAGAAGAATTTTTATCGTGTAAGATCTTAATAAGAGGAATTTTTATCGTGTAAGATCTTATAAATGGAATTTTTATTGTGTAAGATCTTATAAGAGGAATTTTTATCGTGTAAGATCTTATAAGAGGAATTTTTATCGTGTAAGATCTTATAAGAAGAA
This sequence comes from Convolutriloba macropyga, assembly GCF_964194025.1. Taxonomy (NCBI): domain Eukaryota; kingdom Metazoa; phylum Xenacoelomorpha; order Acoela; family Convolutidae; genus Convolutriloba; species Convolutriloba macropyga. Next base: position 25,307,392 of record NC_134476.1, on the reverse strand, counting down.
TTTTTATCGTGTAAGATCTTATAAGAAGAATTTTTATCGTGTAAGATCTTATAAGAAGAATTTTTATCGTGTAAGATCTTATAAGAAGAATTTTTATCGTGTAAGATCTTATAAGAGGAATTTTTATCGTGTAAGATCTTATAAGAGGAATTTTTATCGTGTAAGATCTTATAAGAGGAATTTTTATCGTGTAAGATCTTATAAGAGGAATTTTTATCGTATAAGATCTGATAAACGTCTTATAAGATCTTATAAGAAGATGCATCCCCTTACAGGCTATTAGCAAGATGGTTTTGTCAGAAATTTGTCAGATCTTACACGATAAAAATTCCACAATCACTGGGGTAGTGCTTTATTTGTTTTTGTAGTGTTTGTAGTGTTTGTAGTGTCTGTAGTGTTAGGAATGTGTTGGGAAATATGGTGCACTTTAATGTAATTGTTTGTAATTAAGTAAAAAATGTAGTGAAAGTAATGAAATTTCGCTCTTTTTCTAATTTGCTAGAAATTTGCTAGATTTTGGTTGCATTTTTGTAAGAAATGCGCTGAAATTATGTAAGAGATGTGATGAGAAATGTGAGTGCATTTCTTGGAAAATTTTCCGCTTACACCCGCCCAAATCCTGACCCGGGTCTGATTCATGCAGAATGAAACAAATGAACCGTGTTTTTTTTATCGACTAAAAAACCAACACTCCTTTCATTTGAAACCGGCATACAGTAAACTTTTCCTACGTATAATTTGGATGGTGTTATCGTAGCTCTCGTGAAAATTTTGGTCGCTATATTGTTCATTTTTTCGTTCTGGCTTTGTTAATCTTGAGTACTTTTTAGCACAATTAAAGGAATGTGCAACTATGGTGCATCATAGCTGCACATTCCTTTAATTGTGCTAAAAAGTACTGAAGAGTAACGAAGCCAGAACGGAAAAATGAACAATGTAGCGATCAAAATTTTCACCAGAGCTACGAGAACACCATCCAAATTATACGTAGGAAAAGTTTACTGTATGCCGGTTTCAAATTGAATTTGAATTTGAATTTAACCAGAACAGCAAATATGTAAAATAATTTACATAAAAGAGGAACGGAAAAACGAACAATATAGCTTCATGTTACTGCTTATGACCTTCGGTTTCAGCTTCCCGAACTGGAATTGGTACGACCCGATGAACTCTGGCGACCTCGAATGCAAGCTAATGAATTACGCAATTGCAACACTCAGTATTGCGGCCCAAAATGAAGTAGTCTTAATGAGTCTTGATCGGTTCCTAGCTGTCTCTTACAGTAAATATCAGGAAAAATTGATGCGGAACCTGCGGTACCCGAAGATATGCACGATTGTCAACTATGCCGTAACCTCGATAATGAGCATTCCGGTTGCCTTTATGCACAGTCTTGATGTTGATACCCAGTTTTGCTTCGGGAACAAGTTTGCGGATGAGATGTATGGTCAGTTGTACAAGCTGGGAGCAGTATTTCTCCTTTTCACGGCACTTCCCTGCACTTTCCTCATTGTATTCAACGCATATACAGTGTACAAAATCAGGTAGACTTTTATCGGTCGATATATCAATATTAATCTTTATCAATATTAACATCTGTTTTTCATCTAAATGTCCTATTCTCCACTGCTTTATTTTTCTGGTTAGCTCAAATCACAACCCAGGTTTAGGTCCAGACCCAAATTGAGCTATGATCAGACTATCCAGACCGAAGTTACCTCTGATCAGCCCTTCCAGACCAAAATGTCCTCTGATCAGACCGAACCCAGACCTTTGTCCAGACTATACTGCGCTTATGGTCAGACTCAAACTCAGACTATTGTCCAGACTATAAAAAAGACTATGATCAGACCTTCCGGACCAAATTGACCGCTTAACAGACTCAATCTACACCAAATCTGGAAAAATGCACATTTTATCTGTTTCAACTTTAAAAGTGAGCTAAGTAACCACAATCGAGAATTTTTGTTTATTGAAAAAAAATTTAGAGATTTTTATACAGTCCTCTCTTTGATTGCAATTATTTAAGTTAATACAATACAAAATCTTTTATCGGACTTAATATAGAGGGCTGATCAGATTTTCCAGGGCAATATTATCTCTGATCAGACTTTCCAGACTGAGAGGGTCTCTGATCAGAGTTTTCAGACCAAAGGAATTCTGGTCAGACCGTCTCCAGACCATGGCCCCGACTCAATTTCAGACCATCGCCCAGACCATAATCAGACTAAGATCTGATTTTTCAGACCCAAGTGACCTCTGATCAGACACCAGAGTTAAACAAGCACAAGATTTTAGGTATCGTTATAATTTATGCATTTCATAAAAAGACTGATCTGTCCAGCAGAAAAAGTGGTCAAGTAAAACCATAGTCAAAAAGGTTTTTTGAAATGAAGGGTTTTCAGAAATTTAAAAGAAACCATTACATGTCATTGCAAAAAATAGCCAGCACCATAGATGAACTCAGACAGCTATTTATAAGAGACGTCTGGATCTACAGTTGCTGTTTCTATTTTACAGGGATCGACCACTTGATAGCGGTTGGACTCTTTTGTCTTGGTTGTTCTGATCCAAGGCAAGGGACTCGAAATGAGTCTCTGGTCAGAGCCAGGTGTGCTCGAATCAGATTATGATCAGACTCAAGTGCGCTCGAAGCGGTTATGATCAGACCCAAGTGCGACGGAAACCATCTATGATCAGACTTTTCAGACCAAATTGACCTCTGATCAGACCGAACCCAGACCATGGTCCAGACTATAAAGACTATGATCAGACCTTCCAGACCAAATTGACCTCTGATCACACCGAAATCAGACCATGGTCCAGACTAATGTGCGCTCGAACCGCTTTCCAGACCCTGAAATTTCGGTCTGGGAACACATGGGTGTGCGCTCGATTGGGTCTGATCATAGCTCAATTTGGGTCTGGACCTAAACCTGGGAAACTCAACAAACGGTTAAAATATATAAAATTAGATTTAAACATTGGCCAAATTAGAAAACAAATTTTATTTTAAAAAACATTGAATTCACCCCTTTCACAAAAATATATGTATATAAATAAGCGAAGTACTCTCCGTTGCGTCGTCTCAAAATTAATAAAAATTCGATATTTTTAACAATTGCAACCAAAAATACTAAAAACAACACGTAAATACGGATAGGTTGGTTTGAATAGTTCTGTTTAGACGCAACATAAAACCAGTAAGACATCGATATGACAATGATGCTGAAGAGCGAACGGAATACTGGATCAGCATTGGTTCAATCTACCTCTGTCTATCTTATTTGGTCTTCACCTCTGGAAGCGCAACTTTTCAGTTTTTCTGACAGAAAACCGCGGAAGCTCTGCGGGCAAACCCAGAACAGTTCGGATACTATCTACCCTACATGAAAATCTACCAGAACTTGGCAGCGCTGTGTGTAGTTTTTTACATGTCTTTCGCGTTTGTTGTCTACATCATACAGAACAAAAAATTGCATATAATTGTGGAGATTTTGTATATTATTTTCACAAACGACTATCCTCCAAACTCTAAGGAAAAACAAGAGCAAAAACAAAAAGCAGAATCAGCTCAAAATCAGCCAAAAGATCAGTTAAACAATGGAAATTCCCTCAAAGTAAAGAGTTGTCAAGATTATGCAACAGTTGTTGCTCAAGTCCAGAATCCAGAGTTTTTGTTCTCGAATCCGACAAATGCACGTAATTCAGAATTCAGCGTCGAAAGGAACGTCAAGATAGAAGTAGACATGAATCTAGACAATATCAATGAAATGCGCGATCAAGACTTTTTGTATGTTGACAGATATCGAAAAAAGGGTTCTTGTCGTACATATAAGACCGAGGCAAGTGAAATCGCTGTGTGCCGTGTTTGTGGTAGCCAGTTGTATGACAAGGAGGTTGAACAGATTGAAATGAACTGAGAGGTTATCAGATTCAATGTAGTCTATTGATCAATCCAAATAACAATTTAATCAATTCGTCCTGTTTTTACTCTCTCACTCAAACACACGTGCAAACACATACACACACGCATGCACGCACGCACGCACACAAACCCGCGCTCACACACACACACACACCAACACACACACACCCACAAACGCGCGCAAGCACACACATACTTATATATATATATATATATATATATATATATATATATATATATATATATATATATATATATATATAGAAAATAAATAGAGCGTTAAGAGTTGGGGGTATTCATGCGATATTAAACATGGGAATGTAGGGCGTGCTCATGAGTAGGCTTTCCTAGGATCTCAAAATGGGATTTCAGGGAGTTTTGGTGGGAGGGCGATACTTGATCATGGGAATATAGGGGGTGATATTAATTGGGCCTTTTACGATACTTAAACATTGGAATATAGGGCATTTCTTAAGTGGGTATTTCATAACAATACCTAAACTTGGGAATGTAGGGAGTAATCCCAAGTGGGTACTCCTGGGATCCTAAACGTGTGCTTATCGGGCCTTACGCTGAGTGGGTAATAATACAATACTTGAACATGGGAACATAGGGGGTAATCCTGTGTTCCTACTATCCTTGAACATGGGAATATAGGGGGCTATTTTAAGTGGGTATTGTTACGATGGTTAGATATGGGAGTATAGGGGATTATCCTAAGTGGGCATAACAGCATGGGGATGGAAAGATAAAAAGATTTATTGTAAAACGGTCACCGTAGAAAACATAAACAGTGGGAATAGGTTTGATTTGATTGAATTGCTATTTTCATCTCAGTATTTTTGTTCTCTATCTATCAATCTCTTCTCTCTACAGCAAAAATTTGGTGATTAGGTTTGCCGTGTAATTTCTCAAGGAGCACCCATTGGCAACGATTGCAACGGTAGATTTGAAACGTATTCACGAGCTATATCAGGAAGTGAACAAAGAATGTTCAGGGTATAGTGAAAGGTATCTGTTTTCATAGCAACTTGTTTTTACCTGGATCCTGATATTGATTTAGATATTACAATGAAGCTTAGACCCTATGGTGGGCTCATTGGTATTGATATTTCTTCATATCACAAATATTTCAAAACTTGCAAATTTTTAAGATTCTTCATGACGCTTCCGGTTTTCTCTGAACACAGCAAAAAAGACAAAAATATTCTTAAGTCTTGCCCTGTTCAGTCACAACTAAATATTTTTGTCACGTCACAGGAAAAGCTTTCTGTCTCTATGTGAAGTCTTTTAGGGGAAAATGATTCAGTTCATAAGAATGTTGGAACTACGACCACTTGTTAATGATATTGAAGGCTTTCGAAATAAAAAATAGGGTTTTATTTTCAAGCAGTTTTCTAGTTGTACTCATAATTACAGCGATATAGTTTCATTCCTGTCCCAAATTCATTCAATTTACTTTCCTCAAGAAAATGAAGGTCTTACCAGTGGGTTTCACTTTTTCTTCATGGTTTGGATTGCGAGAGCGGAGATTACCCCTACTGCTATTGCAACAAATTATTCAAAGCATCCAACTTCGTTCTCCATTTGCCAAATTGTACGCAAAAACAACTGAAAAAGCGGACGCTTTGACAAAATTACTCCAAAGAGACGTTATAAATTTGGAGATATTGTTATGTCCAAAATATGAAAACCTAAAATTATAACGTGACATACCTATTTGTGATTTACATGCGCTAACATGTCCCAAGCGGCAAAGAAGCAGATAATTTGCTACTAAAAAGTTTGTGATACCTGTGTACATTTAACGTTTCATTTTTTTTATTTGACGCAGTAATATTTCATACGATGTATTTATTTAGTTCCCTTCATTTCTTTTTCATTTTTATTCATAGTTTCTGTCTCGAGTTTCCTTTATTTCATCCTATCTTGGTTTCCCGATTCGTGATCAGACATGTCTGATAACACATTCATGCTTGCTTACAAGTACTTGAGTTAGACTTTCACTTTTGCGATTCAATATCAGTTGCTCTTCTCTCTTTGCGAACGCGTATCGCAAGTAAGCGCAAAAGAATTGAATCAATTCTAAAAGTATCAAGCTAATATGCATCGCAAACATTTATCGAATTCTAATAGCGTAAGACATGGCTAAGCCAGCAAACAAGCGTACGCCGCTGGGGATAAATGCATTTTTGGACAAACGGACACTCGACCCTCCTCTTCGTTGGGAAAAAAATGGAGAGTACAATACAAACTGGTACTACTCGCAAAGGAGAAAATCATTCTCGACACTCTACTCAGACCAAAACCTGAGATGGTGAACCTCCCTTTGGAACCCATATAAGAAGAGACAATAGTTGGTTCGTCGGCACAACCTGAGAGAAAAAGAAATGTTCGCAATGCTCAGCAAAAAAGGAATTGGCAGAACAAGTTTCAACGACTGATTGAAATTAATATAATGTGCGGAGATGAACCATGGCCACTCGCGGATTGTAAAATGGTCTCACTTCTCTACTTGAGCAATGAGCTGGAAAGACGACAGATCCTGATCTGCAAAAAAACCCGCATATAATGATCGTTACATTGTCCACTGCGGAATTTTGGAAGATTGCAGAGGCTGCATTTATACGAGCCCGGAACATCACCTTCGTTGCATTTCTACGGTAAGCTAAAAAGAATTAGCTGAAAGTGCGATTTTGAAAATAAGGAGGTAACCCTAATACGTGAGGAAACCCTATTCATCATCAATTGGATTGACCCTGAGGTCTAAAAAGAACTCTTCAAACAAACAGTAGAACCGCGACTGGCGTTGGAATTGGCTATTAATATGGCACTCGGGTTGCGAAGCCACCATCGAATTCAACAACACAACAGGAATCTCATCCGGCCAGCGTGAGTGCAATTCAAATTCCAAGTAACTCGCGATCATCAAATGGGTCAATCTCAAACAATTTCCAAAAACAGGCCAATCGCCCGCCCCTGTATTGTTCAAATTGCAGCGGAAACTGGTTCCCAAATCATCGCGATAAGTGCATTGCTAAAGGCAAGACGTATAACAGTTTTGGGTTGATGAACTACTTTGCCAAAATATGCCGAAAGCAAAAGAATTTGAAGCCCCAAAATCCCTAAAATTGGACCGTGAATACAGTAGACGAAGAAACGCATCTTGAAGATTCGGTGAATTTCCTTCAGTTGGGGAGATTATATGAATTTGACAACAGCAGTGGAGAAGACAATACGGTCGCTCTTATCCAAAACGACATTGCGAAAATAGAACCTCTAAACATGCCATTCAAAATTAGTAATATTTCAACTACACACCTTGTGGACTCCGGGAGCGCGTGTAGTATTCTCAATTCGCGTCACAAGTAGTGAAAAGCAGCCCACACGCTTTCTGGATCCACAAGAACGCGAGCCCGCAACTCAGGGCATTCACGAATAAACCGATTCGCATTGAGGAAAATATACAGGCTCCAAATACGAGCAACGGTTGGACTTCAAATTCACGGTCGTTGCTGATGACCTAAAATTTCTAATCGGTCAAGATTTGTTTGATCAATTAAACTTTGTTGTAGCACATTCTTCTTTATCCAGAGCTTATTAAGTCAACACCATTTCATTATCGTCAGAATTCTAAGAACATATTGCACAAAATTTTCCTAACTTAATCTCACTCATCGGAAGATCTAAAAATCACGTGGCTAAATAAAACTTTTACAAAAATATCCAACCTAGACGTCAAAAGAGTAGACGCATATCTATTAACCTTCAAAATAAAGTCAATATTGAATTCAAAAAGTGTTTATCGAATTCTAGTAGCGTAAGACATGGCGCAGCCAGCAAACAAGCGTACACCGCTGGAGATAGATGCATTTTGGGACAAGCGGACACTGAACCCTACGTTGCGAAAAAATGGAGAGTACAATACAAACTGGTACTACTCGCAAAAGAGAATATCATTCTCAACAAAACTCGTGGAGAATATCATTCTCTACTCGGTCCAAAATCTGAGATGGTGGACCTCCCTTTAGAACCCATATATGAAGAGACAAAAGTTGGTCCGTTGGCACAATCTTAAAAATTAATCTAACTAATACTAATCTCTCAAAAAATTAGTGCTCCCACATCGCGAAACACAACTTATTTCTCTACGCTGGACTTGAAGTACGCGTACAGTCAATTAAACTTAGATCCTAACACAGCAAGCCACTGCAATTTTATTATAATTGGCGGCGACATGACAGGCACATTTAGATTTCAATTTGGATTTTATGTTTTAACAGATATTCCGGCAGAATCTCAAAAAGCAATGGACTATACTCTTATTGGCTTGAATAATACCTGTTGTTTTCTCGATGACATCTTGATTGTAAGTAAAGAGTCGGATGAAGAACATAAGCATTACCTTCTAAACTGTCTCAAGCGTTTGGATGACAAAAATCTTAGGATAAGTCTCCCAAAATCTCATTTCTCAATATTAGAGATTGATTGGCTTGGATACCACTTTTCAAAATTGGCTAGTTCGTCCATCGAGAGCAAGACCTCAGCTATTTCGGCTCTTGAGGCACCAAAAACATTAAAGGAACTCCGTTCTTTTCTGGGTTCAGTACACTATGTCAGAAAAGTTATTCCCATCCTAGCACATATTAGTCTTCCACTCCGCGCCTTATTGAAAAAATCATCTAAATTTGTCTGGACTGATGTAAAAGAAAATTGCTTTTTTGAAATAAAGAACCGTATTAAGAATGCAACTTTGAATAGTCACTACAACCCGCAGCTCGAAATACGTGGAAAATGTGACGCCTCTCGCTCCAGTCTGGGAGCAGCACTTGATCAATAAACAGTTGATAGTTGAAAACCAATTGCGTTTACATCTCAATTTTTAAATTCGTGTTAAGAACGATATAGTGTCAATGAACTACAACTTCTCGGGGTAGTTTGGTCTATTGATTACTTTAAAAATTACCTGCACGGCAATCATTTTACAGTAATTACAGATCACATAGGACTTCTTTCCATATTGAAGGACGATCGTTCTAATGAACCGTATAACAGTCGCTTAACTCGCTAGATTGATTGACTACTACTTTCCAACTTGATATCGACTTTTACCAAGGGCAAAAATGGGATTGGTGGCTTACATCTCACGACATCCAGAACAAAAAGATAAAAAAAGTGTCTGCATATGATGAGGAATTCATCGTTGCCAAATTAAAACCTATTTCTGCATCAGTCAATTCAATAAACTAAAATCTAATGAAACCGCCCCCATTTACGCAAACTAAAACAAGCACATGATCCCGCACCTCACATCACACCTGAATTTGATTCTACAACTAAAGAGATCAATTTTATTAACACGCTGGCTACTCGTGTAAATAAGCATGATTATTATTTGTCCCCACGCCGCGAAATCAATTTACAAATACAAGCTGTATTTTAAACAATTTAAAATATGCATACCCTGCGTCACAAATACCACTTAACACTTCACTCCCTAAGCGAAGGGCAATTCAATTCAAACAATCTTTCCGCAATCCGAATAGAAAGTATTTCACGAGGCGACAAACTCAATTCAATAAGACTAATTTCTCGCCAATTAGGAGACATTCCGAAAATATTTCACAAAGTCACTACGCAAAAATTGCATCAGTGCTTCTTGCCTCAAATCACTATCGAATTAAGTTGCAAAAATCTTCTTCAAAACTTATGTCACTTTTTGAACAATACTCAGATATTATTCACATCACTCCAAATAAAAAATAACATGTCATCTAAAAAGCGAACTACAGGAATTAGATTCACCAACTCCTCACGCCCCGCGAACCCACCCTCTACTCCTCTAATTTCATCTCGTGCTACAAATCAGCCCCTAAATTCCCCAAGTGCTCATTACAACATCAAATTCCCCAGTCCTGTCATCAAATATCAGTGATCTCTTAACACCCAGCCCCCAAATCCCTACATTCGACAACATAGTTAATAATATTTTAATTCAGAAATCCTCACAAATAAAGAAAGCCGACCAAAAAATTTAACCACAATTTTCATACATATTGGAGAGAACTCCACGTTCGTTCCGGCTGCGTCACGACGAGAAAGTTGCTATACCTAACGTCCTCCACGAAGTCCTGATTGATGAGATACACGCAAGGCAACCAGGTACCTGGGGGATGATTTGCAAGACTACGCGCTGCTGTTGCCATACTTGAACAGCGAATTAATAGTCAAACCTTGCACAGCAATCGGTAGGAATCTTAAACCTGTAATACCTGCTAAACAATTTCGACCTCACAGTTCGTGCGTTGAACCGAATCAGGAAATCCAAATTCTTTTTGGTGGACAGTTTTTTGACGAAAAGGGGCAAAGAAGTCCATTTCTTCGCTGCTATAGATCGTTTCTCCAAATATCCTACTACAAATATATATATATATATATATATATATATATATATATATATATATAGATATATATAAATATATATATATATATATATATATATATATATATATATATATATATGTATATATATTCGATAAACCACTGGACCAAATGTTTTAAATATTTTGGACATATACATCGAGATTCACGAAATTCCTCGTTCTATTCGACTAGATCAAGCAAAATGTTTGGTTGGAAATCAGGTAAAGACTTTCTGCAATAAGAATAATATTGAAATTATTGAGGCCCCTGTTATTGACCATCGTGCTATTGATTTGGTGGAAAGACGAACTAAGTCATGTATCAAAGAAAAAACATCGGCTAATAACGCATGTCATGTAAAGCATGCATTTAAGATTATCATATATCAATTGCAAATAGTTAAACAGAAAAAAAAAACAAAATACTTGCCATTCGAATCACAGTTTGGCCGAAAATCTATTACCCCACTGAGCATAATCTCCACTAAAACTAAATCATCTGATCTCTCATATGAGAGCATTGTAAACCACTATTTAGATGAAGACACAGTCACACCCGAGGCCATTCTACCAGATGATAAGTGGCTCAATGAGTATAGGAGCGACATTGAAGTGGAGCTCGGAATGACTCGGGCAATGCTGGAGGCTAGCAATGAGAAAGTCAGAACACGGACGATGAGTCTTGGTTTCTTCGCTCGGGTGCTTTTAGGCCAATCCCGATCACAGAAAGAGCTGTACAGCTCAAATTTGCCCGCAAGATTCATGGCAAGAAAAGATCGAAAAAGAATCTGGAGTCCTTGTACGAGGTCTTGGCCCCAGGCTCCAACGTTTTGAAAGTGAGTCCCACAACTTCAACCATAATAGAACCTGGAGAAGCTATGGTCAATACACGGAATAATGACATAGTAAAATTCGGGACCGTTCAGGAGTGACAAATTCTATTGAACGTTTATGCAGATCGACGGGGGCGACGAACCCGTGAGAAGGTTGTGGAGGAACAGATCCAAAGCCACATGAAGCAATTCACACAGAAAGCTCAAGGATGACAAAAAGATGAAGCACCCCAGGCGAGAACCCGGTAGTGGGGTTTCATCTTCCCGCTTGATTATTTCACGCGCGATGAGAGGGCGCATACCAAAGATACCCAATTCCCCGCAATACGAAATCAAAATGAGGATCAGGCAGCTTCGACCAGCGAATTGATACTTCAGACCCAATCAGCATCCTCCTCGGCTCTGCAACAAGTTGTACCGGCAGCCTGCACATTACATGGCAAACGTACATCAGACAGGAACTACCGTAGCCCCTCTTACAACGGCTTTGACAATTCATCTTCGGACTCGACCATCACAGCTCCACCAAAACGCCCTTGCTGAGCGGGAAACGTTGAAAACTTCCAGCCCCTACCTAAATGGGTTGTGGGGACCGTCCAAAATATCGCTACAAAACAACCCGAGGGGACACACCTTTCTTCTGTTATCGGAGAAGTATCACCCCCGACCCTCTCGTGCACCCATTAACCGATCAGCAGACCCCCACTTAGGAGGACGACGTGAGGTCGATGTCAGTTTTTGATGCTGAGAATCTAGAGATGGATAAGTGATTTATTTCCAAATAAAAAAACAACAAAAAACTGTTGAACTCATAATTTAGTATTACCTTATTAGCAGATATGACAACCAGTATATATGTTGTTATTGTTTATTCAACCGGGGACCAAGTTTTTTTGGTAATACTGTTACTAATATTATCCACAAAAATATGTACAAAAAGTCACAAACATTTATCACAACAAGGGGTATGCGATACTGTTGTACATTTAACGTTTCATTTATTTATTTGATGCAGTAAAATTTCAAACGATGTATTTAATTAATTCATTTTATTTGTCCTTCTTTTCCATTTCGTGTTTGTTTGTACTTTGTGTCTCGAGTTACATTTACTTCATCCTATCTTGGTTTCCCGCTTCGTGATCAGACATGTCTGATCTCACGTTCATGCTTGCTTACAATTACTTGAGTTGGACTTTCACTTTGCAATTCAATATCAATTGCCCTTCTCTCTTTACAAACCCGCACCGCATATAATCGCAAAAGCATTAAATCCAGATTTTGCTTTGTGGATCAAAAATCTTAAAAAAATTAAGCTAACAGGCCTCGCAAGTGACTATCTAATTCTAATAGCGTTCACGAAAAGCCAACCTGTTTTACCAGTGGCTGACAAATGAGTCGTTGTTTGGAAAAATCAACTACAGCCTCCTTCAAGTGAATTTATCTCCAAATTTGACATTTTACAGTTACACAACGGCTGAAGACCAGCTAACCGTTACATCTGTTAAAGAAGAGATAGTTGATACTCGTGGTCAACCTGTACTAAGATAGAAACAAGTACCTGTACTGATGCAGACAAAAAGACACTGAAAAACTACTTTTCGCTCTTCAAGCATTTCGAATTCTACCTTGTCTATGCAAGAGAAAGCGCAAGGAATCAATCTAACTCCATTACCTATGCCCAAGCGTGTAGTACCTGTTCAGATATCTCCAAAAGATGAAAATTTTCCGGCAGAAAATAAGGAGAGCATCCGAGAGAGAGAAAGAGAGTTCTGTTCAGAGAAGAAACTGACTATGTGAAAGGAAAATATACTATTGTTTAAAAAAATTGATGAAAACTCGTAATTTGTGTGTTATAAAGTTTTTTGTCAATAATTATGCATCAGCCTGGGCTTCAAAACGTTGTTTAATAAAAAAATTTTCAAATGAACCTACCTGAGGACAGCAATGACGCTGGAGGAGCTAAAACTGATTTAGTTTTTGAGGAGTATCACCAAGAAAGGCGATCTTAGCGTCTTTGTAACTCAAGAGTTCCAGATATGATTGATTTTACCCAAATTTTTATAATAGTTTTTTAAAGATGTTTCTTTGATCAATTTATTGTTTTTTAAACTCGATTGTGAACAATCAACATTCTGCTTTTCACTCTTCTCTTGTGCAGTTGGATACGCTCTACAAAACCCAAAACTATGACGAAACTATTTTCAATTACTATAGACGTTTTACTACCGCTTTTGGCCCATCATGTTGTGGAAGAATTGAATTGAATTTGAAAGTGTTACTTCAAAACACCTTCTCACTCAAGTTTGAATACATATTTTATTATCACCATGACCAACCGAAATTTGTGTACTTTGAAAGAAAAACATACATTAAGTTTATAATGTTTTCTAGTTTTGAAAACACATCAAAACTAGATGATTACCTCATGGAATTTGACGATTTTTCTGAAGTCATTTTTTAAAAAAAGAACTTCTTGAATAAGCAATAACTGGACGTCATAAGAAATCAGTGCTATTTACGTGGAACACATCTTGTTTCAACATAGCAAATGGTATAGAATGATTGATGTTAATACAACACATATTGTTTTACTTGAATCGCCTCGTGATGTTCAGCAAATAGATTTAATTGATCTAAAACTCTACAAAACACAATTTTCAAAAGAAAGTTACAAGTCAGCAACAAATCAGCCTTTTGGTCATTTATTAAATGATCTAGACAGAAAGAGCGTTAGAAGCATTACGAGACTCTTCTAATAATGTGCTTACAGGCCCCTCAGTTTTTTTATTTAACTCCAGCAAAAGCTGCTATTACAAACCTAACCGATGATTGGGAAAGAAATATGTGTGCTTCAGCAATTGCTACAAGTAGCAGACATCAAACTTTATAAAGGTAATCAAGTGAGCTTCATAGAAATTTTTTATTGTTTTCGCGAGTGCTTTCTGATCGCGGTTAATAGTGACATTCCCATTTAACACAAGTTTAATAGAAACCGAAAAAAATTAACTTAAAAAACTTTTTTATCTAAAAAAGATATGTTCGAAGGCAAAATAGAGAAATTGTGCAAGAGAAATAGAACTATTTAGAAACGGTTGGTTTTGCTTGTTATCTGTACCTCAAAAAACCATAATGCATGCAGAAAAATTCGTTCTGATTCCACAGCGAATATTTATTTTGAAACAATAGCTAAAAAGCGAAGTTCTTGACAATCCAGCCTATAGAAACAAGGCAGCTCAGTTAACACTTAATTAAAGAAACACACCAATTTCCGAGAACAGCAGGGAAAGAGCAGAGAGAGTAATTCAAAAAGAACCCATGTTAACTGAGCAGGAAATGCAAACATAAGAGCCCGAAAAAAGGACACGATTAGTTATGAGAGCGAAAATGATCCGGTTGTCACAAACAAAACGGAAAGTGCCGCCGGAAGTTTCGAATCAATAGCTGCGGTAGTGAAACTGAAAAAAAGACATAAACTCCAACGTCCACAAAGTTTGCTTGATCTTCCTCCAATCAGAAGCAATTACAAGTGGAGAGGAATGCAAGTTACTATAGCTCAATCAAGAAACAGCAAGTGTACAAATCTCCAATTTTTTTGAATCATTTACAGCAGACTACTGAAACGTTGATCAATCAGAATACTCCAAATTTTTATCTGTTCTCCCGATTGAGCGTGAACTTGTCGCAAACATTTACGCAAAGCCAATTTACAAGCCTTAAAAGTGAAGAAGGTTTATTTCCAAACAAGCAAAGTCCAGAATCAGGAAACGGTAACCAAAAGTTAGCCACAACAGGAAATAAAGAGCAAAATCAACAACACAAACAAAAAAGCAATCGAACCGAAAATTGGGGTCCCTTCTTCTTCTGAGAGAAAGACCTTGGTGCAAATTTATTCAAAAGGACTTGCTTCTTTTAGTAGCCAAAAGCAACTTCATACACACGGTGAAATGTCAATGGCTAAAATGAGCTAAATATTTGGAACAAAACCGTCCATACAACTCATTTCGTTTAAAATTTGCAAAACTAAGCGTGATTGTAAAGGACATTAATGAAATTTGGTCTCTGGTTTTAGCTCATGTTGATAAATTTGCACAGTACAGTGGAGATGTCAAATAACTTCTGGAAGCAGTTGACTGTCTGTCACGATATCTACGAGTGGAACCATTGAAAACGAAATATGCAACAGAAGCAGCCTAAGAGTTTCTAGGATTTTCGAAGGCTTGTGTGAGAAAAGAAGGATTCATTTATAAAGCACCTACAATGAAAAAAGTCTGCTCTTGCGGAGAGAAACATTTGCTCGCTGAAAAATATTATCTACAGATACCTTGACAAAAAGTGGACATATTCTTATATTGATAAATTAGATCAAGTTGAGAACACACTTAATTCACGTGTTAACCGGGTCACATAATTTCGCCCCAAATATGGTAACAAGGAAAGATGTACCGATGCTGGGACCCCTGAGTGCTCAATCAAGTACCCTCCAAAAAGACAATCTTTTAAATTGGAGATTTTTGTTAGAATTGTCAAAACAGATAAAGCATTCAGAAAGTAATACAGACATTCCTTGACTGACTAATCATTTATGATCACAGATATTGCGACGTTGTCTTAGCCAACCTATTCCATTATTGGCGCAAACAAAAAAAAACTGGAGGAAGATTTTATCAACAGAATTACAACTTGATTGTAAGCGGAGCAAATAAAGTGGCTTGCAATCAATTTGAAGATGAGTTCACAGTACATGTTATATTGTCTGCATCTAGGAAAATATTCAAATAAAACACTCTGGCGTCCTTTCGAAGGTTTTTAAAGGATGAATTTCAAATTTCTGGCAACTGGATTGTTGCAATAAGTGAAATTAGTTTTCCAACAAAAATATAAAGCTTTGTGGATGGGGTTTTTATAGCTATCAGCTTGACAGAATATGAGGAAGCTCAGAAAAGTGCTGAAGACGCCAATTTTATCTCACGATCAAACAACGGATCAAAAAAAAAACATTTTTCCAGTGTAATTTGAAACATTAAATCAGATTCTAGCATTAAACAAACGTACAGCCGGACTGCCTCACTTATGTTTCAGAGAAATAAAAAAATCCGGAAAAAACGAAATTTTGTTTGAAAAACATAAATGGTTTATGTTTTCAAGCAAACAAAATCCAAGCAAACTTGGTATTTTATTAATTCCTGATGCAAAAGGTATCAATATTCGTTGTAAAATGAACACAACTTCAGATAAATTAATGGAAAACGAGGATACGAAAGCTTATTATAGAGATTTACCTGCGGATCTGTTGGCTTGTAAACATTTGATGTTTGTATATGCAAACATTATTGAATATCGTTACGTGGTTGATGCCAAAACGCCTGATTTAAGAGTCATTGATTCACAACAGCCTCTAAAGAACGGTGAGGTGTGCGAATTTAAACAAACACATCAAATAGCTTTTCGAACATGGATTACAAAAAGCTACTGACAAACACAATTCAGTCCATTTCTATTGAACTGTGAACAAAAACGTTGACTTGATTCCCTTCTCTGGAGCAAGAAAAATTCTCTGGACGTTACCATTCAAAAAATTTTCAAGTTAAAATGGATTCAAACTACGCAAATAAAGCAAATTCTTTGCCGCATTTTCCCGGATACTATCCACAAAGAGGTAGCGGCTTTGGAGCTTTGGTTTTGTGTAATAGTTGTGTTGCTTTACCCTTAGCACGTCGATTCTTTCTACGAACTGCCAAACAATTGAAACAGAGAGTTTTCCTGTGGTACTGGACGTAGTAAGCATTAAAACATCTCTAAAATAGGCGCTCCAGGACAAAACTTCTAGTACAGTAAAAAAAAAAAGAGACTGAGGGATTATGGAAAAAGGACAATACGACAACGTAGACTAAGCAGTCATTCAAAAGTTCAAATGCAGTTACAAAACGAAAAACATCATTTCCACTCGGAGGTCCCTGAAAAAAGTCTATCCGATTTTTTTTCCAAAGTTAACACTGATCGCTAATTTGTTGCCAAAAGAATCGACCCCCAGTTCTCTGGACTTATTTGAAAAGCAAGCTCTCATGGTTACGTCTGATGGGAATTTGGAAGCTTCTGCACAGAAATTGGTCCTACAGTCCAAATGGACCTATGTTAGAGTTTAAAATCTATGGTATTCGGAATAACTCTTTGAAAATTGTTCAGTCGGTTGAAAATGATTTGAAATACGATAAAGGAGTCCTAACTCACAAATCAAAAACTGATGATCCTTATTTTTGCAAGAATGTGTTACTTTCGTTGTGTTCTTACTGTTTGGTATGTGCTAATGGACTGAAGATATTGAAAAATTTTTTCGAGACCGAATTTTCTCATATCAAAGATGGAAAAACACATGGCAAGACTACTCATTTGAGGAGACCTCGGCTATATTTTCGATAACAGAAAATGACAAGCGGAAAATATTAGTTGAAAAAATAAGCAGACTGCGCTTTTTTATGGAAACGTTGCAATTGATTTCTCCGCCTAATATCGACATCTGCTTAGCGGTGATACGCTTCGCATTGATTTCAGACGCTCTCTTGATGATTTTGTCATCAAGCCCGAAGAGGCAGCAAAACACTACAAGGTATAAATTACTGAGGCGACTTTGATTTTTGACAAAATGACGCTAAATTATGAAGTTAAGCCGTCCCACATGTTAACCTTACTTCGCAAGCATATTAAAAACGTTTTTGGCTTCAGCTGGTCTCCATAGTTGGAAGCAAGAGAATATTTTCTCGCGGGATCCAATCCGCGGGCTTGCAAATTGTCTAAAAATTTTTTAGACAAAGCATTTTTAGGCAGTAACAGACTAAACCCGTTTAATTTTCCGAAAATCAATCTTAAACAAATATAAATTTAGCGCAGATAGTACCATATATACAGAAGACGATAAATGTCTCTAATTTAATATGATTAACGATTTCACTCATTTTGACAATGGTCATGGAATTAAATTGAGCGAGAATCCCAACAAATTCCTTCTGTTTTTTCAACTTAACCAGCACGCAAAAAGCTTCCCATGATTTTATCCACCCGAGCTGACCAACTGTTCAATAACCGTAAAACTGACGTTGAACCCATTTTTTTTATAATTGAAAAAAAATACAAGTTATATTGACATTGCAGGAAGTAGGTCCATAAACCATATACTGACAAACGGATGAACTGAAACTCATTTGTAATTGTCAATAAATCAATTTGTGACAACGCTGGAACATCTGGGGTCCTTTAATGCATCAAAAACAAGAATTTGGTATTTGCCAATCCTCTGGAGCATCCCATATTGTTCTATAAGGATGTATGTTGCGGACAGTTTTCTACCGACATTCAGCTATGTCAAGTTCCAGAAGATCAGCCCAATTAAAATTCGAGACTCAAAACTATGTGGAATATCTTGTATTTATATCGCTCATCTGATCTTCAGTTTTCAACGCATTCTTAAATGTACTGATAATTATTTGATACGGTTTGCTCTTCATGTGATGATGATCTAAAACTACTAATGTTGGAAATGAATTCAATTTTTTTCAAATTTTTTTTCTTCAAACATAAAACGAATAAACAGCAAATCAGTATCAATACCCGATCCATACCCAATCAAAAAATTATAGATAATCTTACAAAAAGCTTCAGAATGATAACTAGTTCCAAATTGATTCAAATTCACGTAATGTTTCGCTACTGAAAATTTCAGTTTGAGTCTGCTAGCCCTGCAAAAATGTTTTGTGGACAGACTTCTGCGCCACCGTTGTCTTCACTGACTTCACAATATTTTCCTTTTTTTAGTTTACAGCAGTTTTTGCATGGAGCAGTTGCTGTTGTGATGATGCAACATTTGCTGGTAAACGCTTCCGCACTGTTGCTGCAGACTAAGGTTTTTCTTTATTTTTAATATTGAAACCAACCACTAATTCCAATTTAAAAAGAAATCGGCTTTTGTCTCCAAAACTTTTGCTGAAGAAAACAAGTTGCGAAGAAATATGAAAGACTAGAAACGAAGAAATCTTCGTTTCGTTTGACAATGTCATCGTAAGACGCTTATATCAGAACATAAATATGGTCAAAAGATGTTGCTGTTGTTAACAGACAAACTGCTGAATCAAAATGAAAACACACTGCAAAAACTTTCACGCTTGAAAAATTAATTTTCTCTATAGTGACTAAAGATTTGAACTGCTTCTGAAACTGTTTGAAGTAACTAGGTGAACGCTCAAACGTTTCTTCAACCATGACTTTGATGTTGATCTTGTTGTCGGTTTTTTAGCCTGGGATAGTCAGCTAGTCTTTATTTTTGATTCCGCTTCGTGTGAACTGATTGGAAAAATTTCTCTAATTTTTGGCGCTCGTTTTATAAGTTTAGACGATTACCCCTTATTGGGTCTTTGAAATATCATAATAACTATCCTCAAACTCAGAATTTTTTGTGACAAAAAATGATTTTTTTTCAAATGAGGCTTCGTTTAATATATTAAACTGATAAAAGGTTTTTGTGAAAATTAAATAAATTGAAACAACCACCTCGAAAGAACACTGTCTTTGTTTTCAATTGCAAACAGGGGTACATGTGTAAAAATACAGACTCGAGGACCCCAGTGGCGCACTTGAGTATGATAATTCATTGCAAATTGGAAAACCCTCTGTAAAGCACATGTAAGTTCAATTTTTAACACTTGCGCGTTCCATGACAAATTATTAGAAAGTAAGTTCAGAGACCAAATTGACCAGACGCCAAAAACGTATCAGAAAAATTGGGCAAAACTAAAACGCAAAAACATGTAGAAAAACTACTATTCTATATAGCGCTTGTTTGTTTAATTATTAACACGTGCAGAAAATTCCTTACAATCATGGTCATGGATCAAATTGATAAGAAAACGTAAAGTATTTACACTTACTAGGAAAAGTGAGCTATGAAAGGGAAGTTCAAAGATATGTTGCAAAATTATGTGCTTTAAACACCGTGAACCTAAACATCGGTTATATATATATACATATATATATATATATATATATATATATATATATTTATATATATATATATATATTTATATATATAGATACACACACACATACTTATATATATATATACATATATGTATATTTATATGTATACATATACATATACATATACATATAAATAAATAAATGTATATGTATATATGTATATATATATATATATATATATATATATTTATATATATATATATATATATATGTATGTATATATATATATATATATATGTGTGTGTGTATTTATATATATATATATATATATATATATATATATTCTCAAGATTTTGTCTTGTGCACTGATAACAATAGCTTCAATAACTTCATTCCTGTGGGTAATACCCGGTTGATCAACATCGTAGTTAGTAGATTGAAACAAAGATGACCTAAGGGAGCGCCTGAACTACAACATCAAATTAGTTGTAACAGCTCGGACTATTTTCCTCAGATGTATAAATGTGTCTTTCTTTCTCCCTCTCTCAATCTCTTTCAATATCTGATCTTGGTTGCTTGCTCGAACAATTTTTGAAATTTCAAAACCTTAAAATGATTTTCTATTTGCCCTCTGATTCTGAGGAGTCCTGACAAAAGATTTCAGTATATCAGACTTTGTACGAAAATAATGTATTTATACAGCAATATAAAGACTTTTCTAAGAAAACTGGATTACAGCAGACGGCTTCATTATACAAAATCAATTATCGACATCACGACTATTGCAATCGTATGAGCCGTAAGACATTGGAACATTGCCCGATGAGACAAAGCAAAATCTCTTCAAGTATGATTGCGATTGTGTTTCACTGTTCGAAAACTAACTTGGAGCTCAAGATGCTCGTGACAATTTAGCCGGTCTTTGGATGATTTAATTATCGTCCCCATCACCAAAAAGTTCTTCAAGACAAAGCTTTACGACAACGATGCTGATTGATCCTAGCGCTACAACAACGCCTCAGACCACAATTCCGTCATTTTTTGAACCATTCAGCAGAGATCAAGTTCCTTGGATATTTGCAATTGAAAAGACAAGCCAAGAAACCCCCGATACTACACTGCTTTCAGAAGCAAACTTTGTGTCACCAAGAGACCAGTTCCAGATTGCGATTGAGAAGATAAGGCTATTTCTCAAAACAATATGGAGACAACGAAAATATGCACTGCACCTTAAAAATGAAGGTCGGACTCTTTTCTCTCGGTGCATTTTGAAGACTGAACTTTTGATCAGCGTCACTAACTCTGCTTCAATTTGGAGCTTCCCATAATCTATTTTGTCTGCTTACATGTCACGTTTATTTGGTGTTTATATATGGAAAAATTTGCTGGAATTTAGTTTTTCTCACATTGAATATGTTTGAACTTGTTCTCTGTCTTTTGAATTATCCCACAACAAAGAACCTAGGAGAATTTTAGTCAAGGAAAATCATGTTTAAAACGAAAGCTTTTGTGTAACTATACTCTTTCATGGAGTGATTTGAATTAGATTTTTCGAAATTATTCAACGTACAAACATTAAAAGTTAGTTGCTAAAGAATGTTAAATATAACAGGAATAACAAAATCTTTAGCAGTTTTTTTTTCTTTTTTTCAAATAAATGCGTATAGTCCTTCGTCTGCACTGTTGAATAGCAACTAGTATGATTAACTCATCCCTATTAAGCACTGTTTTAAAACTAAAAACAAACTCACAAAAAAAAACAAATTTTCTGCAATGAAAAACCAATAATTTGTCATAAAAATGAATTTGGATTAAACAAAAATTAAATGTCCTGATGTAAACGTAACAATGCTACTGAATGATTTTGTAAAAAAAAGGCAAAAAGGCACTTATAATAACATAAAAGAGCCGAAGAAAAGCTGTAAACATAGGTGAACACTTTGTAATTTTACTGATTATACATCAATTGACAGGGTAGAAATATAAAAAACATGGTATATGAAGCATTTGGTGTCATCAATTAATTGCCCGCCGGCTTTAACGAAGCTAAAAAAGCAGACCTTTGTGACAAAAATTCCTGAAAAAACCTTTAAATTGACTACAATTTTGCTGTTTTTGAACACATTAACACTGATCTTTGACCCCAAAAAACTGGGCTCCAAACAAGTTGGGATGAAAAGAAGTGTTTCATTCGCATCCTTAAACAATCAACTGCAAAAACTCTCATGACACTCGTCCAATTCAGACTAAAAATTAATGAGTTAATTAGCCCTAAATTAAGAGCTAATTAGCGCTCAATCAGCAGAATTACTAATTAACTGAAAAAAATGAAAATATTGCAGTATTGTAATGCCCTGGCTATGCTTGACAAATTATATATTGAGCTTTAAAGTTGAAAAACCGCTCCATTACCCATTTTTAAAACATCTGGGCGTTCATGTCCCATCAACATCTCGCATTAATGAGAACTTCAACTACCTGATAAAAAAGAGTTAGCACCCCGTTTTTTGCAGTTTTGCATTCCTTGCGGCCCAAAGTGAAGTTCTACTCTGCGACCTGTCATCGAATAAAGTATTTGAAGAAAAAACCCATGTAACAGTCATTTAATTTTCATGTTTTGACCATTTACGACTTGATTGACAGAAAAACTAATTTTTTTCGGATAGTATTGAATCATCTTTTCAATGCCGTCCTAAATTTTAGGAGGTTGCTGGCTTTTTTCATTCGCACATCTTTTACGTAGCGTTGCCGTAAAAGCATATTCGGACAGTAGTCTAACAGCGCCCTCCTGTGGGATTTTATCCAAATAAAAATATGTAATTGCAAACCAATTAAAGATTTTGCTTAAAAAACTGATCATATTCAGTCTCTTGCTTGCACCTCATGATCTCTAGAAGAATAAACTAAAAAATAGTTAGCTTTCGGAAATAGAAATTAACAAAAACTCGATAAAATTTAAATCCACCAAAAACCGACCAATCAGGTTGCAGCATTTTAATTTTTCAAATTTGTCGCGAAAAAAAATCCGTGGTCTACATTTCATTGAAACCGAGAAAACATTTTTTTTCTCTCTCAAGTTGAACTTTTATTACTCAAGCTAAAACTTTTGTTACTTCACAAGTTACAAAACTCAAAAATGATGTTTTTTGCCGTTATTGCGATTCTCCACTCAGTACAGCTTTTATTAGGACTAGACATGAGCATCATTTCCACACGGATGAAATATAGTTATCCAATTACCAATGTTCTTTATGAAAATTTGCTTCGCAAAGTATGTCAAATCTCGAGCGGCACATGAGGAACACTCACGATCACCAACTGTAGCCGCAGATGCTATCTTGGGTTCAATGAATCTCTAATTGTATGCTCAGCATAAGAATTCTGTGCACTGTCTACCCGTGTTTGTCAAGGAGTCTGAACCAAGAGGTAGGCCAAAAGACAGTGTGTTCAACGGTCTCCTGCAAAAATTTGAAAGAACTGATTCAGTTGAAGGAGGTAATCTTGAAAACTTCATGCGTGCTCAAAAATCCAAAAACGATAGCTTCGTAAAGGAGCAATTATGTCATGAGCCACAAAACGTTCAGTTGTGTGCGAGACTACAACCAATTAAGTACCATAATGACCAACTTGATAATGCAGAAGTTGTGGTAATCGAAAAATACTCACTTATGGCTCCAGACTACGCAAATGGTCTCACGATTGCAGCCTACTGGGCAATGGTCGAAAAAATGATGAGCGTATTAATGACATTTGCTTCGATGGGTGGTTAACGGGTACTGGAAAAATACTATAAGTTTATGTGAAATTTGTACGTTTCAGAACAATTCTCAGCTCGTCCTGTATTGCATTGCCAACGAAAATGGCCAACTGCCGCGGTCTGCTCAGCATTAGGAAACATGAACACATGCAGTGCTTCATATATTGCTATGTAGCAGCATAGCATCAACTTCTTGAAAAAAGTCTAGAAAGAGTTGATCACAACTACCAAACTGCCTCAACCACCTTCAATCAACCGGTAATTCATCAAACTTTAGGTGAATTCAATTTGCTAAAAACTACTACATTACAAACTACAATAGCACCGAACACCAATAACTCATTTTCTGTGTTTATGCGATCAGTTTATACGGAGAAGTAATGCAACTTGAAAAACTCAGCCTCTCAGAGTTAGCATTCAACACAGAAGCTCCATTTCAAGAAGTCCTGGGAACACCCGACAACTTCAGCGTGGAATATTTTATGTGGGTCAACCTTTCATACCCACCTGGATTGCATGACGATCACCATGATTTCCGCCTGGCCCTTACCAAGGACATCGTTGAAGAAGAGGTGTTGGGAGATTACCAACTTTACGTAAAATAACAAAACAAACTCCCCACAACAAAAGTGAAGAATTTAATAAAACGTTTTCTTGAAATTAGAGACATGTGGATCACTACAAATTGCTCAAATTGTATCTTTAACTTGGACTTGTCATCAGAAAAGGCATAGAGTGCTGCAGTTTTTCCAGGAAACCTGGCTATCAACATATATTACGTTAAAGAATAAAAATTGACAAGTCGCAGCTAATAAGTTTGAGGAAAACCTTTAAACGTTAAAGAACAGCGCTGTGTACGGCACAAACTGTGAATCTAAGCAACGCCGCAGTAAAATTACTATCACACGTAACGCTGAACAAAGGCTGAATGTACTGTTCAATTCCAAGTTTGACCGCTACCTGATATTTTGTGAAAACATGGCTGCTTTGAGGAACCGACCGATATGTATGTTCTGAAACACTTCAACTTTTGTGGGAGCCACTATCTTAGATTTGGCAAAATATCACATAAATTATTTCTGTTATAGGGTCAGGCGTCCAAACTTCAACCGTAGCCAAACTTCAACTGTCGCCAAACTTCCAATTTTCACCTAGTTTATAGTGATTCGGACAGTCTCCTATATTCTGCTCCAGACTTCCACACGGAACTAGCAGAAAAACCACAGTCAGTTCAGAGCCATTCCTCTTTATCGAATTATTATCTGATCATTTTTTTAATTAATGACAGTATCAAGAGAATAGTCCTTAAATTTAAGGAAGAATTAGCCGGAGACTACATTGCCGAATTCTCCCTCTGAAACCCAAACCTTTACTCATTCTGTCAGCAAGTAAGTTTTTTCTCTTTGAAATCAAAAATTTTAGTCCTTTTTTAGAAATAGATAACTGATTAGTAAACATTTGGATGTTGTTAGTTTGTATTGTTATTAAATGAAAGAAAAATAACAAAAAGAGCGCCTACTTTCTATCACTTTTTTCTATCTTTTCAGGTAGTAGAGAACTCTCAAAAAAGGAGTGACAAAGACTGCGCAACAACATCTACGGCTTACAGAATTTGTGAACAACCTGCTGTCAGGCAACAGTTTACGTGCAGAGAACACCCGGTTTGCGTCTGACCACTTCTCGTTGCGCACAGTAAATACAAACAAAACTTGTTTGTCAGCGTCGGATAATAAATGCTATATAATACAGGATAGCATAAAAACTCTCCCTTTTAGCCACTATGAATTGAGCGAGTATGATGTCGATGAAATAAATTGGAGCCGAAGATGTAATGTTGGATTATGAAAGTTCTGACTATTTTAATGACTTAAAGTTAAGTTGAAGGCCGTAGTGGTATAACACTTTCGTTGTGCCACAGTCTTCTGTAGAAACTAACAACCAAAGCTCCATCACATGGCAGCCAATCAACTCAGGTTTTCGAGCGGCTAAAATGATTTAAAAAAATACGGGTATTAGGAGCAATGATATAGTCGATTTCGATGCAATATCTGATGAAAACTCCAGTCCCGATAACTCTTTTTTATTAATTTTGATGCAAAAGAAAGCTGAAGACAGTAAGCCAGCTGAAGCAAAAGAAAGTAAGCCAGACGAACCAATGTTTTAAACTGCAAGGCGTTATTAGACTATCTAATAAAATTAAAAAAGCGCAGAAAACTGTACAAATCTTGATTTCGCAAAGAGTGAGGTATTTGCTTTTAATTAAAATTGACTGTAATAAAATTTGAAAGCGCTAAGACAACTGAGAAGGAAAAAATAGCGTGAGACAAAACTGTTGGAAAAAAGCAGAATGAAGGCGAAAGGAAACTTTCTTTACCGGCACAAACTATTTATTACCAACTAAACTATTTCCCACTCAGGATCACTCCCTTGATAACTATGTTTAAAATTGCATGAAAACCCCCTTGTTAACGCTCTTACTATTTACTACTTATATATATATGTATATATATATATATATATATATATATATATATATATATATATCTACAAATATAAATATATATTTATATATATATATATATATATATACTCATGAATTTATGAATTTATGTATATAATTATATTTATATATATATATATATATATATATTTATATAATTATCACAATATATATATATATATATATATATATATATATATATATATATATAAATATATAATTATTTATATATATATATACATATATTGTAATATATATATATATATATATATATATAAATGTATTGATTGTTTTGAAAGCGCTATATCAACTGAGAAGGAAATGATAGCGGCGAGACAAAACTGTTGGAATAAAGCATCATGAAAACGAAAGGAATCGTTTTTTACCCGCACAAACTATATATTCCCGCCTAACCTACTTCCCACTCAGGATCCCTCCCTTTATAGCCATACTTAATATTGCATGAAAACCCTCCGCTCTTAACGGTCC